>NW_027526203.1:199501935-199914435 GCF_048455015.1 Haemaphysalis longicornis
AAACGCGTCTTCAGCATCACGCAGAAACAGAAATCTATTGACCACTTGCCTTAAAAATAAGTGCGATAAACCAAGATCCCCAAAACGGATGATGCCGTCAAACTCAGAGATGTGAAATCCTATCGGCCTATATGCTTAACAAATGTAGACTATAAAATTTTAATGAAAGTATTAGCTAGTAGGCTCCAAACAGTAATGCAAGATATTGTAGGTTCACACCAGACTTGTGGTATCAGAGGGCGGACTATATTCACGAATGTACATAAGGCGCGTTGTATTCTGGAGTGTTGTGATGCCACACAATCTGGAGTCGCAATGCTCCAGATTGACTTGGAGAAGGCTTTCGATCGTGTGCCGCACGATATCTTATTTCAAATTTTAGAGTACATTAATGTCGGCAAAGTTATTCGAAATGGAGTGCGTATGGCGTACAGTAAATGCACAACCCGTCTTATAGTTAATAAGGCAGTTGGAAAAAGAGTTCAGGTGCAGCGATCGGTGAGGCAAGGATGCCCGATATCCCCACTCCTTTTCTGCATATATATTGAGACGTTTTGCTTAAGTGTCATTAAAAGCAGTAACATTCAAGGTTTTCGGTTGCAAATGACGGAAGTTCGACTACTAGCGTACGCAGATGACATTGCAGTATTCTGCACTACTAAAGAAAGCATTCTCGAGGTAGTAAAAACCGTGAAACACTTTTGCTTAGCTAGCGGTAGTGCAGTAAACTGGTCTAAATGCTTAGGTTTTTGGCATGGTGAATGGCAGTCCACGCCAAGCGTTTTCGCCAACATCCAGTGGGTCACGAGTCCTGTTAAGCACCTGGGGGTGCCACTAGACAGTTATCAAGACAGTGACCCTTACTGGACCAAGCAACTCAAGGAACTTCGAGAAAAGACAGAGAAGTGGAAAGGGTGGGGTTTATCAATGTTTGCGAGAGCC
The DNA here is from genome assembly GCF_048455015.1 of Haemaphysalis longicornis. Classification (NCBI taxonomy): domain Eukaryota; kingdom Metazoa; phylum Arthropoda; class Arachnida; order Ixodida; family Ixodidae; genus Haemaphysalis; species Haemaphysalis longicornis. Next base: position 199,502,878 of record NW_027526203.1, read on the forward strand.
ACAGTTTGCAATTTGTTTTTTATAAGCAAGCTGTGGTATGTAATGCAAGTTTTGCATTGTTCAAGGGCTAATATTCAGAAACTTCATCGTGTGTTCGCCGTGTTTATCTGGAGTTCATCATGGGAAAGAACGAACAGAACGAACCTCTTTTTGAAAGAGCCCCACCGACCACCCGGCGGCGTGGTCCAGCGGATAGCGCGTCGGGTTCCTTGTGTGTAATTCCGGGCGTCATGGGTTCGATCCCTGCCGGTGCTGAGCTTTTTTTTTCTTTTTTCTGCACTCTACGCAGTTCGTCCTTGGGGAGTATCGGAACGGACCATCCGGGTGGGGGACTAACCGTTCGTCCCCTCGCAGTTAGTCCCCAAAGGGACTAATGATTGTGGCAGAGGCCGTTAGTCCCCGAAAGGACGAACTTTTAGTCCTTTTTGCCAAAGAGTGTACGGTTAGTTAAGTAAACATTTTTTTTTTAAATATACAGAAGAAAGAAAGAAAGAAAAACACGCGCCCAGAGTGGGGACCGAACCCACGCCTTTCGATTACATGTCGAATGCCTTACCAATTCGGCCATCCCTATGCCTCCTTTGGCGTTGTAGACTGCTGCCCTATGTTTCTGTATTTCCTCAACGAGCCCCTCATTTCCTTACTATATATATATAGTAAGGAAATATATATATATATAGAGATAGAGATATATAGAGATATATAGGAAATATATATATATATATATATATAGAGAGAGAGAGAGAGAGAGAGAGAGAGAGAGAGAGGGAGAGAGAGAGAGAGAGAGAGAGAGAGAGAGAGAGAGAGAGAGAGAGAGAGAGAGAGAGAGAGAGAGAGACTCAAATATAGGCACAAAGTTTGATCTGAAACAACAGCAAAAAAACGCAATCGTCTGCTCCATTTGTTCATCACGTGCACGAGCCAAGGAAACCAGAGAAGGCTAATGCGCGCCCAAACGCTGCTTCGAAGACAATCAAATTTCCTGGAAGTGTCCGATACCGCGAGCAGTTTTATTGCGCGCTCTTTCCAACAAGCTTGCAAGCTCGCTTTCGATGCTTTAAAGCGGCGACCGCAGGCAAGGTTTCGGGTATCCATTTGCGGTATCTGCCGTTTTAATGGGAAAACCCTCGCAACAAAGGCGTTTACGTCACTTATAGCTCCCGAGGCGCTGATAAAGACGTACTTATTGCGATCCCGATGCAGAACGTGAACAGTGTATCAAACAGGCTGCACTCTACTGAAACTCCGAGACGTTAATAAAAGCGCGACGGTATTCACGATACTAGAGGGCACGCGCTTCCGCCGCAAGAAGTAGACGGATAGTGGGAGAAATGCTGACACTCCGTTTCCCATCCGCATGAGAGAGTGGTGCAGGCTCCACTCTCCTACCTTCGCCTCCACAGCTACTTACTGCTTATAAAGAGGGCAAAGGAAGCTGGTGCGGCAAAGGTATCGGGTTTCGAACGGATTACCAAAGAAGCACCCAAAACCGCGTAGGGTTCAGCCCACTGTGGCGCTTTCAAGGAAATAAACCCGCAATGATCCACAGCTTGCTACTCCTGCTTCGCCCGTCCTAGTCCATTTGCAGCGCTATTGTCAAGACTACGGGACTCGATTGAAAGCGAAAGACTTCTGCGCCTCAACATTCCGTCGACCAAACGCCTCATATAAGCAGGACGCAGTGCTGATTCGTGCAGGAGGAATCACGACAGGGAATGCGCAAAAGAGTTTCGCTAGCTGGCCCAGACCACCGGCAACGTTTCACGTGCCCCGTGAAATCCAAAGTTCATTTCCATATCGAAAGAGTGCGTTCTGCGCGTAACCCCATTTCTTTTCAAGAAATTGCAAAGTGACCTGATAGGTGTACACATTCGCTGCTCAAACGCTCAGATGAAAAGATAATCTGTGCCTGTAGTGATCACTACACGCAATAATTAGCGACAAATGAAATTGGAACACCGAAATAAACATAAGCTTACTAATTTCGAACTTGCGGCTCATACATGCAAAGTAACCGCACTGTCCGGCATCACTTGCTAAGTGCAAAGGCAGAATTTTAGTAGTCACAAATCAGACGCACCACTTTTGGTCTTTCGCCGTTCAAAACTAGAAATTTTCAGGAAGGCCCAGCTTGGTTTCACTCTTGGTTTCAAGGCACTCTTTGTTTCACAGTTTTACTTGTTAGCAGGCTGTTTACCGGTATACTTGCCATGATTCGTATGCCACAAAAGCAGTAGTTTTCGCACCCTGTTATCTCAGAAACAGTACCCCAAGGCTGTGACTGTTGGACGAACTGCCACCTCGTCGGTTTGTATCCGCAGCAAGGCAGGCACACGGAACGCGCACCACCTGCTTTAGAGTCAGGTGCCATCATCGCAGACAATTCCTTTGGGAGCCCCACAAGGTCTCATTTTCTGCAGCGCGGCCATGACGCGGCGTGCGCGTGCCAAGGTCTCTCGAGTGCACCGTTTAGACACCAAGTCTCCATAACCAAGATAGCGCACCCGGCCGGGAATACGCGACCTCCGGGTTCCAATAAAGAGCTCGATGGAGAAGAACGGAGGAGATGAAATAATTGAGCAGCGAAGCGGACGAGAGCGGGAAAAGAAGGGAGCGAGAACGGGCCGCTGGCAAAAGGGCGCGCTGGGGAGACGGTGCTCGGCGGCGGACAGCTTTTTAATCTCGTCTAATTAAACCGGCGCGGCCCCTCGAGCAGCAGCACAGCACCAGCGTGGGCGTCCGATACAGTGCAGCCAGCGTGGCGCCTGCGCACTAGACGCGCCGCCATTCCCCCTGCCCCGCCCCCCCCGACCGTGCGCGCAACATCGCCGGGCGCAGCAACAGCAGCTGCTGCTGCTCGCGACCCCGTTGCAAGGCGCCGCCGGGAAGCTGACGCCACCGCGCCGCCGCGACTTGGGGCAGATGTTGCAGTGCCGCCCGCGCAACCCGTGCCTGCCGGGGCCGCCGGCGCCGCACTGCCTGGTCCCCGGTCCTCGTGCCTTGCTTCTACCCTTTGCTTTTCCAAAACACTTTCCAAATTTTTTTCCCAAAATACACGCACACAAATGCGCATGTTCCAATCTCGAGTAAGCACGCAGCCCGGGGGAGCTGGAAAGACGCGCCAAAGTGCGCTGGACATGTATTATTCACTAAACCTAGCAATTTACGCGAGTGGCACATGGAATGAAAAAAAAAAGTAAATAAACAGGAAATCCATTTGTAGACATGGGAGAGAGGTGGGGAAGGACCGCGAGGGTTGACTCAAGTTCAGCACTCCAGTTTCATTGTCTGGGCGTGACAACACGAGCCGAATTCAAGTTAAAAATTCAAAACGGCAGCTATTTTTTAGCCTCAAATCTGTTAACAATTGGCTACGGTGCAAAATCTTGCGTGACACCAGCAATGGTTCGGTCTGGAAAGCCCCAGCCTACTGCTGTGTTCCAGTGGCCCCCAGAACGAAGCTCCGTCAGCCGGTTCTCGCAGAGGATCAGCGAGCAGAGGATCAGCGCGAGTAGGACTCGAGGTGTGCCACTCTAGCCGAATTACACCCCCCCCCCCCCCCTTCGTTAGAGAATTTCGAGTTTCGGCACCATGGGCGGGAGCGGAACCTATGGCCACGTTCTCTACGCTCTATTTTAGGCTTCCCTATATTGAATCACCGATAGCGCAATTTCCGGTTTCCGCTTGAACGCGCTTTTCGGCTTTCAATCGGCGTATCATGTGCCGGTTTTCGGCTGCTCCCGCAATCACGTGTCACCGGGCACTGGTAAGTCATAGAAAAAGCGGGTTATGTGAAATCTGTTCATTTAAGCGACAGTTCCTTTAAGTAATGGCAGCATGGTTTCCAGTCGAACCACGTTGTAGTGGGGCGTGAACTGACCTGTCGTCAAGATGATACTGTACGAATTCGCCCAGCTAACCACCTTTCTATATGAGCGGACAAATCTTTGTAATTAAGCAAATTTCGCGAAATAAGGATGGGACGACCAGAAAGAAGACTCCGCACCGATGTGTGGCGTCTTGTTTTTTGTTTGTCGCATCCTTATTTTGCGCGTTTTATCTTATCATGTCAAAAGACCAAACTAGCCCCTCGGATCGCTTTGTGAAAGCAAAGTTGCCTGCTATCTCCACGGTACCTGTAACTGTAGTCCTAAGGGCTTTCACGGTGTTGTCGGGGTGTCCGGATGTGCGGTATGAAATTGACATGCGCTGTGACAACACTCAAAGCAAAACGTCGGGATTACAGTGACCCCATTTTTCGAATCAAATCATGGGCTAGGCCTCGCCATTGACGGTTGAGCCATTTCGCCCTCTTGATAGTGAGTAGTCATTCGGCTGCCTTGTGGTGAAGTCTACTCAGAGGCATTGTTTTTAGGACTACTGACACCAAGAAACGAGTATAACTGTTCAGCGTCCCAAGCCTCACAACGACAACTGCGATTAAAACCGAATAAAATGCGCGACCTGCTATGCCCGATTCCAGCCCCTATTTGACGTCAACAAAAAAAGACGAATGTAATATGAATGACCTTAAATCCCTTTCAGCACGGGAAGTAAGGCGTCTTATTTCGGCGAAGAGCGGCAATCCGGAATCTGGTCGCGTAAGGAACACAAAAGAGACAAGCATCGTAAAGGACCGCCCGAACCGCTATCGGGGAAGCCGGGTGGAAATGAGTTCAACGCGGGGGACACGCGCGCGCGCTGCCTAAAGTGGCAAACACGTGACGGGACCGATCGATATATGCAAAGTGAAAGCGATGATGGGTAGTTGTACCCGCCACCCAAACCGTGTTTCCGAATGCCCGCTCTTCGCTTTTGTTCCATCTTTCTTCCTCAGAGCGCGTTGCCTTTGCGGCAACCGAGGCAAAAGCTTACCCTCCCGTTCTAATACGATGCATGCGGCCAGCAACCCCCCCCGCACGCCAAATTGCGGTAGCGTTCTTTTCCACAACGTTGCGAGAGTGCGTTCGTCTCCCTCGTGCGCATAAAATGGCGCCTAACGAATCAGTGGGGAAGATCGCGCAACCCCCTGTGCGGGCGGTTGAGCTGCGATGTTCGGCTAGGAGCGCCGACAACGCCGATAGGGCGGCAACGCGGAGCGCTAATGTGACCACCGTTTCTCATCCAAATCATACCACTCTTCTCAGCGCGAGTGACACGTGTCGCATAAACAGACAGCGTTTTGTCAGTGCAGGTACAGCCGCTGGATGGAAAGGCGCGGCCTGCGGACAGCAACAGCGGCAGCGTTAAAGAAGTACTGACACAAAATTTTAACAGCGGAGCTTTTTAAGCTTGAGCTTGGTCCGGTAGCGTTTGCAAAAAAGAAGAAATACCAAGAGAAAAACTGCGCTGCCTGTAAAGGCTGCACCACCGCAGATAGGGTATTATAGCAGGGAAGCCAGCTTTTGCGCTTGCTCGAGTGTGAGCACAAGGGGCATTGGGTATGCGCACTTCTTACTATACAATTTTAAAGGTGATAGCCTTTCTTGGGCTATTATGACGCAAAATAAATTGGCGCAGCTTTCACTAGTGGTGCAAGGCTGGAGAAACAGCGGAGCTCAAGGTCGACCTAGCTCCTCCTCCTCCCGGGACCCGCCGTCAGTGTGGGGGACCGACCGGAACGGACTGGTAAAATCCGGCTAAACTTGGCCTCACCCCTCAACACTTAGCCTAGCCTTGCAAGAACATCGCGAAACATAACAAAATTTACCAAAGGGTAGCAATGCCTAGTAAAACTTAGCAAAACCGGACGAAGCTCGGTCGATCCCCAGCTCCGCTGTATGCTGACATGCACTATGGGCTTCAAAGACTCTAGGCTGAGTTCCAAATAACCATTGTGTGTCTAGGCGCATGCTGGTTTTATACCAAGCTTCTAACCAGTATGGAGATTTATTGAGCGAAACGAGTCACGTCTACATAAGATACAGTAGCATCATGTTTGTTCAGACCAGGAGGGATGTTTCTGTACATTTCCCACAGCCATATTTTCCCAATATTCAGATTTGCGTTACAGGAAAACTGAACTCAAGAGGAGCAGGAGGAGCAGGATGAGGAGGAAGAGGAGAAAACCTTGTTTAACAGTAAAATCGAGCTGATTAGCGGGCGGGATCCTCAGTCCAGGACAAGACAGGAGTGATTTTTTTTTTTCAATTCATAGAACACTATCCCGAGTAGACCAGGATTTGTTCTTTACGTCTGGAAGGGTTGGAAAACAATAAAGAGCTGCTTGGAAATACTCATCGGTTTCGATTCTTGTAATATATGCACGTATACTATTTATTGCGTTCGTTAGCAAGTATATCAAGCCTTCAACACCGTCCTCATGTCATAATTGTTCGGGTTGAGTCAGTTCGTTATAATAACGATGGTTACGATAGAAATTCGGAGCACAAAAGCCGCCTTCGAGTACTCTATCTAGTCTATACAAAGCTGTTCGGGGCGCAATCGCGGTGGTGTAGCACAAACCTTTTCATTGTATTTGCATGTGAATAAACAACGCATGCTGCGGGTATGTACCTTCTTCCACGCAGCCATAACGAAAGCCAATTTGTGAAGAAGAGGGTGTATACACCATACAGCAAAATATCCACACGATCTTTGTGAGCCTCCCAAACATCCGCAAACCTAGTAACAAGACATTTGAGACGGCGCAGAAAAATTACTGCGTTAACAACGCACGCACGCACACGCACACACACACACACACACACACTCGCGCGCGCGCGCGCGCGCGCACGCACGCACGCACGCACGCACGCACGCACGCACGCACGCACCCACATTCATCTGATACAAGTCAACAATAACGAAAACAAAAGAAGACAGCCGCTTTATTTCCTGCTGTGCGATACGGGTGTAGAACCCCCTGCTTGGTACGTAGATTTAGACTGTTGAGTCATCATAAGAGCATCTCAAAAACATTGTAGGGAAGCCTATGCAGTTTGAATACTTATCGAGGAGATCTGAGCGCTGAACCTCGTGAATAAGCTAGAAAGGATGAGTTACACACGATGTTCAATAAAGTTTACTACTACTACTCTGACCGATGCTCCGAAGAAAGTTGTTCTCTCTCTCCTCGTGTGTTGCGAACAAGTTGTGGGGGATACAGCTTGAAACTATTCAGATGTGTAGGAAGCTGGCAAAAATAACTGAGTTACTATAAACACGCTTTTTAATGCCCTAAACCATCGAAGTGGGCGATTTCTAGCACAGGCACTACTGCCCCTCACAAGCGGAGTGTAGCAGACGACAGCGGCGCGAGTCCCTACGCCGACGTCACCGCCAGGGGGCGCCACTCAAACCGCCAATAGCGCCCAGTCGCCGCTCGCGCGGCCGCGCGTGTGAAGTGACGTCACGAGTTTCTGCCGAACGTCGGAGGCTCAGGGCTACGTCAACTTTCTTTCTCTACGGAGTGATGTCACCCTGATATCAATTTGCTGCGCACCGCTTCGCGTGCTGTTCCGTTGGCGCGATAAACGAGATAAAACTGAAGTATGTTATACGCGTCGCAGGTACGGTCATATTTCAGCCAGGGTATTCTGCTGAGTAAAGGACACGAACTGTTTAATAATATTAACACCAGCAATTGGTGTCGGTACCCCTTTAAAGGGACACTGAAGTGAATTTGTCAAGCTCCCGTTTTTGCTTGCACTGCGTAGACTGGCTCAAATTAGCACACTTTTCATCGTTTATCTGGTTGACAATTCGGTAATTATGTTACAAAGCGCGAAAGAAGAAAAACTACCATGCGCGGTTTGCGGCGGTCGCACCAACTAAGCTGTGACGTTGGGAGGAGGGGGCAACGTGATTGGACGATGCCCAAGGTTAGCAATCAAACAAGTTTCGGTTTCGGTTCTGTAAAACAACATGTTTGACATCCGATGGCGTCGTTGGATGGGCATTCTCAATATCCCAGTAATCGTAGTACCGCGCTTCTGCCATCTTGTCGGCTGTAAAATGCATAAGCTAAGCCTCCCAGGACGGCTTGGAATCGTAGCATTCACTAGCCGAGGCCTACGCAGTGCATGAACGCCCTCCGCGTCCCCGCAGACGCACAAATGCATGCGCTTTTCCCCCATATTTGGAGCTTCCCTCACCCATGCCTGTATCGTAAAAATCGTATTCGCACCAGGCCTAGGGTCTGTTTATTCTGGCCTGTGCCCACTGCCCGCAAGCAATCGGTGCTTATGGCAACAGCACGCCAACGAGAACTCGCTAGCGCGCCAGTGCCAGGCTGCGCGAGTTCTGCGGACTAGTTCGTGGAGCAGTGAACGTTGCGGCCAAAAAAAAAAAAAAAAGGTGAACTCAGTATAGATAACATCGGCGAAAAACGAAACAGTTACCTTATAAAACAAAAAGGTTGTACCGGCGGGGATTCGAACTTGTGACGGGCAAAACACTTGCGATGATATACCCAGCGCTCCAGACCACACGGCTACGGGCGAGAGCGCTGCCGGGGTTGGAAATATAAGGTATATAATGTATAACCAGTTTACACTTTTATTTAGTTTTAGTATTTCAAGCAGCTTAGGAGACTATTTGTTGTATTGCGCTCGTGCAGTAAGCGTCCCCCGAGTTTCCACAATAGCTCACGTCTAGCAATTGCATTTCTTAGACGGAAAAGCGTTCGCAGATGCGTAGTCGTGCTGCTGACCGCTGTGCTTGTTCGCCCAGCGCAAAAAAGTGCTTCCCGCACCCTAGTTTACGCTGTACGGTAAAAATATCAGTTGATTTTACTTCCTTAGTACCTATATTGACTTCGCTGACTCTTCTACCCCTTCGAGAGGCCTTATATTTTCCTACTGGCGTACCAGTCAGCGAAGCGTCGCATGTGCGCTTGTGCAGCGCTTGTGTGAAGCGACCTTGACTTGGAGCTAGATACAGAGTACAAACTAACGAAGTAAAGAGAGGCACATTCTTCCATTCACAAACGTGTTGTGGCTTAGTTTCAACTGATCGAGCGAATTGCCATGACCCGTCGGTGGCCGGCGGACTAAACGTTGGGCCGACTGACTCGGTCTTGGAAGGTCGGCGAGCCGTGCAGTAGCGCAGCCAATTGCCAGCTCCTCTCCTGCTGACGTCACACGAAAACGCCAAAGAAAATGGGCGAGAGTGCAGAGAGGAGGACAGCATTTTCGAATTGATTTTTCTACTAAATAAATTCGCGTAAACGCGCTCAGAGTGGTCGAAACAGGGCCTAGGGACTCCGGACTACAATTTGCGCTCGTAATCCCGCATTGTTTAAAAATCACTTCAGTGTCCCTTTAAGGCCCCCGCCGCATTGGCGCCACCGGTCAGGGGCAGCTCACACGACGCGACAGGCCGTTCCTACTGTTTCCTTAAAGGGGCCACGGTACGAAGCTGCATCGGCAGTATATTTCAGCCCTATAAATGTACCCGCCATGCTTGAAGTCGCCGTCGAAAACACAGGACAAACAGAGTACGTTGCATACCTCAAGGTATCTTACATATCTCACTGCCTACGTGCTTCAAACAGTGGGCACGTGCGAGCGCGCAGCGATAGGCGCGCAAGCTAGCCTCACGCCACTGACTACGAAGGGCTGGCTACGCAACCGATGTACTGTGTCTAAACTGTCCGTTTGAAAAGGAGTCGCTCGTAATTAGTCATAAAGAGGCTACTACATAGGTCGACTCCCACACCACGGCTGAAGCTGCACCTAGCGACCTGCATGTGATGACACTTCACACCTTCGCATGCCAACTGTCCCTAATCTGAGCTGAACTAATGCAACGCGCGGTGGAACACATTTCCCCCCCGAGAATGAGCAAAAAAAGAGCGAAGTAATTATAGCATTTGGTTTGTACGACAAACGAATTCCGCAGCGCCTGGTCCATTATCCGTTCGCATCCATCTTCAATTTCGCTGAAATTTTGCAACGCGCCACCTACTGACTGGTGTCGCTGTACGGAGTCAGCGCAGTGGCAAACGTGGTACGGGTTGGGCAAGAAAGAGAGAGAGAGGGGGAGAGAGCGAGAGAGGGAATACAAGTCTCGCGGTCACTTCGGATCTGCAGACCCCACGCTGGAGAGCATATCCAAGATATCCTGGATTCGTTGCGAGAGAAGTCACCACAGTATAAGTTTCATGTATCTTGGGGTAGCGGCCCAGCAGCGTGGATGCATGGTCTTTCAGGAGTGATCGTGATACGTAGTCATCAAAACTATAAGCCGTAATTCTAGGGGAAGTAACTTTTACGCAGAATTCTATAAAATTATTGCGCTTTTTAAAAGTATTTTAGCAGGGTTCGCATTCAAGACGAGTCCGTGCTCTGCGCAAAAAATCACGTTTCGGCAATATATTTACTGGAACGACGATGCTGGGTATGTTTCAGGGAGAAGTGTTTCTTTGTATTTATTGTTTGTGTTCAATGATAACGTTTGGTACAGTGATCCTGACCTCTGAAAGATAGTTTCCCGTCCAATGTCAAAGTCTGACATCGTTGCTTGGGCGTGCGTAGTGTCAACGGAAACGACGTGGTGTTCACCGCATCGTCGGAGCAATTTGGTGTTGAAAATGAACAAAGCTCTTTGCGACATGTGGCGAATGTGGCGCGAGTGGAGCGAGGAATGCTATTTGCCTTGGCTGCGCGAGCCAGGAGTACCGCCTGATGTGCGACGAATTTGAAAGGACGGTTAAGCATTAATTTAAACCTCTTCCTGACGATAATTAACGCACGCTGAAATATCGTAGCACGCTGAAATATCGTAAATGCGGGTTTGTTTATGTTTTTCGCATCTACTTAGGGACCTGCTCCAAGGTCAATTACAAAGGAAGCAATTATACCAAGATCCCCGGCATTTAGCTTAGGGCTGTATAAAATGGTGACATCAGCAAAAAAAAAAAAAAAGCTCAAGGAACAAAACATCAACCAGGTAACCAACTCAAACTAACCAATTTCCCAATAGAAGAACGTACAGTCATTGTTTTTATTGCAGCAGCACTCATGGGCGTCGGCAGAATTGTGTCTTGAGGGGAAAGAGTGAGAAGGCGAGGGGGCGGGGTAAATGTTCTGGGGTGGCTTGGTGGGGGCAAGTGCCCCTTCTGCACCCCCCTGCCGACGCCCATGGCCGCACCCTATTTCGCACGGACATGCCTGGAGGCAGCGGGGCGGCGCCCAGGACTCCGTTCCGGGCGGCTCGGGTTAAGCGGGATTCACACGACGAACGAGGATACCGGCGGTGCGGACGAATATGTGACGCCAACACAACGTCACCGTCCACAGCCCCCCAAACGCCGCAAAGGCGCGCTTCTCCCTCTTCTCTCTACAACAGCAGCACTCGCACCTGTCACTTCATCATCATCATCACCAGCCTATCTACGCCCACTGCAGGGCAAAGGCGTCTCCCATTAATCTCCAATTACCCCGGTCCTGCGCTAACTGCGACCAATTTATCACCGCAAACTTCTTGATCTCATCTGCCCATCTAACTTTCTGCCGCCCCCTGCAACGCTTGCCTTCTCCAGGGATCCACTCTGTTACCCTTAATGACCAACGGTTATCTTGCCTTCGCATTACATGCCCTGGCCACGTCCATTTCTTGTTCTTAATTTCTAGTAATAGGCAGTTTTAGCATATCGTTACCGTTTTTGTGTTACCGCTTACCGCGTTACCTGAAGCCGCTGGCGATGGTGAAGCCTGTACCGGTAAGTTACCGTTCGCGGTAACTCTTGCACTGCGCAGTTGACTCCCGCAAAAACGGTAAACGGTAACGTAAACACGGTAACGATATAACGATATACTAAAACTCTCTAATATGTCCTTAACACGCGTTTGTTGCCTGACCCACTCCGCTCTCTTCTTATCCCTTAGTGTTACACCTATCATTTTCCGTCCAATTGCGCGCTGAGTCGTCCTCAATTTAGGTTGAACCCTCTTAGTGAGCCTCCAAGTTTCTGCCCCGTAGATAGAGTACCGGTAAGATGCAGCTGTCATACACTTTCTTCTTCAGGGACAATGGTAGGCTGCCATTCATTATCGGAGAATGCCTTCCGAATGCCTGTCACTTCCTCACGTGTCGACCATGATGATGATGATGATTAGTGGCTCTCCCCTTGAATGGGGCCGCGGTTGTCAGCAACCGACATTGCCCGTTTTATTCCACTTACCTGCCCTACTCGTTGAAAAAGCTACCCTCGCACCTGATACAACCCAAAACCGCGTGACGGCAGTGCGAAAAAAATCCCGGGCCATCTCCGCAACGCAAAACCTGGGCAGGGGCGAAGCATGCGGAGTATCAGTGTATTCAAAGATTGTAAGTCTCTCTATTGCCGCACGGCGCCCTCCCTTGCGTTGAACCGGATTTAACTTCTTCGTTGCCGCGCCATAGGCCATCAGACACGGAGTTCCGATGATTTCAAACGCCCTGCGAAAGCTAAAAACGGTGCCTTGCGGACAACTATCACCCTGTGGCGTTTTTATTAAGTTATTTTCAATTTGATTATTTTTCGTTTACATTTCGCTTGCGTAGACGACGTCGGGAGTGAAATTTGAACCGAAGGTAGCAGCGAGTTGGGCGAAAATGGCGTCCTGCTTCACTGCGCGCTCCGCAAAGGCGGACAGCTCGTTTAGGGACTTTGGCGGCAGCTGCTGCTGATTTTTTTTTTTTTTTTACCCCAGTAGCAGTGACAACTCCAGCAACAATGTGAATTCGCCAGATTTTAGTTCTGATGAAGACGCTCCCCTTCAATGGCCTAAGGTTCGTAAGGTTCGTTTTTGACTTCTCGCTATATTTATAAATAAACCGTGCTTCCTATCTGACGACTGCGGTTTGACTTTCATGTGTATCTGGACAACGTGCGGCGGAGATATATTGCCGAATTCACCGCTCCGTATCGCGTTATCCCCTTCAAGATAGCCTGGCGCTCGTGTCAGATTAGCGCTGCGGAGCGGCGCGCACCGCGTCTCAAGGATTTTTTCCTCGTTTTTTACCACTGAAGTGATAAGGATTTTGTGACAGGATGCAAACAGGTATGCTTGGATGCACATTTTACAGAGACAGACTTACTCTCGAGTGGCTTCGCGGAGTGGCACAGCCGTCAGGGCCGCTAAGTTGGTGGGCCCGCAAAAATACGAAACTTCGTGTACAGCGTTGATGTATATATTTAATCATAGCTTAGAAACGTACAAACAACATGCATATCTTAGAATTCCTAAAATAATTTTTAGGCTCAGTCCAACCACCCATATTTATTGTGTATATAGTACTTTTTGGGGCGTTTTGTTGTTTATTTGACCAATAAACTAAAAATAATTGTACCTTTCGCAAAACTACTGTTATGTGTTTGAAATAGCAATATATAAGTTACAATTTCATGCATAGCAATGCTAAACGTGTCGGGCAGGTCAAGAGAAAAAAAATGCCCTCAAAATCGGCCATTTTTCCGCGGTAAAGAAAGACTTAAGCAATTCGCATGCCCCAGTTTGGGGTAGTGGCAGGGGTCAACGCCCGCCCCTCACCCTGCGGGGGGGGGGGGTAAAGAGAATTTATTATAACCCACATATCAGGGCGCAGCGACTAGTGATAACAAACAGCGCTTCCCTAAGACCAGAAAATTATCCAATCAGTTTGTATGTTTGTATGTAACATGATCATTCTACACACTGCACAAAATTTTTGGCGTGGTCAACAAGCCACTACAAATTAAGTCACACAAATTTCACAAGTGTTCAAAAACACAGTTCATAGACTATACTGAACTCAGTACGGCACAAGAGAAACGCTCAGGAGTTTGCTCCTGACCACTATGAAGCGCGTAGACCAACGCAAAAGGAAGGCTTATTCCCCTAGAGCTGCCAACTCATGCTCCAAATGACTCATCAGAATCGACCGGACACGCCACAGCAGTGGGAACATTGCCCGTTGCGGCCGGGCTCGAAGGCCCCGGTGCCAGGTAAATATGCCTTTTCTTGCTTCGACCGACCACCCGACCAGATCAGGCCTAGCGTCAAGAGCCGGTGGGTACTAGAGTGTAACACAAATTATAGCCCGTCTACAAACAGCTCCTCCTTGAGCTTGACGATTGCTGAACAGGACAGGGAGCATTCCACAAATCCTTAAGCGTGAACCGCATGGAGCGTTTTCTGCTCGCGAAAACGCGCCGAGCAAGCCACAGGCGCGCTGCCGCTGCCGCGGAGCCACCCGCACGCTGCGCGCGGCGCGGCAGGCGGCGGAAACATGGCGGCGGCTTCGGCCGCGAAGTGGCGTCGGGAGCTCGAGCGACCGCTTCTGAGCGCTCTCTAAAATGCCGCTAAGACACGCACGAAGTTGCTTGAGCGGTAAAGGAGCTTATAATGTGGGTAAAAACGGTACTATAAAACATCATCCGCGCCGCTACTGAATGTGCCCAAGGAATATCTGCCGGGGTGGTAAGCCTAAAGATCCCCGGCGGAGCCAGCCGGCTGTCTCGAGTGCTTTGAAACCGCCGCCATGAGGCGCGCGCCTCCCCATTGGCGCAAGTCGCCAGGCTCCTCCCACTGCTGCGCGCGACGCGCGTCAAAATCTAGGAAAGGCAGATGCTGCCGCGGGCGCGGAATCGTCGACGCGGGCGTTGAAAAAACGCACGCGCAACGCCGACGCGCGCAAATCGCGTGAAAAAACGCTCCATGCGGTTCACGCTTTAAAGGCCAACTGCATTCAAAATTTCGACCACGCGAAATCACTGTTCCTGCATAGTATGACTAAAAAGACCGCGATGTACGAAGTATGACGCCTAAAATGTGCGTAATTACGCCGCAAGGGACCAGCAAAAATCGACGATTTTGAAAACGAAACTGGGCAAAACGCGGCCATTACGGGCAGGCGGAAGTGACGTATCAGCCGTCGGCGCGAGCGGCCAGACGGCCTGGCCTGACGGCGCGAGCTGTGCGGCCCGGCCGACGCGGCCGGCTCGGCCAGCCAGGAGGAGAGTGTGAGCGCGCGCGCGCGCGCGGGGGTGTGAAAGGCGCGAGGAAAAGCGAGCGCTTGTCCCGCCACACCGCGTAGGCATGATGTCGCGACGACACTCGAAAAGGAGAGAACCGCACGGTTGACGAAGCCATAGAGTTCGAATCTCTATGGACGAAGCCTCTTCGGAGCCACGAAGGCCGTGGCCAGGCGTACCGGCGGCGCGAAATACGAGTTTCCTGGATTCTCCCGCTATGAGGCAGGTCGATCGGCCTGGACGGCAGGCATGTCACTTCCGCTAAATGGCTGTTTGCGCGACACGCCGGCAGGTGCTTTGTCGTCTGCAAGGGCGTTATTTTGAGTGCCTGAAACTGAATAACCACGCATTGCACAGAGCTACCGGTCGCGTCGCAGTAGTTCTCATGGTACCTAACTACACATTTCGAAGGCATTTAGCTAGGGTGAAATTTGAGTGCAGTTGGCCTTTAAATCATGTTAGTTTATTTTAAACCGTGTTTATCCATTATAAACTTTTCTGTTAGTACACGTTACCCCTTTACGGCCCAGCCCACACAAACGTGTGGGTCCACAAATTCTTTTACTTAGTGGCGCCTGTTTCGGTTTCACAGCCGTGGGTAGCTGCTGCCAACGCTTCCGAGACTTTATTGGTTTCGGTAGTTCACTCATTTTGCCACCAGGGGGCGAGAAATCGCACAATAAAAACAGCGCCCCAGCAGGCGCGATCACGCTAGCCGCTTTCAAGATGAAAACTGATATTTCTTTTTGTTATTCTCCTATTTTCTAAATAACAAGCGTAAGACACGACTTGCGGGACTTAAGAAAACACGATCGGCTAAAAAATACGCCCGTTCCCTTCGCGTGCGTTCCGTCATCATGGTTGAAAAATGCACCCACACATATGTGTGGGCTGGGCTTTCGTCGTTACGAAAATTTTGCTGGGCGGTATAGGCTGGCGGGCTCGTGCACTGCAGCGCTAGCGATAAATAATTTTTTCTTGCTTTCTTGGTGTCTCATTTATTCGCGGTTTTGTGCTGGCTCGTTGGTAATGTTTTCTTGCGCCTTAACCTTGAACTAGTTCAGTAATTACTTGCGATAATAATATTAATTATAAATATTAATTAAAATAATTAAAACCTAATTATTATTTATTTTCACAAAATCCTATGTATAAAATAAGTACTCCTGAAAACAATATAAAACCTATAAATAATACGTAAAAATGCAGTTTTTCTGCGCCTGATGCTGTTTTTAAGGTATTCTTACTAAGCGCAGATCATACGAATAGAAGCCCAGCCCGCACATATGTGTGGGTATGTTTTCTGCGTGAAATACTCTGAGCTTTCCATTTTCACTTGTCGAAGCATCATTAGGAAGGGGTAAATACACAAAATTTAATTACTTGTGGCCATTTTTTCTAAAATATTTTTGTTGGGCAGGAAAGGGTTACGTTGTAGCGCGAGGCGCTGGAAAACGAGTGTCCTGGTATTAGTACCGTGACTACATGAGATGTTGACGACGATGACCGGAGAGGCCGACAGCCCGAGCCCTTATGAGGCTTCGCCACTAAAACAGGTTCCATGCGCCGCGGAGGGCCGCCGCGGTCGACCGAAAAGATGCGGCGGCATTTTCTTTCAGGGGTATTCACACGACGGAGCGTTTCAGCGGAGAAATCCGAGGGAGGTCGTGACGTCACCGCAGGCGGAGTTCCGCTCGGCCAGCTCCTTCGCTCACACGGAGGATGCGACTTTCGGACGGGCATCACTGTTTGCAGTCGCCTATCTCTAAAGCAGAGCTGCCGTAGCACCGGCGATTCCGCGACGGCGGCAATTTCTGTTAAGCTCATACGCACTGATCTTGTCAACCGACCAAAAATTGGTCGTCGACGCGATGCAGGTGCTGCCGCGCGCAGAGAACGGCGCGCGACGTGCACGTAGCAGCCGGCCGGCCCACCTACAGGTCCGCATACTGATGTGAGGCTTAACACTGCGGCGAATATTCGATCGCCGCTCTGGCAAGCGGCTCAGGTGACGATTTTTAAAGCAACTTTCCATCACATCATTACCCCTTTTCTCGTATACGCAGCTTTGTTTGCGCCATGGGGAGCAATAACAAGCTGTCGCTCGAGCTACTGGCGCCGGCCTGCGCCACTTCGCGGCCGCGGCCGCCGCTCGCCAAGCGCCCGTGCTGGTGGTATACTCGGCTCCCTCAGTGCGCCTGTCATGTGCGCCACGCATTTTCGCGTCCAATGTATTAAGAAGCGATAAAAATAGAGTGCCTGCAACCGCTCTAGAACTTCAGTCGCGGCCAGCTGCCCGACGAGCAGACGAAATCCCGCCGCCTCCGCCGCCGAGCGTCCGAGGAGGGTTTGTAGCTCGCGAGCAGAAGCTCCGATCTCCCATCGGAGGCGGTGCGCCGGAGAGAAACCGTGACGTAGGGGTCACGTGGTGCGCACTCCTAGGAGCGAAACGGCGGATTTCTCTCTCGTGTGAATACCCCTTTCCCAGACCATCCGCGGGCGATCCCCTTCAAGGGGCGGCGCCTAAAACTGGTCACGTGAGCGGGCTCCGCGGGCCAGAAAGACGGGATTTATCCGTCGTGTGAACCCCGCTTTACCTGACGCCGGCGAAAGAAGACAATCGCCGACTTTGTATCTGAGCGCGGATCGACCAGCAAGAGAAGGCAGCTGAGCTGAGTGCCGAAAGCGTAGGCAATCGGATGACGTGAGCGTAGAGCAGAGACGGCGAGGACATTGCAGCGGTTATAAGCTGAATTCAGCTTCAGCGCGTTTTTACACCGGATTACTTGTTTTGGAGGCGGTGTTTCTGATGTTGGCAAATTCCGAATGCGCCCTTCTGGACGACCTTTCGGTGCGCGTCAAAAAACCCAAACTGTAGCCCTCCACTACAGTCCGCCTCAAAGACTGGGTATACAACTTCGCTGTGTCGTAAAGTGCTAATGCCAATAATCTCCTACTTCACTGATGACGCTTATCACACCACATAGCGCATTAGCTGACCTCCCGTTCTAAACTTTCAATTTCACTGACCGATTCCCAAAAAAACTATCACAGCGTATGTCCCTTGACTGAGCCGTGACTCGCAAAGCTCTTAAACTAAAATAGGGACTAAAATAGAGCCGTTAGTCTTCGCGGGCAACTGTTCATCTTCAAGGGGAGTATCTGTGGCAGAGTATGTGCTGTGTGCACAAATGCGGACTAACTGTTCGTCCCCGCCGATCTATGAGGAGTAACGGGAAGACGAAACGCATGCAGTTCGTCTCCTTGCTGCATCGTTAATCCCCTGTAATGGCGTCGTCGTTTCCATTTCGCGCATATCTCTGTGGACAGTTTCAGGCTTCCAAAACACAAGTCATAGCAGTCAGTGGGTCCTTTACATGGTGCCACGGGAGAAAATATCGATGTTAATTACAAGAAAAGCCCCTAGCGTCAATCGAGCGGCGGGCAATGGCAAGGAGCGGCGAAGCGCGATCGACAGACGCTTCTCGGTGAGGTTATGTTGATACGCTGTGTTGCATACGATTCGCGCGAGGTCATAACGGCCAATGAAAGATTTCAAGCGCGCCAACAATAACACAAATAATAGTGATGATAGCAAACACTGATCCCCAAGCGTAATGAATATGTATATGTTTAACAGACCAGAAAAAACGCATTACTTGCCAATTTCAACCACTGCAAAATAAAAAAATGCTCGCTACAGGTAAACGTCTTTAAGTTATCTTTTACACTCGGTACATAATTGCCGTGTGCACCAAAGCTATGACAATGCTGCAACTGCTGTAAAACCCGGTTGCATTTCCCAGACCCGATCGTTAGCGACGCTAACTTGAAGAATTCGGGCTAAACAACACCGAATTTGGTTTCGCCGATGCAGGAAAATATGGCCTGTTTCCCTCTTCTGACAATCACACAGCCGACCGCTTTCACACACGATACCTAGAGCACTTAACATATGCATCAAACACCAAGAATACACTCAGTTTGCGCTGATTTGCGCTTAAACAAATGAATCGTCCGATCACCCAGCCACCTATCTCAACTGGGCCCCGAGTTGATTGTTCTTTACGAGAAAAAACTATGGTTGTGAGGCTGTACTTATCGAACTGAGCAATAGTCGTTAAAGTTAGCAATACGCTACATTTGAACGAAAAACTCACTACAAATTCCTGTGACAGCACGCCGCTTCTCCGGCAGCTGGAAGTGCGCCAGAGACGCTACCAGACTCGCCGTCGCCGAGAGCACTATGCTGCCAGCAATGCTCGAAGCCAAATTTAAAAAGTGGTTTGAGATGTACAGATGGGCTATTGCCGTCGGCAGGCGCGCATGCGTGTTCTCGTCCTTTCATTTACCGCCGGTGCAGGTATACACGGCGCTCCGATACAGTTCGGCTACAGCTCCCGTGCTCCAATTACTTATGACGGCACCTGTACACTTGAAAATTATCTACCGGAGCATCTGTCCGGCGGCGTCTGGTTCCTTGTGTATAACTGCGGGCGTCGGTGGTTCAATCCCTGCTTGTGCCGACCTTTTTTTTTTTTTTTTCTGCGACTCTCAGCAGTTCGTCCTTGGGGAGTATTGGAACGGACCAACCGGGTGGCGGACTAACCGTTCGTCCCCTTACATTTAGTCCCCAAAGAGAGTAATTGGCAAAGGCCGTTAGTCTACCAGAGGACGAACTTTTAGTCCTTTTTGCCTAAGAGTGTATCTTCCCTCAAGGCCGACTCGACAAACCAGCCACTCATATCCCCGCGCTAGCCAGCCCGCACCCACGCCGGCATGACCAAGAGCTAGTCCCCCGCACAACATATCATCGGCCTTTGGCGGGAACGCGATAGGGACAAGCCGGCCCCGCGACTAGCGGGAATATTACAAGGAAGCAAACCTGAGAACTGCACTGGGCGAAAGTACGGAGTCACCGGACTGGCGCGCCGAAAAAGAGCAACGTAGCGCGGCGGCTGCGCACACAAAAGAGACAGCTCTGTGCGCGCCAATGAGAGAACGGTAAAGGGGCGGAAAGTTCGCGTGCAGAGGAGCAAGAGAAAAGGCGGCGGGGGGCAACGCCATGGGCGAGCGTTCTTAATTACGCGGGTCCAGGAGAGCATAGTTCACTCCTAATTATAGCTAATTAGCATAACTAATTAAGGCCTAAGAGCGAAGCAGAGAGGGCAGGCAAGCGTCGCCGAAGCGATGCTGAGACTGCTCTGATTACGGACCCTGATTAATCTGGCCAGCCACGCCCCCCACCTGCCAGGAGTGCGGCTAAGGAGCGCGCTGGGAGCTGCACGAGAAGGAACAGGTGGCGTCCCCTGCCTTCTCCTCCTCCTCCGAATCGCCCGTTCGCGTGCGCCGCTCTGCTGACTATTTCAACTTTCTCGCCAGACAGCTCCATCTCGGAAGGCTTGGTTAAAAGAACGTGAGCGCGCGCACTGGCGGGTTTCCTCCTGTGACGGCCGATTCTAGTGTGCCGAGGAGTGAAGAGAGTAGTGACACGAACACGAAATCAATATCCCCTAGCCGGCAACCCATTGTGCTTATTGTCGGTTGAAGCCGGCTCACGCGTAATGTGTGCGTGTATGTAGACCACCCGGGTAATACTGAATGGCCGTTGAAAGATGGGACCTGAAGTTAGAAAAAGACGGATAACTCGACGAAAGGCATGATATAAAGGAATTTGGCGGCAACGCACGGATTTGGACAGCGAGTTATAAGCGCAGTTAAAACTCAATATCTCTCTTTCTCTCTCTCTCTCAATATATATATGGAGGTCGTGGGTTCGGATCCCACCCGGCGGACATTTTTTCACCACTTTCTTTCTGACTCAAAAAATTCATCTGTTTGTATGACCTACCGCATTCCCCAATTTGCTTTCCGAGGTTTTCTTTACTGTCAACCCTTATTCTGTCTTAATTCACCGAGCCCCTCATTTCCCATTTCTGATATATATATATATATATATATATATATATATATATATATTGTAATGATCCAATGTAATGATCCGAGGCTGTTCACTTGGGAACCGTCCTTTTATTCTGTTCCTCAACCTTCTCTTCTTCCCCTGCCCCTAGTCCTGCCTTCGTCGTCTTCGGCTCTCCACATATATATATATATATATATATATATACACACACAGCGAATCAGAATGTGAATTTGTACATGAGGGGCTCCTGGAAGTATAAAATAAAAAAGGGAAAGCTAGCGGTCAAGAAGGCCTCGGAAGCCAAAAGGAAGAGGTCCGTCACTTTTTCTTCTCTAAAGAGATTTTTGTGAAGTGTTTGAAAGATGGAAAGAAAGAGGAGAAAAACATGCTCCCCGGGTCGGACCCGGACTCACGTTCTTCCCAATACCGGTGCGATGCGATACCAACTAGCCTGCCGGGGAGGCTGCGCTGGCTACCACACCCAAGCGCATGAAACCATTACATTTCCCTAAACACCTAAGATGGTGGTGGGGAGCACAGCCTCCCCCGGTAGCCTAGTTTGTATGGCATCGCACCGGTATTGCGAAGGTCTTGGGTTCGGGTACCTCCCGGAGAGCATGTCTTTCTCCACTTCTACAAAAAAATGGTCATCTTTTTCAGTAATTCTGACCACCGGCAAAATCAGTGAACTTAGTAAAAACATCAGTAGTTTGCTTCAAAATCGCGAATTTGAGGATGTTTTAGTCCAAACGCTGCTAGCAATGTACGGTAGCCAAGAAAAGTGAGCAGGAAAGGTACACCTTGGTTTTTGTTTAGCTTTTTTTATCACCATTTCCATTCACCTCAACATTACTGACGCCTGCGTAAGTTGCTGTTCTTGCGTAAAAGATTGCGCCAAACTGAATATTTATAGGCTTATAAACTTGCTATACTTAATATAAGAGAGGCGCTGTAACATTCCTCAAGTTTTTGTAGACGTCTGGGTAATGTGTGTACTTTCTTAAGCTTTTAAAGCTTTGACATGTTTCTCAAGCAGCGGCCCACGTAGTGGCCACAGAAACTATTCTTGGTGTGGTCTGCGCAAATGTTCAGTTGTGCATCCCTGGTCTATTTCGTCTCTTAACGTGCGACTAGGCGTAAAATGTTTTGCGCTGGTAGCTTGCTAATACACCGACATGTAAATTTACCAGCCAGACTGAAACCAACAGGCCCAGATTGCGTCGTCCGTGCGGTTCCTTCCACGCGCTTCTAAAACTAGCCACCACCACCATGCCTTCAGTGTGCCAGCCCTCAGCCCCCGCGCCACGCTCGAAGGTGTCCACCCCTCGCGGCGCATCTCGACTTGCCCCAAAAAGGCCAGTCTAAGCGCGCCTCCGCATTCAAGTGAGCTTATTTCACGCCACACTAGCTGAGTTTCGTCATTCCGTCGTCGAAGCATGACAGCATGACAACCGCAAGAAGGATACCCAGAACTCCGTAGTAATGACTCATAAATGCAGCGTTTTACGAGCTTCGATGCCACAGACTTTAGAATGCGTCTGGACGGAAGCACCTTGATGTGAAAATGGCGCAGAATTCACCGGTTGAGGAAAATTTCCTACGAGATTTGTAAAAATGTACGCGCACGGGTTTGTGCTGCCGCCTCCAGCTATACAGGATAGACGGGCCGGAGTAAGCGTGGCTGTCCCACAGAGTCGAGTGTTTGTTTTTATGCCTTTCCCGCAGCCTGACACATCTTTCTGGTTTTTAAACTAACAGCAAATTTTCCATTGCTTCTTGTTTTTCAATTACACACGGACAGTTGGAGGGGGGGTTCGTATTCAGAGAAATCTCAATGAAGCACAAACTGCTAACTTTGGTCTTAGTTTATTTGCAATGCTCTGCCATTGAAGTATACTTAATCCATAAATGAGTGATTGGCTGGTGCTGTCATGTCGTGTGCATACCACAAAATCATCTATGCTTTTTTTCCCCCTTCCCCCTCCCTCACACAGGGTACCACACTTGAGCCTATACGATCAGGCCGACCTCTCTGCGTTTCCCTTCCATTCACTAATCTCTCTCTCTCTCTCTCTCTCTCTCTCTCTCTCTCTCTCTCTCTCTCTCTCTCTCTCTCTCTCTCTCTCTCTCTCTCTCTCTCTCTCTCTCTCTCTCTCTCTCTCTCTCTCTCTCTCTCTCTCTCTCATACGGTGAAAGTGTGGAGGCAGTGCCATTAAATAACCGAACCTTAAATATGACGACTAAATTAGGACCGACGATTACTGACAGGCACACAGCCAGCTTCAGCAACGAGAAAAACCTTGAACTGTGTACTCAAGGTTTGCCCAATGTGAACATCAAAGACAAACAAGCTGGAACAATTTTAGAAGTAACGCATGTTTCGTGTGCTCGTGGAGCTCTCGTTACAGTGCTAATATTTCTCCACTGATCTTTGCAACAAGTTGCGGGAAAGTAAACGCAAACTTTTTTTTATATTTATAGATCGAGGTACACCAGTACGCCGAGATGAGATCAACCCGCAAATGTACCTCGGTACTTCGATTTTCCAGATTTATGTCCAGCTTGGTGGCTTTTAGCCAAAACACACAAAAAAGAGCCCTACATAAGCTGAGGCTAAAAAAAATACAATATTCTACGGTATCGCGATGCGGCGCTTCGAAAACACGTGCGGCACTGGAAAAGCGGATAGGCGTAACATAGGGGGGAAAAGCGGCGCACCGGGGCCGTAAAACGGTTCTTTCTCCCACAGCCGGTGGCGTCCTTCGGCGCCTCGATACTTCCTGCAGGTCGCACGTTAATCGGGTCGGCCCTCCTCGCCCGCCGCTGCCCGCGATGCGGACTAAACGAACAAAGGCCGCCTACGGAAAGCCGGCAACAAAGGGAAGAGGCTGAGAGCGGGTGGAAGCAAGAAATACAAGCGCGCTAGATTCCCATGTTCTGGGCCATGCGCACACGCCCTCCTCCCTCTCTCGCCGGTGCCCACGGCCTCCGCTGCATTCTATTACCCCGTTCCACTTGGTGCACCCTCGTTGCAGTGATAGCGTCTTCCGACGGGCGCCGGGTGAAGATTAAACAAACAATGTGGGCGAGGGTTACGAAAGCGAGAGACGGCGTGTCAAGACCCCAAGTGGACGGCTCCAAAACGGCCCGTCAGACCACCGCAGCCAGGACAACAGCATGAGATACTGACCAGCTACCGTATTTATTCGAATATAAGGTGAGGTTTTTTAGGGGCGAAGCTCCTTAGGGCGTGGGTCTGTCCATCCTCGACGTATGTATGTAGCCACCTCTAGTTTAGTTCTTGGATTGTTTACTAGATGGCGTGGCTACCTCTAGTTTAGTTCTTGGATTGTTTACTAGATGGCGGTACTTGTATATGATGAAAAGATGCGCTTGGATTGTTTACTAGATGGCGTGGCTACCTCTAGTTTAGTTCTTGGATTGTTTACTAGATGGCGGGGAGCGTTGTAATAAAATCCGTTCGCTGTTGGCGCGCGCTCGGAGTCGCCCGATGGATAAGGCTGCAGATGTGCGAGCCCGCGAGGCAGAAGCGCTCCGTGAAGCTGCGCGACGCCGCCGCCAAGATCCTGCCGTACGAGAGCGGGAGGCCGAAGCGTGTCGTCTGGCTGCGCGACGACGCCGCCAAGATCCCAGCGTTCGAGAACGAGAGGCCCAAGCGTCACGGCAACGGCGCGAGGACCCTGCCGTACGCGAAGCGGCACGGCTGCGGCGCGAAGAGGATCTCCAAAACGTCAGAGAACGGGAAGCGGCGAGAAAGCGCGCGTATCGGCAGGCAGACCCCGATGAAGTGAGAGCTCGTGAGGCGTCTGCAAAACGCATCAGGCGAGCTCAGCCCCAAGGTGCCGACGCGCGGTTTAAAGGGGTCGTGAAGAGATTTTCAAAAAAACTGTGTTGTGTGTGCGCTTATAACCGTGGAACCTTGATAAACAAACAATGCATACCCGTTTCGTCGTCCGATATCGGGAAATAGGTAAATAAATGCAGTTACGGTTTCACCGAGGCTTTCCTCCTCAACTCGTGAAGTGACGTTTCAGTAAGTCAGTAAGCAGCCAATCACAGTTCTCCCTCGTCTGCACAATATGTCGGCATAGGGCGGGCTTGCAAAGGGTCAGATAAAGCTACAACATCGGCGCCATGATGAAACTCGCCCTGCAACTGAACGGGAGACGTCTGATCTCTGATACGACTGATCAACATGGTCGAACTTTCAGTCAACAACACCGGCGAGTGGCGCAGGCAGAAGTAACCACGTTTTATCTAAACTGGGCATTCGTAAACTGTTTACGCTGCTTTCCACGAGTCTAAACTGTCGTTTTGCTAGCCGATATTCTTGCACAAGTTTGCCGACGTCTGTCTCACGTAGCCTGTAATGTGAGTTGCGCGAACGTGAAACTTCTGACCTGACGAGATACATGACCGAACGCTTAAAATGAGAGTTTATTACATAAACACGTTTATCGAAGGAACTTCGAGTAGCCGGAACTTAAAACCCACTCATTATTCACTCATCAAGCGCAAAAAATACTAGCGAGAACGATACAGCGCCGAGTCGCCGAGTCCCAACTTCACGCAGTTCGACGATTGCTTTCCTGTTTCCTGCAATAAACAATGCTGTTAACGCTGTTTTGTTGACTGTATACGCTCCGCTTTGGCTTACTGCAGAAGCGCTCAACAGTAAGTTGGCGGTTAAAGCTCTGGGTAGATTAGAATTTATGAAAACACGACAGACTTCTGGGTTACAAATGCGAAGAGGCTTTTATGCAGCAGTTTTTCGGCGCGCGCGCTTCCCACGGCAATAGTGTAGTGGATAAAGTGTCCGACTAGGCTGGCCGTAACGTTGGGCTGGCCCGGAGGCCGCAAGTTCGAATCGCACACGGGGCACTTTTTTTTTTTTTCCTTGAGCGGTCTTGGGCCATTTCATACAAAAAGATAAAATTCCGAAGAGAATTCGGCAAAAGAATGTGAAATTCGGCTGGTAAACTGGCTACAAACTGTACAAACACCCAGTAGGTCTGAGTTCTGCTGCAATGGTTGCCAGACAACTGAAGCGGTCACGACACCGCTCACGTGGATAGAAAACTGTTTTTTTGGCAACGAATAAAGGAGGCATTATTTTAAAATATTGGGTTTGCAGATTTGCAGAATAATATACACAAAGAACATTGAACTGCGTTGAACTCTGGAATGTACTTCACATGACGTCATTCTAGTTGCGCTGCCGACCGCCCGTGCGCGCATAGTCGCTTGCGATGCGCCTCAAAACGAGAATTTCAACGGCGCCTCCTAAATTCCAGAAGCAATGAATTGTGAAAATATTTGGGATTTATGTTCTTAAAAGGTCGTTCAAGCAGACAAAATTAATCAAAGACAAATGCATTTTCTCTTCACGACCCCTTTAAGCGAGACTTTCTAGACGTTACGTTCGGACACAGATGTAGTGGGCGAACTTTCACTGAGGAGTCACGGTTTTACCGATGATTTCCCCTCAGGAGCTTCGCCCACTCATCATCATTCACCCCGTGGATATGCTGTGAATTTTTTTGTTTTTTGTTTTTGTTTTTTTCCCCAAATCCGTAGTCTTAAAGACATACCCCGCCTTACAATCGACGCTCAGAAACGTACCTTTCTTTTTTGACTCTCAAAACTGCACCCTCGCCTTATTTTATTTTTATTTATTTATTTATTTATACAGGTACCTACATCGCCCTCGCGGGCATTATTGTAGGGGGGAAAACAAGCAAAGGAATACAGTACAGTCAATATAACAAAAAATGGTTGCAGGTAAAAGGCTGTATGGTTGAAACAACAAAGTGTTGACTTACACTGTCATAAGGCATCACATTGCAAATACAAAGCAAAAACGCAAAAAAAAAGAAGAGTGCTATCGGTTACACAGGGCATTAAAATGAAATAAAAATAAAATAAAAAGCAATTAGTACAGAACGCATCAGAAATGTGACCGTGACCGCCCTATAATCGAATAAATAAGGTGTAACCTCAACCAGGGGGCGCTGTAGGCGTTGCGTCGAGGTCAGAGAGTGCAAGCCAACCTCCGTACCGAACACATACGCACTCATCAAGGCGCATTCTTAACTATAACTAGCCTCTCACCAAGAGTAAAGGTACCGACAACCCATTTGGCGCAAACCTTTTTCCCTTGGAGGTCCTCGTGAAATCACGTGGCAGCACTGTATCTCGTGCTACCTCAACCTTAGACGTGTGCCTCTCCCCCTATGTCGGTAGACTACTCGTTCACTTTGCAACATTCAAGACGTGTTCTCAGCGACTTGCTCGAAGGTCAGGCAGCCCGCCGCGCTGAACTCTTTTTCAGTCAGAATGCCCCGCTACAAGCTACTGCTCAATGATTTGCACTGGCCAGTTATCTGATGATCTAGCTGACAATGAGTGAAACACTGATTACACTATTGTTACTAGTGTGCAATAACTTTTGACCCAAATAAACTACAATTTTCGCCCTACACCCATGACTAAGCTGTACTTTCGTCTCAATCTTCACTTGCATCGTTGGAAATTTGGTTGTGTGGAAACCCCAAGGAAGATCCCGTGTTATTGTTATACCTCGGAGATATACCCAGGAGATATAACCGCCAACAAAGTCTGATGTAGACGAACAAAGCGATGACAAAAAACGACGAATGTTTTGTTGATTTTTGGAGTCAGCCGATTCTGCACTGTTTCAATAGTGATTAGAGCGTGTAGACAGTGTTGAGCAGAGCTTCGTTTTTGGCGCGCTTGAAAAGTTCACTGAAAGGACAGTTTTTCTCGCACCTTGTTCTCGTGGATTTGTTGATGTCGGCTGTGGTGACACAAAGAAAGTCCGGCGGGTGCTTTTAAGCGTACTGTCAGCACGTTTGAGCGGCGCACATTGGGCCTGGGAAACGGAAAGGCAGGCGTTAACCACGAGAAGCCGAACATTTATTGATTGATTGATTGTGGGGTTTAACGCGCCGACGCAACGTAGGCGATGAGGCGCGCCGTAGTGGAGGGCTCCGGATTAATTTTGACCACCTGGGGATCTTTAACGTGCGCCGAAATCTCGTACACACGGGCGTTTTTGCTTTTCGCCTCCATCAGAAAAGCGGCCGCCGCGGCCGGGAATCGAACCCGCGACCTCAGAAGCCGAACATTTAGGATTACAAGCTTTCGATGGCGCATACCGCTCAGCAAACCCGTGAAACGTCACTTCGGTAGCAAGCGAAGCTTTCGGAAACCGCACCACTTGTTGTGACTGCGGTTATTCTATAGCCTTGTCGTGAGAATACGGAATCATCGAAATTATGCGCGCGAGAATACCGAATCATCGAAATTATGCGCATGTGCGTGCGTGGACCCCTCTACTCAAACCCGAGATCAGATCTACCCTCCCCTATCAGGTTCGAAACGGGAGCTAACCAGCCGGTCATACTACCTTGCTGTTCGAGAGAGAGAGAGAGAAAGAGAGAGAGAGCTCAAGTAAAACTCGATGTTTGATACAAAGTTTCACGGGGTTATTCAGTCCCGAAGGCGGAAGAATCGCCTTATTTTTGACAATCTGGGACACTAGAAACGACAACGGCAAGAATGCAGGCCATTGGTGGATGTTTACCTCTTAAGACCTTATACGGACTTCAGAAGTAAAGGTGAAAACTGCCGTAGTCTGTCGTAGGCCATATCACCATTCGGGATATTCTGATGATGATTAGCTTTTCGTGGCGCAAGGCCACTGCGGCCAGAGTGCCAAAGAAATAGTTATTGGAAGAAAATGGTGTAAAAGAAAAAAACGTTCAGTAAAAACAAATGTGAAATGCTTAAAAACAATGAAGGTGGCTGGTGGAGACGGCAAGGTTGTAATCATGTGTGGTATGAAATGAGGTGCAAAATTTGGACTTCTGTTAGGTACCTGAAACCGTATTTAACAGAAAACATTGGATTGTAGGCTATGAAGTAAGATGGGTGTAGTGGAATGTTTGTAAACTTCCTGAAAGCGTCTGCGTATTGTTGTGTCGACTGCTGTACATTGAACATTTTTCCAACTTCTCGGTGGGAAAACAAAACAGCCATCTTTTTACGGTCCTCATGCACAGACTCTAGACTTCTACTGCACAGCCAAATCCACCGCTGCAGAAGAGGAAGGACACAACGCCGCTAGGAGTTGGTAGTAGCCTCCACGATCGCTCGAAGAAAACACTTCCGTGCCGCCTGTCCTCCTAGCCGCGCGCCAGAAGGCGAAAGATGTCCGCCGAGCCACACTCCTCCCTCCTCCGCGCCGCCGTTTCGCCGAGCATTACGACGCGCTCGACCCTCCGAGGCAGGGAGCCTCCTTTCCCGGGGAGGGGAGTGCCATCGCGGTCCGGAGAGGGGGGGGGGGGGGTGACCTTGGCCGGGGCGGGAGGCGACCTCTGTCCCGCTGCGCGCCAGGCGGCCTCCGCCCCGCAGGCGCGGACACGTCGTCGCCCGCAGACAGCACGCCACGGCCAGCGGCGATGACGGTGCTCGCGCCGCGCGCGCTTTCAAGCCACCAAGAGACCGCGGCTAGGGAGGCGACGACTGAGGTGAAATCACGCAAGCGTGCCGGCTACTACGCGTTCCGCCTTTCAACAGCGACCAGGCGAGTCCCTCTGGTGCACCCGTGGCGCTTGAAAGAGCAGAAATGGGCCTCCGGCAACGCGAAGCGGTCTTCGCGGCGAAAGGCGGCGATGCCCGCGGACGCCTCATTCGGTGTGCGAAATGTGAAGGGTCGACGGCGGTCGCGTGCGCCCAAAGCCTGCCCGATCCGGCGGCTTCCAGCAGCATCGCCTGAACAATTTGACACGCTGGTCCGTCAACGCGACACACCCGGTGGTCCCCTCGTCCTGTCGGTCTGTTGCGTCTATATTCCGTTCCGTGTTGCTTGCTTTAGTTGTAGCTCGTCGCCATCTCCCGCAGAAAAAGCGTGCTGAGCGGATGCCGCCGACAGAGACAGTGAGAAAGGCAATCGCTAAAAGGAGAACCTATAAGAGACCACGAAGACGACACAACATTGTTGTTTTATTTGTGAGAATTAGCTTTTTTAACAACTCGCCGAACTCGATTGTGCCTAAATAAACGTTGTTTTCACATACACACATACACAAAAAATACCAACCATTTGCAATACGTAAACAGTGAAGTGATTGGAGAGGCAAGAAACGAGTACTAAGTGCGTAAAATTCACGATGGAAGCCCAACAGTGCACCACCATATATTGGCGGCAGTAATTTTTTTTTTTGTCAGTGGCCGCCGATCGCGCGGACTAGACAATGTGACGTCATATAGCATAGAAAGTTAATGGGAAGTCGCAACTCTTTCATTTTCTTCTTATTGGCTACCTTAACTGCAAAAATCTGCTATAAAACTTCGTTGTAATATCGACGCGACCATCTTTCGAATGAACCAAACTATTATTCTGCAATCGGTTAGCTAAATGGGCCATGAAAGCAAAAATCGGTCATTCAACACACTTCCTTGACCCTAAACAATACTGCCCACTTTGAATGCAAACTTATAACTAAGCTAGATACGGAAGCAAACCGACGAAGCAGTGGCGACTAACAAGCCACTCCCCCCCCCATAGGGCACTTATGACGTCACATATACTCGTTTGTGCGATCGGCGGCCACTGACCACAGCCAGCGCTAAGAAACATAACTTCGCGATTGTAGTGGAGCCTCGAGGTCCGTTTAATCGGAACACTTGGATGCCAACGTGTAGTTAACGCGCTGATAACTACGCTTTTAGTATTTCCCCTTAATGCTACGTGCACACTAGCGCCTAATTTGCCGTGCGCCCCGCCGACGGCCGCCAGCGGTGTTCGACGCTAGTGTGCACTAGCTTAAAGGGACAGACAACCGATTTTTGTCGAGTATATATTCTGTATCCCAAATGAAAGGGCATCACTTAAAGCACCTTGATGAGAAACGGTTTTGCTGATAACGCCCTAGAACTTTTTAAATCGAATTTTTTTATCTACGAGCCGTATGTGTCCCTCCCAAAACTAATGCTGGCAACCATGACATAGAGTAGCTCGGCAACATACTTTTGTCTGTATGCGAAATAAAAAACTATATTCAAAAACTTGTCCCCAGCTAAAAAAGTTTGAATCGCGGGCTTTCCTGCTCCTTTATGTGTTTTTTTAATGCAACGGTCTATTTTGCACGAACGCGCCATCTGTTGGGATAGACGATAGGTAGAATCTGGCCGCACGTTGTGGAGGCGGGAAGTTCGATTCTCCCCGGGCGCGACGTTTCTTTTTTTTTTTTTTTTTTATGCTGCCGTTGGCGTATTTGGAAACTGAAATCAAATATTTTGGCAGAACAAACGCCCCTGACTCAGGCAGAATCGTCAAAGCTCCTTCGCTGGGTCTGTTTACTGAACGCTACCGTTGATTCTGGGCATGGAGGCTCAGTTAGCCACACTGAGAGGCATGCTGAGAGGCACCCAGCGACGGCGGGCGGCGTGTCTTTAAAAATTTCAGAATAATGTTTAGAAATACATATGCAATTTAACCTTGTACAAATACTTGTGTTAAAAGGTTTTAAGTACGTAAATAAACGTTTGTAAAGAAACGTTTGAAAATAAACGTTGTAAAGAAACGTCGCGCCCGGGGAAAATCGAACTTCCCGCCTCCACAAGGTGAAGCCACATTCTACCTATCGTCTATCCCAACAGATGGCGCGTTCGTGCAAAATAGACCGTTGCATTAAAAAAACACATAAAGGAACAGGAAAGCCTGCGATTCAAACTTTTTTAGCTGGGAACAAGTTTTTAAATATCGTTTTTTATTTCGCATACAAATAAAAGTATGTTGCCGAGCTACTCTATGTCATGGTTGCCAGCATTATTTTTGGGAGGGACACATACGGCTCGTAGATCAAACAATTCGATTTAAAAAGTTCTAGAGCGTTATCAGCAAAACCGTTTCTCGTCAAGGTGCTTTAAGTGATGCCCTTTCATTTGGGATAGAGAATATATACTCGACAAAAATCGGTTGTCTGTCCCTTTAATGATGCGGTGCGACGCCGCTGCCGGCCATAGGCAGGGTGGCACGGAAAGTTCGACGCTACTGTCCACTAGCTTAATGCGTTATCGCTGACGTCTGCAGCGCGAATTTCGAAAGTATCCACTTTTTCTTATGCTCTCTCGCTTAAAAAAAACGTTTTTTCGGGGCTGGAGTGGAGTTGCGGGAGTTGCAAGCGCTAGTTCTTTCACATTAAACAAGGTCGTATTGTCTTATGGCTCCTTTTTTTCATAAAACAGCGTAAATGACAAGGGACTAGACGAAGGAAGGCAGACAGTGCTCTGACCGACATCTGGCGCCTTGTCTCAAGTTCTCTGCTGAACGTATCAACTCGCCCACCTTCACATTAGCATTGTATTTGGGCTTCACGGCACCTTTAAGAGCCAGTTCAGTAAGCAGACTGTGGGTGGAGAAAATATCGAATAAAGAACACAATTCGGCCGAAGACATTTGCGAAGACAAAGCACGAGAGGTCAAGATCGCATTTGACGCAGTACGAAAGGTCATATTCACAGGGAAAGCTAAAGAGCAAGCTGAGTGAGCGATATGAGGATGGACAAAAGTAACCTCGATATACAGCACACTGCGGCCGGAGGCGTTTGCGACGTCAAAGCGCGAGGTCAAGATCAAGAAAAAACGCACTGCCGAAAACAGTACCGCTCTTCTCATTCCACGTTTTCGAACCCCTTTCCTGGCCTTCACTAAGAACGACCGTTCCTTCCCAGTCCTTCACTCCACGTCCAGGAATCAAATACCCCTCTGTCGAAACAACAACGAAGGGAAAACGCGAAGCTTTCCAAAATCGAGTCCAACTCCACACGAACCAACCCAGACGCGAGCGGACCCTATTTGTTTATGATGATCAGTATAGTGGTAACGCGATTACTACACTGAGTGTATGGTAAGGCGGTTCACCCGGAGCCAGGTAGTGAGATCCACCCTCCAGATCTGCTCCCATCGTGTCCTCGTAAATCAGCGTCTGTGTTACCGCGTTCATCTCCTTGGCACACTCCGCCCATCTTCAAATACAAACTGCTTCGAGAAACTGTGGCGTTTGTACATAGTGCGCACAATTCTTTCTACCAACCACCTGACTGGTCTTTTGAACGCTTGTGTGTGTTCGCCAGAATGTTGATGTATTTGTGCTTTTCCTAACTTTAGTGTATTCCCTTGTTTGCTTGACTATGTAGTGTCCTCGTGCTGTCGTGTTCGAGCGTATTCTCCCGAGCAATAAAGAAAGAAAAAAAGTGCCGCAATGGCGCAATCGGATACACGTCGGCCTCATAACCCGAGGGACCCAGGCTCGATTCCGAACACGGGAAGCGGTTCGATTTTTCTTCACTTCACCCACGATCATCATCATCCCCAGAAAAGGTGGCTTTACTGCAGTGAGATCTGGGTGGGCTGCGGACGACTTCACCGGGAGGCTGAAAGCTTCGCTTTATCTCGCGCGACCGCAGCACGCAGAATATGAAGGCCACCCGCTGCTCATAGCTTTTTTTTCCCGCAATACCTCCTCCCTCCCTCCGTCAACGAAGAGACACTATGGTTCGCTAAGAATTGTATGAAACTTGTTGGCCTGTGCACCGCGGGTTTGCTCACGTGGTCAGTTTGTGCAGGAGCGACTGCAGGCATCGTCGAGGAGCAGTCCTAGCGCGATGTGACAACGCTAGATGCTAACATCAAACCAACATTCAGTTTCTATTCTGTCCCACGATATTTTTTTTTACATTAGACTACATTCATGATATCTCAGTGCTAAGCTTACTTTTTTTATATAAATAATTATCCAGCAACAAATCCACGCCATTCAAAGTGGAGCAACCACAAACAACCCGCTACGCTCCCTCGTTTCACCGGCGGAATACCTGCCGTCTGTCGATCCGTCCTGCTGCGTTTTGTACGACATGAATGTGCGTGTACAAACTACGCTGCGCCTGCGTGCATGCTTGGAACGTCCACAGGATCGTTATAGGCATGCACCGACGAGCGCGGTATCGTCAAGTTGGACCGGAACGGACGCACAATGCCCTTTAAGGGAGATTAGCGCCCCTCCAAGCTGCCAATAATCGCCGCGTCAATGGCGAGAAAACGAAGGTGAAAAGGAGCGCCTCCCGATGACTGCGTTTCGTGCATCGAAATGGCCGATTCCGAGAGCGAGGTGGCGCGCGCGCGCGTGTGTAAGCGTGTTTCGAATGCCGCGCAATTTCGCCGAGCAGGCGGCGCACCTCGGGAAGGAAAATACCGGTCCAGGCGGCAGTCGAAACCGAGAGAGGGGGGAGCCATCAGAGGGCGCGAGAGAGGGCGCACTCCCGGACCATGGGGAACGCGGCACGAGTGCTTCGGCAACACGAGCAGAAGAAGCGCGGGCAGCGGCTGAGCATCGATCAGAGCGAAAACCGAGCATTAACAGATGCCAGCACCCATCTTGTTCACCACGTGCTATCGATCAACTCGCCGCTCAGAAACACCGGCGGGGAACCATCCGCTACGCGGCCCCATACTTCCCAGGTGTGCCAGCCTCTCCAATGTGACGCACTGATGTCGCGCATCCCACTTTTGGTGCGCCGCGCGGCTGTGTGTCAACAGAACATGAACGCCGCGGTGCGTCTCGAACGCAGTCGGCGGGCTACGTCACTGAAAGATAAGCAACAACGACAGTACTGCGCGCCGTTTTCAACCGACCAGACCGTAGGAGAAAAAGGGTCACTGCAAAGTGACCAGTTGACTGATGGACGTAGGCCCGCTCGCCAACCTTTAAGTAGAACAAACACACGCATCGTGTTCAACGGAACTCCGGTAATCCAACAACGCCTTTCTTTGTGACTGGGACGAAAGAACGTAACAGTATATAAGGATTGAAAACGGAATCAGGGAAGATGAAGGGTACAGTGCCCGTCCAGCATCGCCCGAGTGCACGAAAACGCGACTAGAAACCTAAACATGCGTACGGGCTTCACTCAGTTCTCTCGTTGGTAAAGTGAAGACAGGTACTTCCGAATAAAATTCTTAGTTACACTCCACTGTTGGCACTCCAAGCAGCCGACTGGGCAGACCTCGATTCCAGGAGGAAATAGAGCTGCTGGCGCATTTAATTAGCCAACCCATTGGGGCTGCTCTTTTTCTCCCTGTCCCCTTCCTCGGTATACGAGCGAGTGGGGGGACCCAAACTTAATCACTCTTCGTGGACAAGGCACGTGTAACCATAGTTTACGCAACTTTTGTGCCAAGGTAACCTTCAATCCCGCCTAATTATGCTCTCGCCGGGTAATCAAGCCATCTCAGCCGGGCTCGGTTGAGTGAGAAACAACTGGGGACGACGACCAGGGAAGACAGGCCGGAGGAGAGAGAGGGAACGACGTCTGCAGGCGCCGTTCAAACTGAAATTCCGGGCAATCGGCGCGGGTTCCTCGGCTAATTAACCGCCGTGTCGAGCTTAATTAAGAAGTGACTCCCTCCCCCGCGCTCCCTTCTCCTCGGACGCTTTCCACCCGTCTGGTTTCCTTCAACGCTGGCTCCATCTTGGCCCCCCGTGGCGCCGCCATTGGCGAGCGCCGCTGCTGCCCGGGCCGCGGAGAAGAGCGCGCTCCAGACTGGTGCGTGCGCCGGGCGCGGCAGTTTAATGAGCCCAATGCACGCTCACATGACCACTTGCCGCTCGGTGGGCCGCGCAAAGCGTCCACATGTTTTTCGCGGTGCGGCGCGCTAATACACCTCACGCCATCCGTCGCCGCGAGAAGGAACCGTGCATTGGATATACAGTAAACCTTTTTGGCGTACCAAGCCAAGCGTCTCTTGCCAGGCTAACATCGCCAGTCACAGTACAGCCCATTCTCTCTCTCTCTCTCTCTCTCTCTCTCTCTCTCTCTCTCTCTCTCTCTCTCTCTCTCTCTCTCTCTCTCTCTCTCTCAGTAAACCTTCGTCATAAGAAGGTCTTCGGGACACGAAGCTCACTTCGTTGTAAGCGGCACTTAGTCAAAGGCGTATACGACTTGCTTTCCCTGCACTACACTTGGTACCACAGAAAACTTCGAATAAGGCGAAAATTCGAATCAAGCGATTTCATTACAACGAGGGATTACTCTATGTGTTCTCTTCTCTGGGGTGGCCACAATGTAAGAAGTGATGAATTGCATTGGCGCCACTCATTGTTGTGCTAGGAACACCACAAACGCCGAAACACGTAGTGCCCGTTATACAACGAGTAAATGGAGCTTTCAATAGCTCCCCGGCACCACCTTAGTATAACCGGTTGCCCGTTAGACAGGAGGAGTACCCGCCGCGGTGGCTCAGTGGCTAAGGCGTTGCGCTGGTGAGCACGAGGTCGCGGGTTCGATTCCCGGCCGCGGCGGCCGCTTTTCTGATGGAGGCGGAAAGCAAAAACGCCCGTGTGCTCGAGATTTCGGCGCACGTTAAAGATCCCCAGGTGGTCAAAATTCATCCGGAGCCCTCCACTACGGCGCGCCTCATCGCCTGCGTTGCGTCGGCGCGTTAAACCCTACAATCAATCTATCAACGTTATACAGAAAGCTTTTTCTTTTTTTCGAGTGTGTAGTATCAGTACCTCACTCCTCCCCACGCCATAGCCGACAGCCAGCTCGAGGCGACGCGCACAACAGTTCGTGATGAAGACCAGGAGCTTACCACGCCGCACGGTGGGCAAGGACAAGGAAGCGTAAATTACAACGTGCGTAAATAATACAAGCGTAAAATACAACGGAGCGCAAAAGGCGAACGCGAAGCACCCACTCCTGTTTCTAACGTGTTTTCATTTGTTTCCGAGGGACATCCATGCCTTTCGGCAGCCTTCACTGAAACGGCCCTACTCTCCTAGCGAACACGTGGATCAGGAATATTAGCAAATTGCCACCGTGGTTAAGCCTAGCCGCCACGGCAAGCGAATAGGTTTCAGCTAAGGTGAAAAGGTCAAGATGTAGGCGATGATTTCTTTTCGAAATATTCGTCGGTATCAGCCGTTGGATTTTCGCCGCACAGCGAAGGCTCGACTTCCCAACGACCCCCATCCATCGCTATTTCACGTCAGCCAAATCCATCACCATATACCACGACTTTGCTCGTCACATCGCTCCACCTGGTGAACTGGCTCTCCCGGCTGCTCCTTCTCCTGAGGCGCCAACAGCCACTAGCAACGTCCGTAACTTTTGCGCGCTTTACCCAAGTTCAGTCTGACAATTTCAACAAGGGCGTCTTTAGCTTCAGTACGCTGTCTAATCCACAATGCGCGCTTTCTGTCCACGGAGGCAAAACACAACTTCGTTCACTTTGAAACAACTAGCCTTTGGTAATTCACTTAGCCCCATTCTAGCCACAGATGTTTTGTAACCGAAAAAACGCAGAAATATTGAATTTTTGTCAAATTTGGCGCTACAATGACGTAATATGAATATGAGTGTCGTAATAGGGGCAGCACTAAAAACATAATTTTCAGTGTGTTAACTGAACGTCACTGGAGCCCCCCCACCCCTCACCCGCCCAGTCGTGTTTCTAAGCGGTGGCTTGGTTCGGCGGCCGCCAATGGCACGAACTTTGTGTGACGTCACAGAGAAATCGCCGGAAAATGGCCGGGGAGTCGCCCCTGCTTCAACAGTTTACTTTAATATCTCGGTTATTTTTGGGGAGTTTGCGATAAAATTGGGAGTTTGCGACCCAAACTTTTGTTTTGTCTTTAGCTTACTTACGGATGCCTAAGGCGGTTGAGTTGAGTAGTGCGGTTGAGTAAAAAAAAACACCCACACAAATAACCACAAACCACAGCCACTAACACTTTAAATGCACCCCCGACCCTCCTTCCTAACCATGACCCGCTCGCTCTCGCCTTGCCTTCACATAACTCTCTTCGTGAGTCGTTGCACATCGCTCTGGTTATCAGCTAAAAGAACAATGTAGTCTGCGTATAACATTCCAGGAATACGCTGTTGTAAATAAGCGTTAGATTGAACACTAATTGACTTCCTTCTTGTTTCTTTTCTAACACTGCCATATAACTCATGAACAGTATTGGCCTCAAAGGGCATCCCTGTTTCACTCCTCGATTGGTGTTCACCTGGTGTGGGCATTTCTGCCCTTCCCATGTCAGGTGCACTCTATTATCTTTATAGACTGCTATAAGGAACTGTACTAACTTATCATCTAAGCCCTAAAGTTTAGGAGAAAAGGTCGGAGCAACGTTCAAAGCCAACATTATAAGCTCCCCATATTCATGTCACGACACAACAAGGGAAGACTTAATGTGAGACCGACAATTCCCGACATTACAAAGATGTGCCCCACTAAATTCTATCAGTCCACACGACGATCACGAACCGCTTTTAACGCTACTGTGTCATCCTTACACGCTGTGCGGTCTGATGGGATTCTAACGAAACAGCGAGCATATATGTATAATGGCAGGCAGAAAAAAAGCCTCCGCTCCTAAAAACTGTATTAGTCGATATTTCAGTCGGAGTTTGCAAACCTTTGTAATATATACGCGACGCGCGTTTCACGGCCAGCCATTTTATCGGTGCGACTGCATGCACGTCGCTACATTTCCTCAATCCAATCGAAATCGTACCGGTCTCAAGGAAAAAGAGCCAGAAAGGTCGAAACTTGTCACACAAGCACACGAGGAAAAAAGTTCGTAAAGAACGGCGCTCATGAAAACGGCCGGTGCAAAAAAACAACTAGCTACTTTTTCGAGAACCTCGGCTAAACATGGCCTCTTTAGGTGCACACCCCGCCGAACAGAACCAAAAGGCCGAACGGGACGCTGCATAATTTATAAATCGATAACGGGCCGCAAACCGAAAATGGTAGGGGCTGCTTGCCATACAAATAACCGTTTTTTTTTTCTTCTGTAATTCCGTCGGATAGCAAGCCAGCCAATCGGGCACTCGGCTTCATTAAATTACTTTCATAACGTAAGGGCATCGGAGGTCACCTCCACAGTCAACTATGATAACTGTCGCTATGACACCGAAGACATCCATTCACCCATACTTTTCTGTCTAATGTTATATTGGCAGCATAGTTCAATCAGAAAAAAATAATAATAAAACACGCTGTGAGTGCGGTGGGGAGGGGGAGGAAGATTTGTTTAAAAGAAGCGAGTTCTGAGTTCGTAGAGACAGCGATTTACGCAGGTAGACCCCGTAGGCCCATACGCGACAGCAGGTAACTACGCAATAATGCTCGAGGCGCCGAACGAGCCTCGGGAATCAATCATCCCTAACAAATTGCAAAAGCCGCGTGAATGGAAGAGCGACGCGGGGGTATACGCATCGTTTGTTTCTCGTCACCTTTGCCGTCGTTTGTTTTCAGTTCTGGTACCCCCGGCTGATTGATGGCCAGCTCGACGACTGCTGTCAACTCGCATTTTGCCAAGCATTATTCACGCAAAGGTGGAGGCCGCAACGCGCACGCTCCGGGAGCAGCCAGGTCTCCACGTTTCACCGGCTCGAAGCCGTACTCGCAATTAGAGCTCATCACGGAAACGCCGGCTGAAGACGACGGCCACGACGGATCAGTGGGCGAGAGAGTGCAAACGTGAGCTCGCAGTTCAGGTGCGCGCGGCCTGCGGACCGTGTCCCGATGGCTGCGCCTTGAAGCGGAGCCCTTCGTGAATGTGCAGCGGAGCTGCTATGCCGTGATCTTCGAAGCCGGTGCACAATGCTGCATTTGCGCAACAAAACAAGTATTACAATTAATCTGCCGGAAAAGACCAAACTTTGCCAGTACTATGAACAAAATAGTCCAAGCGCCGTTTGTGGTTGAATTATTTCAGCCAGAAAGCGGGCCTGACCACAACAGCCACGCCAATGAACACGTGGCCATGCCAGACAAAGCGTACCGAGTGCTCCGTTGTGTTTGACCTCCGCCAATGTTTACGAGGTTGGCTGTAAAGCGCGGATGCGCAACACTCACAATACACTTGAAGCGGCTACCTGCGTGAAGACTCGAACGAGACTTCCTTCCGTCGTTCCCAAGTGGCGTAGAAAGAAATTTGACTTGGCTGACCAGGGCGTCGTTGCGCAGTGTAAGGCGACGCGAGCGAAAGATGAATCCGCCCATTAAGGCCGAAGTATGCGCCATTCATTAAAGTCAACTGGCGTCTTTGACGACATGCGCTCGTAACAGCAGTGCTTTGTGGAAGCACTTCAATGAGAGTGGCGCCACAGACGACCCCTGCAGAGTTCAAGTGCAATAGGCACCGCATAGTGGAGCGCGAGGGACTCGTTTAGAACCCCAGGGATCACTCGTCTGCGTCGACATCTCCTACATAGGAGCCACGGCCACGGCCCCCCCTCCCCCTCCCATCTCTCTCTCTCTCTCTCTCTCTCTCTCTCTCTCTCTCTCTCTCTCTCTCTCTCTCTCTCTCTCTCTCTCTCTCTCTCTCTCTCTCTCTCTCACGCACAAAAGTTACGGTAAAGGCTTAAAAATTACAAAAAAAAACGTCATATTCACAAATTGCAATCTGATTTTAAGCTCCTACTGCGAAAAAACCCGCTTTTCGAGTGGCAGTCCGGGTGGCTCGCATCCGTTATGTCGTTCTGATAATTCGCATGTTTGATTGGAACACATTTTAGTGTTTTTCTTTTTCTTGACTTTTTTCTGCCCTCTCTCCAACGCAGTACGCACATTCTTCGCATTAGAAAAACAGGTGCAGCATCCTATTGCCCCAACTCCATGAGCCACAAGTCCGACAGCGCCGAGAAGTGCGACTGCGAAGGCAACGAAAAAAAAAAAAAAAACGCGGAAAAACGAGCAAATTAGGAGCAACTCAGTTAAATTGCCCGGCCCTTTTAAAGTTCTCTTTTTCTGTTCTTTCTTGAAAGTTTACCGGCTTTACAGCTTGACCGCGCTTCTTGAATAAGTCGCTCAGCCTCACTGTCGGTTGCACAGCCAGCGGTATGAAAGCGATCATTTCCCTACCACTCCGTCCAATCACTCCCCGCCTCAACCCCCCCCCCCCTTCCCAAAAGAAATAAAGATGCGGCTACTGTTTTATATACTCTAGCAATACCAGCGGCAATCAATCAACCCGGGGCAACCTTCGCGCAATCGATGTCGCCCCGTCGGTACATGTCAAAATAATTAAAATACACCTAAAGCACATTCATTTTTTTACTCGCTATTACTGATATATACTCCACAAGACAAAAAGGTGCCACACTATAGACGAAGTCAACGAGAACCCGAGGAACAGAGTGTATGTAAAGACGGCTATGAGAATGCTCAGGACGGGACCAGAAGCTACACGACGCTGTGCGTGTGTGTAGAGGAGGAGCGTGTGTAGCGACCTCCTTTTTTACTCCATCCCGAGCGCTGTTTTGTTTTGGTGCTATGAGAATAAAATTGTTATAAACCACCACCCGCCGACATTACCACATTCTACCACAGAGCTGCGTTCCTTCCTGAACCAATACGGACTAGGTGCAAACGAGGCTCGATAATGACGTAATAAGGGCGGCCCAAGGAAGAAGAAGAAGAAGCAGAAGAAGAAGAAAGGAGCTAATCACGTCATTCCCCTGCCTCGGTGAATCAGATTATGGTTGGGTCACAGCGAGGAAAAGAAGAGAGACGCGATCGGTATTTCAAGCGTCGTACATTTCGAAAAAAAAAGAAAATGACTGGAGAAGAGCGCGCCAAAAAAAAGGGGAAAAAGCGTCAGGGGAAGAGCAAGGGAAAGAGGGCGCGCGAATAGGAGCGTGTAGGCGACTCCCCCAAACCGCAATAAATAGCGCGCGGCGAGAAGCGCGTGTGTTTTCCGATTAGGGCACCTAGCTCTTCTTGCGCGATCGTCCCAACCTCCCGATAAATGGCGTCGCTCGAAACGGGAGAGAAAGACCGCAAAAAGAACAAAACGGGAAGAGGGGGAGTTGCCGCTGAGGGAGAAAGCAATGATTGGATGAACGCGGCGAGATAGCGGTGCCCACTGAAAAGAACACAAATTCCGGAGCAGGGGGGGGGGGGGGGGGGGAATGGAATAGAAAAAGAGCGGCGCGGAACCGCTTAAACGACTGCCTTACGACACAATGTCGCACCGGGCGAGCCGGACGCCGTTATATGCAGCGGGGGCGGTAAGAGACCGGTGACAATGTCCGACGGGTAGCGCTCACTACGCGAGAGACGAGATGTGCGCACAAAGTGGCCGAATAGGAATGACGCATCTCCGCCATACAGTTTGGAGGCCGCTTCCAATACGTATTCAGCGGGTCGCGCAAAGCGGGCGCCGCTTGGTGCAGCCGCGCTCGTGGCCCGAAGATTCGGATGCCACACGCGCTCACGGGGGACGCGTATTAGGCCCACAACGAGCAGGGAAAATGCGGGCCGGGAATTCCCTCGTCCCTGAAAACACCCACCGCCGACGACACCGGTCATGGTTGCCGTCTGCAAGCGAGGCACTCCATCCCCCACCCCATTCCCCGCGCCGCCTCCTCTCCACATAATAGAAGGCATCCTCCTCTCCCTCCATTCCGGGAAATCGATAGTTAATCACGTTTAAGCGGTCCGCTAAAGCGCTCTTCGCGATTGCCCGCCGGCGACGGCGTTTCCCTCATCGTCCCCCTCGGCTGGTCACGTGGCTCGCGGCGACCAATCACCGGGCGGCGCCTCCCCGTTCCCTTCCCCGCAGCTTCTCGCACCCCCGCTTCAGTCCCTTCTTTTTCTGTTCTTTCCTTCTTCGTTCCGTTCTCACCTTAGGCCTCCCGCGGCTGCGTGTTATATTTTGCCACGACAATTCCGCACATCTCGCTACCTCCCCCCTCCCTCCTCTTCAGCGAGAATTCTTTCCCTCCAGGCCGGGTGGAGAAAGAATCTTCCCCTGGCGCCGCCCCGTCCCGGGTGGCCCCTTCCGCCTCCCCGCCGACGAGAAGAGTTTCCCCACCAATTATTGTTATACCGAAAGGCGGAAAGAGCTGCGGAGGCCCAGCTAAGAGGAAGAGACAAGAGAACGCGCGCACAAACGCGAAAAAAATTCGCACCGAGAACAAGTCTACCGAAAAGGGGGACCGTTTACTCGCACGCTTTTCGCGCTGTCGAGGCAAATCCCAGGAATCATAATAATACGGTCGCCGTGAGAAGCGCTCAAGACGACGGGAATAAATGGGAAACGGGCAGAGCGAGAAGTAAAGTAGACCGCAGAGTAAGACAAGGGGGAGAAGAGAGCCGGAAACATTGCTACCACAAGACTAGATGAGAACGCGCCGTAACGATCGCCTCCTCGTCGGGAAAAAGATCAAAATGAGAAAGAGATAAGGTTAGAAAAAGATCAAAATGAGAAAGAGATAAGGTTAAAATTGGCACACTATAATACGCCTCTATACTAAGCAGGCATCGCTTTAAACACCGTAGACGGCCAGCACATAGAAGTTGCTTTAGTTTGTTTACAGGGCCCGTGTTCGGACTAGAAATCCTTGAAACAAGTAGTTGACGCAACATAAAGGTGCAACAGCCCGGTTGCCTACGTCCAATTCTGCCTACGTCCAATTCCTTATCTGAAATCTAAAATGTCATCTGTTCTTGCAATCTAAAATGACACGGTTATTGGAATGGTCGCTCGAATGATACGTATCCGTCCTGTCAAGGTGGAGATTCTGTTTTAATACCTAAAGCGCATACTCGTTAATCTCGTATTGCCGTCTTGTACGTAGCAAGATGGCCGTGTCCAATTTACCAAACTTACATTTCTTACAAAAAACAGCTGTTCCCTACAATGCCGAAGTGCATTACCTCTATCCAACTTAGTACATTCTTTTTAATGAAATTCTTTCGGTGTAGTGTTCGCATGATTACAAGTTGTTGGCGCCTCAGGAAAGATGCGTGCAATCAAAACGTTTTAGCTTCCTTGGCAAGACTCAAACAAAATACACCGGTCCCGTAAAAGAAGAGGTACCGACAAGGCCTGGTGTTACGCCGCACGTCCCCGATAACCAACAATCTTCACAGTACACATTGCCTGTTTTACTAAGCAAGGTACATGCAGAAAACTTGAACCCAGGTTGCAGGAAACATTTGAATTAAATGGATTTGTGCACACAAGTTGTAAAACGTCCACTCGTCTTGTGTCGCACTTTTTTTAATTAAAAAGCATTGTGATGTATAAATATTAGTGCCAATGACCGTGCGTATCATAACATTTGAAATCGTGTGGATTAACTTCTCATTTCTGTTAAGCTCTCAACAAAAGGGACCGTCAAAGCTGTTAAAAGAGCTTTTTGTATCGTCTCCTCCTGTAAAAAAATAAATAAATGCGGAAATAAAAACAATTCACGGACACGTTTTCAAGTCGTATGAAGCGGGTTACTTTCCCACCTAATCTGAAGTTGCTCTTCCATCATGGCGTAGTCGGTAAGGCAAATAAAAGCAATTCACGGACACGTTTTCAAGTCGT
Source organism: Haemaphysalis longicornis (assembly GCF_048455015.1). Lineage (NCBI taxonomy): Eukaryota > Metazoa > Arthropoda > Arachnida > Ixodida > Ixodidae > Haemaphysalis > Haemaphysalis longicornis. The sequence goes on from NW_027526203.1 coordinate 199,547,189, forward strand.
ATGAAGCGGGTTACTTTCCAACCTAATCTGAAGTTGCTCTTCCGTCGTGGCGTAGTCGGTAAGGCATCTGCTTCGCATCCGGGAGGGCCAATCGGGGGCTCACGAATGATTATACACGAATGATAATGCAGGACGTGAAGCTGCCCCGAGCGCAGCATTAGAAAATTTGTGTGAACAAAGCAATCGTGCAGCCCGGGTGAAGCCAGGACTTTAGTAGAAGGCTATGTCCTCCCGTGGTCCGAGAGAGTTTTTGACGCCCCGTCGAGGCGGTTGCGCACGCAGTCTGAGTATGGTCGCCGAAAATACACAGTAAAAAAAAAAAAAAAAAAAAGAGAAAGGGGCCACTGTTTGATCCGACGAAGTCGAAACTCGACGGACACAGCCACGGTTTGATTGCCTAATTTCGGCCAGTTCAAAGAGCTCGAAAAAATCAAAGCATTTTGCGTGTTGCAAAGATACTCAAGTGTTAATCTAATAAAAAGCTACATGGGAATAACAACGATAACAGAAATTGGATTCATAATTCCTACAAGGCCAAATATGCGTGCAAGAAACGAGCGAAGATGCATTATGGAGAACTTGGCTGGTCAGCTGGCAAATTTCTGTGCCCAGGGGACAACACATCACCTTCACGTGCGCTTTCACAGGTGTTTCTCTACAGCCAACAAAGCGATAAATGTGATGTTTTTTGGGCGCTTTCGACACGGGGCTAGGAACAGCGCATTCAGTCTGTCGAGCTTCCCCCGGGCTACCAGAAAAATACAAAGAGAAAGACTTTCCAACGACAGAGAGGCAACGCGGAGTTAGAGGTCCCAGCGAGTCATTACCAACCGTTGTGAACGGACAGACCGCAAATTCACCTGCGCAGAGATTCTTTTCTCTCCACCATTCAAGCGGAAATCCCAAAATCCGAAGCACCATGCCTGATCCATGCGTTTGATACAGTCCCGAGTTATGCCAGCACCCCCCCCCCCCCTTTTTTTTTGCCCTTTAGCGCGTAAGTAAAGTATTCGCTATTCCGTAGATTTACCTGCCGCGGCGGCTCATTGGCTAAGGCGTGCTGCGGAGCCCAAGGACGTGGGTTCAATCCCTCACAGTTATTTTTCACGTGGAGGCGAAAAACAAACGCCCGTGTGTCGAGACTTCGGCGCACATTAAACATCCCCAGGTGGTCGAATAAATAACCCGGAGGTTTCGACGGCGCGCATCACAGCCCGGGTGCAGCTTCGGCGCGCCAAAACACCCATAATCTAATCTTGGCGCATTTGTACCTTAGAATTACGAATATCAAAGTTTCTGAATTAAGAGTAACGGCACAGATTACGCATTAAAGGTCGAAAAATGCTGTCCGACGGAATGATGCCCGTCCGACATCTCAATTCTTCAAACACGCAACTATTTCTGTTGGGCTTCGCACAGCGCGCCGCCTTCTGCCTTCGCGAAAACGCGGGCGATTCGAAACAATCTTCAAGTACTACCAGCGCCCCGCGGACCGCCGGGAGCACACCCGGTGCCCTGCAGAGATGCTCAGCGCCAAAATTAGCCGCCTCAGTTCGTTCCTTCGCGCACCGCACACGCGTCCCCTGCTCAGCCGTTCTATAGGCCATCCTACTCAGCTGCTTGCGCAATCTCTTTCCAGTGCGGTTTCTAATTTGGAAAGACCGAAGAGGGGGAAAAAAAGAACCGCGATGAAAAGAAAAAAAAAAAACCGGAGCCGTAATAAACACGAATCCCTCAAGAAATACGAAAAGCGCCCTACAAAAATTGTATCGTTAAACAGGCTTTCCCCCTATCCCTCCTTTCCTACCACGCGGGAATCTCATTCGAGCGAAAGAAAAAAGAACAATAAAAGCACAAACGGGAAGGAACAAAGGAGTACTACTAAAGCGCAACAGTGAGGAGTAGAGAGAGAGAGAGAGAGAGAGAGAGAGAGAGAAACTATGCCTACGGAAGCCCTGATTTTCCCGACGCCCTTCCTTTATTACACCGCACGATTGATACAACCCCCTCCCGCCCTTCCCCCCCCCCCCCCCCCCGTTTTTTTTTTCTCCTTTTCTATTCACCTAAGTGTATCCGCTGTTTTCTTTCCCGCCAAGATTCGGCCTGTTTACTTGCTTTCCTTCGTATTTTGTTCACGCTCAATAGTTTCGAATAAGGGGATTAACTCTGCTTCACCAAGCCACGCCGCTGAGGAAAGGGAAATACACAAGAAAGACAGCGCCGACTAAAAGGAAAATGAGACGGATCCCCGCCCCCCCCCCCCCCCACCTTTTTTTTTTTTTTTCATCCCCAGCCCTGTTGTTCTTTTATTCCTCTTTGCAATTAGTTTTCCCCGGCTCCCCCGCTCTCCCCTCCGCCTGTTCCGGGCTTTTCGCGCCTCAATTCAACACACGAACGACGGCCGAGTCCGCCGCCGCGTGTGTAAAGTTTCCATTCCGCTTTCGCGCTCCTTGTCTCTATAATTTTTAATCTGGCCACTTTTATCCGCGACACTCTTCACATCGGCTCGTCTTTGACTGAGGCTGGAAGAGAAAACGACGGTGATACAAGCGGCAGCGCGCCGAGGAAACGTATAGAACGGACGCCTGTGGGCTTGCGCTTTTGTTTTTCCTTCCCTTGGCGCTCCCTTCCTTTCTCATCGGGCGCTATTTCTTTTTTTCTTTTTTTACGTCGGGCGCGCGGTCGTCCTCCCTTCCTTTCGCGTTGCTCCGGGCTTAATTATTTAGTTTTCATCTTGCCTTCGCGCTTCCCTAACGAATTTTCGGGAGACATGAGTGCTTAATAACCGTGCGAACGGCGTGTCAGGTGGAGAACTCGCTTTTTATATTCGCCTTTTCGTTCATTTTGTCTTGCTTGGCGCGACTATTTCTTCTCTCGTACTTGTTTATTTGAACTCGGTTTCAGAGATTTAGGAGGGCGCTCGCTATGTGAACCATTATCACGTGCTAACGAGCTTCCAGTAAGAAACTGTTCCGCCTCCCAGCCTCCCCCCCCCCCCCCCCCTGTTTTTTTTTTTTTACGCCTGCGCAAGTTATAAAATGTGAAAGCAAAGAAACGCGAAGTGAAACAAAGCAGATTCTTAGTCTAAGATCCAGTAGCTTTATTTGTAGATGCTACAATTGTGTTACTCGCAATCTCGTTTGCATTTGATTGCGTGAGCCTCTCTTACACGTTACGTGGCCTAGTTGGTGAAAATCGCAGTCTCCACACCAGAGCTACGAAACAGCGCAGCGGGACGCTGTGGGCAAAAAGCGTGTCCACGACATGTCCGTGAAATTCTGAACAGACTTAAAAAAGACTTACGGGCTCCATATTTTGATACAAGACTTTGTATTGTCACGGGGAATACGCCTTCCCAGCAACGCATTGGGTGAAAGAACGAAGATGACTTTAAAGGGGTTCGGTGTAAAACTTTAACCCTGTAAAGCTAGCCTTCCCACATTGCGTATTGCAGTGAAGCCTACTTATAAAGAAAAAAATGAGCCTTTGTGTGCTTCGCGAAGTGACACGCTCTGCACTAACCTCTGCGACCCTGAACTCGGTGAGATGTGGTAAGTACGCTTACTCCAAGATACCAAGATAAAGTCTAGGCGTCCCGTAATTTCACTGGTGTGGGCTGCACTTGCTTTTTTTCAGCACGCGTTAAGACACCGAGCAGACTTTATTATACACACGGATGTTGCGCCAGGGCCCTTGCACGCCTAGTCTTTCGTCAAACAGTCCCCAGTCCCAGTTCAACAGTCCCCGCCATAAGCGCATATCCATGTCAGCGTGCTTGCATGACGTTATTTTGCGGTGTCGTTCCTTTCGGATATATAAGAAAGCATTTCACGCCCACAACGCCAACGGCAATATTTAACTCGCTTACATAACTCGCTCCCCACGAGACAACAGGCTGTCCGTGAAAGCCGCTCAGTTATATCACAGCCGTAACGACTGACACGCGTGGATTCACTCCGAACGGGGTGCCCATTTCCCGCGCGAACGACGACGTATCGCACAGCCAAAAAAGGGACGCAAGGGAGGAAACGCGCGCGTGTCGTAACCGGAAACACGACATAACGGCGGCAAGCGACGCGGTCGCCGCCATCGCATCGTGCAACACTGACGGCGACGGCAGCATGGCGAGATCGACAATGCGCGGGGAGCGATGGCGGCGCAGCAGAGACAATGGCAGGAGGCCTACGCGTTAAGGGGACAAATAAAGGGGCCTATACGTAACGACCGGCATCGAGTGACGTACAGGCGCCGTTGATTATTCTTAGAACGCATCGCTTCCTCGTTAGCGCAGCGAGAAATAAACTGTCCGCGCCCGCCAGTGTCCGGCCAAACCAGGTCGCACGGCCGCGCAACCGTTGGCCGAAGAACAAAGCGCGGGTACGGCAGCAGCCGCGGAAAACATTCGGCCCCGGAGAACAAAAGGCATCGACGGGAAGCTAGCCCCGCGTCACTTCTCGGGCCCATTAGTAGGAGGCAGCTGCGCAGCTCCCGTGCACGAGATGCTAGTCGTAGCGAGTTCTGGCGCCGGACATCGCTGCCGTATACCGAACGAGATTCAAAATTCAGTTGTAGTGCCGGCTACAATTCTTCCTTCCTTCTAGCACACCCCGGAAGTGTGGCCTTAATGAACCTCAGCATTAACGCACCGACGCTACACGCCTGGCTACAGATCGGAGAACGGAACTTGCGACGTCGCACGGCAGACTAGCTTGAAGCACGGTACCGCTGTGTAATCGCTGGCGTAGCGCGACGGTCGAAAATTCCAAATGCTCGCGGACCGATTGCTGTTGTCAAGCGACGACAAACCAAGCTTAGAAGAACTTGTTGTTGGGCGAGTTGGTGCACCTTTGGTGAGGAACAACGTCCCCAACGTCAACAACCTCACCAACGTCACCAAAGATAAACAAATATTCGCTTCTGCCATTGCAATGGCGGCCGGTCCCATCCGCACTTGGGTCTGTGGGTAAGCGGCGGCGTTGTGTCTTCGATCAAACCAGCGAACAGCGTGATGCTCATCAGGGCTCACGAACTTGTTGCACTGTAAAAGCAAGGAACCTTCATATGGATTGCGAGACGATTAGCGACCCAACCCATCCGTACTTCAGACGGGGAACATTTGAGAAGATTAGTAAACGTCGTGGGGGTGATCGGCGCCAGAAACTTTGTGCAAATGAAAACAAGCACCTTTTGCGGGTCCGGACGACATTGCTGTGGCGTGAAATCAAACGTGTATTTTTGCCTGATATAATATGTTGAAAAGAGCTCGCTCGATGTCGCTATTTTCGGCTCCTTCTCCAGCAATTCGCAATGCTTACGGTACTGTTTCAGGCCAGTGGTACGCGTTTCACAGCGAATGCTACCTATTCTTGCCGCGCATGCGTAGTACATTTGCTCTCTATTTCAGCGCTGCTGTCAGAAGCACTAAGAAAGTGGAATGGGGGCAGCACAACACGGAGAACGACGTTGAGATACGCTGTCGAGGGGTGTGAACGCCGCCTCATCGTTCCACGCAGGCCGTCGAGCAAGGTCGCAAGTGGGAACGTCCCTTCTGCAGTCACTGCACAACTGAGACGGGTTTCTGCAACAGGTTTCCCGAACACGAGCACGTACAGTAGGAATCGAATTTCACATAACGGACACCAAGTAGTTTTCTGGACATCTGAAACGCGTTTCCAACACGAGTAAATAAGTGAGTCGCGACTTAAGTAGTCACGAAAAAACAAAAAAAAAAGTATTGGGGCCCGACGCAACTCACATAACTCAGAAGCGCTCGCTCAACAGATTGTTCCCTCTTTCCTGCGCTCTTCCGGGCATTCTTTGGCGAGGCTTCAGTGTCGTACCAACGGCTGCCACTGGACACAGTTGAAGCAATAAAATATGCGATAGCCGTTGAATAAGCAGTGCAATAAAAGCAAAACGGGGATCGAAAATCCGTTGCGGTGAGCGAATCGTAACTTACTTCTCGTAATGGCTCAAGTTCGTAGTGCTTCCGGACACAAGGGAAAGGTAGAAAACGTTAAAACGGCCCCGCTGCACGACTCATGCAGGGTGCGTTTCGCAGGGGGAGTTAGGATCGATTCCAATATCCCTACATGCCGGACCATCCCATGCGTCCAACCACATGGTGCCTTACGAAACTTTGGCACCAAACACTAGCCACTGCAAATGCGGCAGGAAAGGAGGCGGGCGCTAATCCCTCGCAGATAAAGTGAGAGAGCCTGGAAAGGCAGAACAGGGATAATAATAAAGGAAACGTAGCGAAATCCCGATCGATTGAGAGACTGGACGACCGCTTTCCACGGATCCCCGCGTAAACGCTGGCTGCGAACAAGCGATACGATGCCGCCCAGTCTGGAGCGTTCAATTACAAAGGAGGAAAAGAGATAGAGCACGGGGTGTTCCAATCAGTGCCGGGGCATTGATCGCGCCTCCGTAGGACCAGAGTGATTGGTTCCCCGGGCTGATTAATCTCCGCTGGCCATAATAGGGGCACGAGTTGAAGACAGAGATACGCGCGCGCGCCAAGCAAAATACGCACCGCGCTGTACGCGGGAGCAGCAGCACGAAGCGAGAGATTACAAATGGCCAGGCAGCGGCTAAAGCCGCGCGGACAACTATCTCGCCCGCGACGCGAGGGGGCCGCCAAATTAACGATAGAATCATCAATCAGCTGCTACGCCAGCCACTAATCGACGACACAGCGTTAATCGATTCCCCAGTCCCAATTAAACGACAAAACATCGCCCGAGCTACTGCGGTGCCCCGCAAAACCAAATCTGAGAACCGCTGGGCAAGAACCGCCCCACTAGCGGGGTCACACGCTCACGGTGCATACTAGAGCCAGAGAAATCGCTCCCGAAAGACGACACACACAGCTCCACAAACGGTGTGCCTAAGATGGCGACCCGCTGAAACGCAGGCAGCCGGGCCTATTCTTGAGCGGGGGGAACGCATTAAATAACAAGCTCGTTCCCGAGGCTGTGGAAATGAGCCACCCGGCAGCAGCACCCACCCGGCGGAAAGGGCCAGCGCGAGGAGAGAAGCGAGGGTTATTATATGAACGCGTCCACACGTCTACGCGAAAAGGGTCACCCGTGCCGCGGGGCCCGCTGGAGCAAATTACACGCCTCGGAGAACCGCAATTAAAGGCAAACCAATCACGAATGACTCATCGGCTGAAAGAAGCCCGGCTGCGAGGGCAAGGAGAATGCCATTAAAAGGGCCCAGCGGCTGTCCAAAGTGCACACATACAGCGAAAACAAGACAGCCTCACGCGGCGGCCCTCTCCCGCTCCGTCTCCCATCGCCGCTTCAATCAGAGAGAAACGGCGACGATGTTGGCTTATTCATCTCGGTCAAAAGAAAGAGGGGAAACGGAAAGCGGGACGACTGTTGTCCGGAATATTACAGACGCAAAGATGGAATAACAGTCGGTGTTAACAGAGGCGATGTGGCCCTAGTGATAGACAAGCAACAGCTTCCACGACTCCTTCTGCGCGACCCGGTGGCAGGCAAGAGAGCGCGACAAACGGCTAGGCTCCGGCTTGACCACGGCTAGGCAGCAGGATGCCGGTAAGCCAAAGTGAGCACTGAACGATGAGGGGCTCCAGAGGGGCACAGACATAGCGCCGGTGCGCACGTCACCGTAGCGTACGCATACTATGGCACGGAGATGTTTGACCGTGCGCTGCGATTGAGAGTTCACACCAGTACATGCGCCGCGATCGACGGCACGTACCCTTATTTGCCGCAACCCGAAGGTTGTCTCATCAAGTCCCGTATTGCTGGCAGGAGAAGCGTCTTGCCTCGAACTGAAAGTTGGATAAGTGTCTCACACCTCCAGGGACACGTGCGCTATGAGCAGCGCGGCAGTAGCTGGCTAATGACTCGTTTAGACCACGTGCGCCGCTACCTCGACAGATATTTTTTCTGTTGTTGGTGGTGTTTTTCGCCTTGAGAAGACTTGCCTAAAACTAACAGCTCACAACTGCGCCACAAAGATTACATTTACCGAGTACCCAGCCGACCTAACACACTTCGAGGCTGTTTCAGATCCACTAAAACATGTCCTGCCTACACATTCCTGCCTACAAATTCCGCGCCTACACACCACAGGGAATGTGAATCGCACACAGTATACGCAACACCCGCGTTAAATGCGCCCGCCCGACTTCGGGGAAACAGCTATACGATTACGTATAAACACGACCTAGTACTACGGTGCCAGAAAATAAAATATTCCGTTACAGCGTGGTTCGTCGCTAGTGGGACGGCCACTGAGGAGTAACATTTTCGCCAGGGCGCCAGCAGCAGCACGGGGACGGTTTGGCGAAACATAACCGTTTCCCTCACTCCAAGTGGCCCAGCATCACCAAGCCAGCACGCATTCAAGCAGCAACAACCGCATTTGCGGCACCACCAGCCACGGTCGAAAACAGCGCGCGCGTGTGTATACGTAGCGCAACTGTTCGCACTGAGGCTGCCGCCGTAGCGCACTCAGCGGGAACGTTCGACATATATCGATCGATCGGTTACGCCGCGGATGAACCCGTTCTGGTTACAAACGAATACAATTTCGCAACCCCATCCATCACTTGAGAGAGCGCGCGCGTCACCGAATGACGCCGCACGTCGGCCACGTTCGCCGGCCGACAGATGGCTCTGCATCTTTCTGCGCGTCGGCCGAAGCGGATATTGCAGAAACACTCACACGGGGTCCTGATCTGAAATGTGCAGCGCGGCGGCACGGCACAGACACGTACACCGGCGGCAGCTGCGAGGGCTGCCCACGTGGTCCCGCCGCCACACACGCGGTGTCGCCGCGGGCCCGGGCGTCCCGCGGTTCTAGTCGCCAAGGGCGACAGCCTCGCTACGGGCTTTCGGCCCAAAGTAGGGCAATAATACGCCACACTACGCACACTGCCCGCAAAATTCGGAACAACTGTTATGACGGGGCCCGCAGGAGGACGTGTGAACTTTATTCGGACCAACTGCAGCTAGTTCGTTTCGGACCCATGGCGATGGGAGGTCTCAGTCCAGAAGCCCCTGGGCGGTCACTACCTTGCGGGCCGTTGACAGGCTTAAGCCTAAACATTTTGTTTTCGTATCTTCAGCGATCGAAGTACAGCCGAAACGAAATGAGTGTTACCAACGATGTTACCTTTATATTGTGTGGATAGCTGCTAAGTTACCCGCACAATACGCAAAACTAGACTATCCGCCGCTGAACAATAACCGAGTGGAACGAGAACATATTTGGAAGACTCGCTTTCTCAAGACAGGCAGGCTCTAATTTACTAAAGTACTTCGTCAGGCGCACGACGCTTCACTGATACGACCGATGACACATGACGTACAATGGGATATTGTCCTCGCCCAATCTACGAGGGATCTTCACCATCCCGTTTGACGCAACAAAGTGTGCGGCCGCAATGTTAGCGCCGAAAGCGGGGCCCGCGGTCTGTGCGCCGACAGTGGGTATATGATAAACACCGGTACGAAATGAACGGTTTTCCGATGTCTATACACGTGTGATCCTTCGTTCATAGACCCTGTCTCAGCTACAGACTTGCTTACAATGAGGCGGACGTGCAGCAGAACGGACAATGGGGCTCGTTGGTAGGTGTTCATAATGGTGGTCAAAGCGCTTAAAAAACAGACGAAGGAAGAACGGAGCGCATGTCGTCTTTGTTCCTACGTCCCTGTTTTGTGAGCGCTTGGCCACCAAAATGAAACGGGTCAGGAAAAAAAAAAAAAAAAAAAAAAAAACGCCGTCAGCTGAAAAACTGGTCAGCGTCCTATTCCAACTTCGCGGGGTCTCGCTAGTCGACGCCGCACCTGGACTATACACCGTGGTGGAGCGCTACGGATTAATTCAAACCACCCGCGCGACCACTATCTAACGTTAGTGCGCAGTGATCTCGTGAGCACGGACCTGTCTGCCTTGCGCCTCGTCACAGTTCACGGACAAGAACAACAATAAAGACGGGCAGACGGACATTGTCGCAGGCGGTTGTACTCGGTGAAGGGGCACGCTATAGGTTCTCGTACTGTGCCGTGAACGCGGTATACGTCAGGCGCTGGCAAACGAAAGGCCGTTCGACGCAAGGCCGCGGCACGAGCGGTTGGCGTTGCTTCCTACGCGGTGCGGAAAACAAAGCCGATCTCCGCCTCTTCCAAGCCGCAGCTGTTGCTCACGTGGTTCGTCGCTCAATTTGCGTAGCTGCTCCGGAAAGGGCAAAATCAAAACAAACCGTAAATATACGCGCTCTGTGGGCATCGGCGGTTGTCCGGGGCTGACCGCGAGGCCCTTCGCGTCCTTCTTTTCTTTACTATGATGCGCGAGGTTTATATATCGGAACTGTGTGCTCCGGGCATTTTGGGGTTAACTGTTGCACCGAAACAAACCGGTTTACTGTATACCTTCCTTAATTTTAGTTGTTCCCAATACACAATAAATTTTGCACCGAAGAAAAAAATAATGGAGCCTTCACGAGAGTAAGCTTCTCAGTATCGCAAAAAAGAAAAAGAAATAAACTTCTTTAACAAGGCAAAAATCACGCACCCCTTCCTCAAATGACGACGATGGCTGACCGCGAAACCTTCTCGCGACGGATTCTTTGGTTGTCCAAGTTTTCCAAAGCGCTCCGACAATGTTTAAACGGTGCAATCGGATAGACGCCGGCACCGTAACGCCAGGAACGCGGGTTCGATTCCGGCCACGGAAGGCGCTTTGTTTCACTTCGGCGTTTTCGCGTTACGGACGCCATCAGCGAGAACTTTAAAGCTTCGCTTTAAAAGGGAGTTAAGCTTCCCCTGAGAAAGACTTGGAGTACGCGAAATTTTAAAATGACCCTGCTCACTGCGAAAAGAAGTGAACAAGCTGCCATTCCTAACACGTTGCACGCAGATTCGACCTATTCCTTGTCAATTCCCAGCATAAGCATGTGTCATACGCGCATACGTGGGTATGAACCAAATGGGTATATTCTAGCATTAACCACAACAAAAAAGAAGCCCTGGCCAATCTCGGCTGACATGGACCTTTCCAAGCAGTGAGAGTATCCCGCATGGATATTGGTCGCGTGTGAATATTTGGGCATAAGGCCGATGTTGTGACAGCACCTGTTATTGATTTCTTTCTTTTCGGCCGGCAGTTGCGGTGAACCAACAGGCTACGATGAATTTTAATCCCGCCCCTAGACCTCATGAGCGGCCACAAAACCCGCAGAAAACTTCCCAGTTACACCTCCACGTGAGCGAGGAATTGTGGCCGAGCGGTTTCGATTGCCGTCCGGAAACAGATGGGGTACTGGGCTCGTTCCAAACCTGCGCTAAACGTATCCCCGCACACGAACGTTCACTGAGGTCTGAAGCTGGCCTGCGTACTACTGCTGACGGCGAAGGCGTTTCAAACCTAATAAACCACGCTGTCAAACGAGACACGAAAGAAAAAACGAAACCCCCTGCAGCGCGTGGAATCGGAGCAAGCCACGGGGCGGCCAATCACGTGCTAAAATAAAAAAGCTGACGGGCCGTCGCTCATTACCTACAGCGATTGCTGCCAATCCAAACGTCCAAAACGGCATCGTTACTCCAGCAATAAACACATCCCGCAGGCCTGCCTGCTCACTCAACGAACACCGAAAGCCGCACCTCGAACCGTACCCGCGGAACGCACGCAGCTAGCTGGGAGCAACGGACCGCTCCCCGAGCCCGACGGCGCACCCTGTTCAGGTCCCCCTTGGTCGACCCCAATGCTGTCAGGAATTCATCAACGGCGTCTTGCGCTAAACGGTTCCAGCAAAAGAGGACCATTATCTCTCTCTTCCTCTCACGGGACTCATCTTGTCTCGCACATGTTGCGACGGGGCCAGGAGGAACCCAGCCGCAGCAGAGTTGGAGAAAAGAGTGCCGTCCATGCGGTGAACGCGAGCGCAGCTATGCAAAGCATTCAAGACAAACAAAATGGAGGAAACGCCTCAAGAACGAGTCAAGAGGTTAGATTCAAACGTTTTTGTTTCTTTTGTTCGGTCGTTACAAGCACCTGCACTGGCAGTTTTAATGACCGAAAGATGTTCCAAAGTAACCGCTAAACATTAAAAACAACGGTGCCTACGCAGTCACACAGACTTAACTACAAATTGTTAAACAGCGCAAAGTGCACAAGCAGACAGTCCCAAAATGAATTTAGTCAACGAACTTCGGCAATAATTGTTTTATTCGAGGGTGTAACGCGCCGAAACTGCACCTGCCTGGTCGGAGGCGCGCCCTAGTGGAGGGCTCCGTATTGATTTTAACCACCCGGTTAATCTGATTAATCTCGACACACGGGCGTTCTCGCTTTCTGAAAAGCGGCCACCACGGCCGGGATCGAACCCGCGACCTTGGACTCAGCAGCACAACCCCTTTGCCGCGGCGCCACCGCGAAGAGCGCCAATAAAAATGAGCTCGTATAATTCTCCCGGCCTCTTTTTTTGTGTCGCAAAACATGGTACATTACAAGCACAAACAAATATTTTTGGCACCAACAAAATCAAAAGCACGGGCGGAAAATATATCCGCACCAGCAGAATTCTCCCACATAATTGTACAAACGCGGGACTCCCCAATGCAGCGTCCAGGGAACAGTGAAAACAGCAGATAACATTCGGCAAAGAACAAGCCCTGCTCGACCTTGGCTGGCGCGGCACATTCAGCGTGCGATACCGGCCGCCCTAACGAATTCCGACACGACGCGAGCAGCTCCGCTCGGCTACCCGGGTGGCACAGCCGGCTTTGTGTGCGCACGCATGCACAAACAGAAAGGGGCTCCCCAAAACGGGACACGGCCCGCTCTCCTGCCCTTCCCCTTTCCCGCTCACCAAGAGGCACAAAGGGCGGCAGGGGGCTCTCCCCTCCCCCCGGTGCGTCGCTCCGGGCAGGGGCTTTTACCGTACAATGCGGCCGGAGCTGAATGTAGCCGAGGAAAGAAAAGGTCCCCACGGCCAAGAATGAAGATTCCAAGAACTGGCCCAAAGCGCCACGACACGAAAAATGGAAGAGAGAGCCGCAGGAAAGAGCGGGCTGCTGTGGTCCAAGCAGGGAGGCCCGGAGGCCCACGTGGGCTATTTTCTCCTCCTAAAAAACCGGGGGACTCACGCGGCAGTCTCCTGCAGACACGGAACGCTCGAGCAGTCCCGTGTGCAGGCACAGAGCAATCACGAGAGATTAGAGAGCTATAGAAGGGCGGAGAAACGGTCCCGGTACGGTACCCGGTACGCCTGCGCATGCGCACAACCAGTTTTCTCTGCCTCGGCGCACGCGCGGTGGCACCGGTCGCCTACCAGGTACCGTGCCCGGTCTGGTTCTCCGCTCTGCTAAAACTCTACTCACGACTCCCCACCCACCGTGTTTCCCGCATATATGAACTCATTCATTTCGTTGCACTCACGCGCTCATACGCGTAATGTATTGCGCTAGGGTCGGCACAACGAGCCACAGAGAGAATGGTAGCAATAACTCTCAGAGGTAGAAAAGGAGCGCCTTAGATTGAGAAGCAAACTCGAGTGGAAGTCAGCCACACTGGAGTAAGCGAAGTTGGTTTGGGCACGTAATGCCGACAGCTGACACCCGGTGGACCACCCAGGTAACGGAGTGGCTACCGAAAGACTGGGCGAGAAGTAGGGAAAGGCTGACAACTCGACGTAGGTATGAGAGAAGGAGACCGGGTGGAAAGTAATTGATTCGGACAGCGCAAGATAGAGGTAGGAGGAGTTGTATTTGTGACGCTGACTCAACAGAAGCTGAAAGCCAACCGGGACTGCCGCCGAGAGCTATCACGTACGCAGTTGCTTATGTGTTTTATTTTTTTCTGATTAACGCGCTGCTATGGAACCATCAGTGAACGGGTACGTCTTGCGTACGCCCAGCTGGGTGCCCACTTTCGGCGCCAAGAAACGCTGTCGCGTTAAAAATGCTAAAACAGAAATCAGGCCGCCGGAAGCGAACGCCGTCTCTGCACTGTGCTTTCCCGCTGCCCGTTTCCTTTCCACGTGGAAACGAAGTCCTAGTTGTAGTGAGCTGGGAATTCAGCGCTGCGTGACGCTTGCGCTCATCGACAACGTTCCTGAACACCTTGAACATTTGCAGGGGGGGGGGGGGGGTGGGGGGGGGGGGAGTTAGAGGCGAGGGGCGAATATCTCATTTTTAATGGGGCTACAGGCGGTTGAAAGGAAATAATTGGAACTTGTGTCAAACTTAACAAGTGCATCATTTAAATTGCGAATGGTTTTTATTTTGGTATAATTATGCATTGAAGGTGATGGTAGAGTCTGCTGGTGCAGTTTTGACAAAACAAAGGCGTCTAGGCCTAATACATAATAATAATAATAATAATAATAATAATAATAATAATAATAATAATCATAACAACAACAATAATAATAATAATAATAATAATAATAATAATAATAATAATCGACACGAGTAGCAAGTACGACATTTTCCTGCACTTCTAGTTCTGGACACCGCCAGTGCCGGTCGTTGTATGGCAGCGTTCACGCCATCATCATCAGATGGATGGAGCCGAATAAGGCGAAATCACTGGATTGGCAACGAAGCCTTCACCGGATTCGCGATAGGTTCTTGTGTTACAGCGCCAAAAAACAGCGTTGACGTTGCTTACGCATGGTCGGCATCGTTCCTCTGCGTTCGCGCCTCGCTAGCTCGGACGCGGAAATGTACTACATAACGTTCCGCTGCCGTTGTGCTGCTGAGCCCGAGGACGTGGGTTCGATGCCGGCTGCAGCGGCCGCTTATTAGATAGAAGTGAAGAACGAAAACGTCCGTGTGTCGAGATTTCGGCGCACATTATAGATATCTCCCCAAGTGGTCAAAACTAATCCGGAGCTCCCCACTGCGCCCCGCCTTGTGGCCCAGGTGTAGCGACGGAACGTTAAACCTCACAAAATTCTAATTGAAATTCAGTTTCTAAATATCGATATAGTATCGGCATTGCTACGACAAAAAAAAATGAAATCAGCTGACTTATTTTACTGTCAGCGCATCCAGACTGCAAAGGAGGATGTCAACGCATCAAGCGATGCGTTGATTCCCAAGCTGACAACACTAGCGGGCCCTCCAGCGGTAGTGCGTTCATAAATAATAGAGAGTTTTAGTATAGCGTTTTAGCTGTAGCGTTAACGTTTTGCGGGCCGCAATCGCGAACGGATAGCGCCTCGTTATGCTACGGTTAGCGTGCCCGCTAACGCTATGGGCGCGCTAAAGTGGTGCTTTCCGCTGTACTAAAACTCCCTAATGTCCCCTGTCACAAAACGAACTCACTGCCACTCTCCCCGAGTTAAAACCTCCGGCCACGGTTGTCACCCCTTCCAGGTTGTCACCCGATCCCGCTGACACTGGCCGGGCTGTCGTCCACGCCGAGGCTTTCAGCTGCTACCAGTGACGCGACGTTGCTGGCTGCTGAAAACGGCTACCGCAGCTGGTCTTCGGATGAAGAAGTAACACAAAAGTGGCACTTAAATATACTAGCAGTTACAAAGTGGACATGCGAAACCTAAAACGGATTCAACACTACGTCACCACGCTGCTGCTACATCAAATTGGTTACAAAAAAAGAGCCCCGTTTATCCGACGTCGGAAAATACTGGGCGATGTGGCTGGGCGAATGGACATCGTTAGAACAAAAAATAGTGAAGAAAGTTCGAACATTGCGTATCCTGAATGAACCTACGCTACATCTCACTACAGTGAGTGCACAGGCGTCCTTACCTCGGAATTAAAGACAAAAATATCGTGAGAAAAAAAATGTCGTTCCTTGAAAGCATAAACACCACCGATACCATCCGATGAGGAAGGAATGACGAGTGTAAGAATTATCTGGGCCAGCTGTACCCAGAAAGGAAAGGGGAACAAACTAAAAATGCCCGCTAACCGCTAGGCTGATAAAAGTGAAATAACCGGAACATAACGCAAGGCAGTTCTTATTTCATAGAAGCGGTAGCATAAGCGACAAACTGACGAGCCATGTCAGCCACTAGACGAGCGTAATAAAGATCACGACGCCATCGCAAGGTATTCCAGGGAGAGTTACGGACCGGAAAAAGTGGCAACTGGCGTTCTAATGCATGTACCTAGGAACCAATTGCACTCGCGTTCGTACGCCGAAATCGCTATTAACGGTGGAGTGTTTAGCGTCTTTCCCGTTAATTTCCGGTTAATAGGTAAGTCGCAGCGAAGTTTACAAAAAAAAAAAAAAACGTTTTGACAATTTCAGTCCGCTCTACCCATTCAAATACATCGGCTCTTGAGGGGGAAGCACGGTCCCGACAAACGACACAACTCGCGTTCTCCTACCTGTGCCGTGACGGAAACTGCACCCCCTTTGACCGCTGAGACGACCTCGTAACCGTGCTGAGTGCCACCTCATTCACCGTCATACACCATTAGAAATGCAGGTTTGAAACGAATGACGCGTCACAGCCGCTACCGAAGCTGTTCCAGGGGCCGAACGGTGTTTGGGGAGACCAAACTGTCTTCAGACAAGTCGTCATACGAATTTCTTCAAGCAAATCAGAGCGCGACGGCGCGCTAAAAGAAAACTGCGCGGTATGCAGTTTCACTACACTCATAAGCTGAGAAATACGCTGCTAAGTTGCAATTTGAAAGCCACCGTAATTTTGTATCTAGCAATCATTCAATCACGAATCGCAACCTTGGTGATTCTACCACCTCGCATAAACATGATCTAGTTCTCGCTGTCACAGCTTAGAACATTGAGAAAGATACGTATGCGCGTATCTTCGCGCACTTATCACTGTGTCACTATCCCTGCACCGTAAATACATCTCCTAACACCAGTGAACAACCGGTCATAGCAGCACGCTGTGTCCGTTATTTTTTGGGCCACATTTAACGCGGTTCGAAACTGACCAAATTACAGCCCAAACCACATTTTATATCAATGCAAAGCGTTGGTTAAACGGTCGTCGATCGAACTCATAGCCCGAACGTGCTGCGAACCTTGCCAGAGACAAAACGTCATATGTAAATACGTGCACACGGTTATGCGGCAGACGTTGCTCGGCGTTAAGGCGATAGCACCGGCCCTTGCTGGCGAGGAGAGTAATTAGCGGGCCAGTAATGGGAACGCCGAGCGTTACCACACTCGTTTTACCTCTATTTCCGTAGCGCTTTAGCGCGCGCGAGGTCAGGAAACGAGTTCATGGTCCCGTTGTTGAACCAACCAGGGAACGGCGTTGGAGTCCTCTCTCTTTTCGGGGGCTGCACTAGAATGCCGCAGAGTTCTCTTGGCGATCACTGTAAAGTTCTACAACACGCTGTCACAAGACGACGACGAAGAGGAAAGTGCAGCGTAGCGGTGTGCACCTACCCTCGAACAAAGAAGAAGCGGTGGGTGGCGCGTTGCCTGGCGCAGTCTGTGCGATGGCTACATTGTACATAAAGTAAATTGACCGCTTCACCTCATCGTTCGTCTCATATTTGTACTGCCGCCACGTAACAGTACCGCTGACACACTACACTGATTGAATAGCCAGCCAGCCAGGCATACAATGCAACAACCCTCATTAGACACTCAAAAGACGGAGCAACGTTCCCGTTGCTCTTAAAGGAACCACGAGACAAAATACAAGTTTGTTTTATCCGAAGGATTTGGTGCTTTATAGTGCCCCCAGCGCTTGTCCGGAAGCCAGTGACGCTTTATTCACGGAGAAATTAATCGATTTAAGTTAAAATTTTGATTCTCCGCCAAATCGCGTGTTTCGTGACGTCTGCCATGACGTCACAAGGAAGGGCCTTCAAGCGAAATTCAAGTGCCCTGTGCAGTTTGCAGCGTACTGCGGAGCCTTGTTTGCCGCCAGTTCTCCTAGATGGCGCCACCATACTGCTCCGCACCGCTGTTCATATTTGCTTGGTTTTTGAACGTATTTGCACCTGGCTTGTTTTGGTTACGGTAGGTAGTAATCGTTTCGTGAAATATAGGGCATGTTCGACAAACAGGGTCACGTAAGACAATGTCGCTTACGCCAATTGGCCAGTGTCGTGTTAGATAACCACAAAGCGCCGCACTGCTGTGCAGCTAAAATAAGCATAGTGCACGCCGTACCAACAGCAGTACGCACAGGTACTTTTATGTTTACGTGTGCCTTCGTAACTTCCACTGTTTCCCCCACTCTTCTTGACACTTTAAAATGAATATGCATTACACTTACGCGAAAATAGCTCGTTCTGCAAGCTTATAAGCATTGCGTAACTTGGGTTCGCTTTTGCCAGCCTCAGCCAATCGCACGGCAGTGCATATGACGTCAAATGTTCTAGTGCGGGAAATTAGTTAGTGAGGCGCATGGCTGTTCGTTTTTTTCCAAGTTAAATAGTTTATTCGAGCTAAGTTTATGTTAAAAGTGGTGTCGGTATGATTCTAACGAGACAACCCTTCGAATGAACCAAACTTGTGTTTTGTCTGCATGGCTCCTTTACTCTTACACCTGCTCGTAGCGTTTGCTTGTAGGTTGATCTCCCTGCCGTTACTGCACTGCCGCCGTTCGTTAACTGTCTCAGCACCACAACACAATGTTATTTTTTTTTATTCCAGACACTATCAGTTCCAGCTGCAAGCCAACATAACTACTTGAACGTGCGGTAGATTTGTAAGGTGCCAGCCAATCGCACGAGTTCGGACTTCAGCGTCACAAGTTCAGTGCGGGAAAGTAGCTCGTGAGTCGCCACCCGTTCTACTTTTTACTACGTAAGTTATTCGACTGAAGCTCTCGTTACACTGATTCCGGGTGTTACTTTCACCCGGCAATCTTCAGATTCTAGCGAACTGCACGACAATCCTCCTGTGGGCATATCTAAAGGAGTATGCAGAGGTAAAGTGCCGCTACCACACTGAATCTTGTTACTAGCACTCCGACGTGTTCACACGGGCTGCAAGACTCCCGGAACGCGTCCGCGCGTTCTCGTCAGTGACTGGACATTGCCCTACGCTCCTTGCTCAGGAGGCGACGCAAAGGCGCGCGGCGAAAACGACAACCTTTGCGGCGGGGAAGGCCTCGACCGGACGGCTTGATGAGCACGCGGCGGACGTCGCCGAGCACATGCTGCACCTGTTGCGGCCGCTGGGACACCAGCCGCGGCGGCAGCAGTAGGCGCGTCGGCGACACAGGGAGGACGCAGTTCCCGTCGCCTCAGCAGCCGCGCCCGCCATGCTGCCGGGGCCGGAATCGGATAATCACCGCGCTGTCTGCCGAATGACCCGGCTTACGAGAGCGCGATGATGAAAGCAGCGTCACATGTCAGTTCATGACGGATTAGTGAGACGGCAATGCCTGCGCGCACACATTTGTTAGCAATTGCTCTCTTTCCCTCTCTACGGCTCTCCAAGCGGATCGCGGCAAGCCGTTCCTGCCTTGCGACTGTCCGCCGTAAAAGCGAAACGGTGCTCGACTGCCACAGCAGGGCACACAACACGGCAGGATCACAGGCCGACTAATTCCTGGACAATTTCGCCAGTCAACGCAACTGTCCTCACCGCTGACCGAAGCGAACGGTGACAACAGCGTTGTGGCTGCCGGACCTGAACCCTCCCCCCCCCCCTCGGCCGCTTAGAAACTCCTCGGCCGCGCAGACGTGCACTGATCGGCACAGTGACGGAGTAAAACAGAGAACGCGACTACAGCAGCCCGGCCAGCAAGCAGCAGCAGCAGCGCGCATTCCGGTGAGCCGTCCCCAGCAAGTGGCGGCGTCGACAGTAAATTCCGCTTTATTGCCGCCGCTCGTGCGACGCCGCGCGGGAGGCACCTGCGACGACTTTTCGCCCAGCAGCCTTCGAAACAGAGGGCATCTGACCGGCGGACTGGGACGCAGGTGTTGAAAACGCGCGCGCGCTGCATCCGGCCGCGTGGCCGACCGGGCTCCGCGTGCCGGTTTCATCGCACGCCGCGGGAGCCCGCGGCACCCTCCCGCTTGAGAAATGGCACGAAACCGGCCTGACGGCTACATTGCGTCGCGATGATAGTGCGCCCGCTCGGATCGCTAAAAGCCACGCACCCGTTCTCGCCACCCATCGGGCCTCGGACGGATCTCGCAGGCGCATCTCTGTAAACCCGCAGCACTTTTATCCGGCCTGTGGCCAGCCGTGTGGAACAGGGCGCGTTGTGGGCTAGACTAGAACGAAGAACCGATTTGCGGCGCGATCTCTCCGATTACATCCAGTAAAGAACGAACCATCCATTCGCACCCCCTATGCTTCCCTCAAACGGCGGTAAGACCAAAAGAATGGCAAGCATTGGCTTGGAAGCCCACTGAAAGACGACGATTACGGCGGCTATTTCGAGGACAACGAAAGTTCTTACAAACGCCGGATAAACAAACGCCAAACAGTGAGTGGTTCGCTTCGAAGCAGCAACGCCGACACCCGCACCGATTAAGCCCTTCGGACTGATCAATCGGCGAACCGTAGCGGATTAATCCTCATGACAAAGAGTACAGCCTAAACACTGCAACGTACGTACTGGAGGATACCGCTTAATTGGAAACTGTCTTTAGGGTACGAAACGCCGAACCATAACCGTACAAAAAAGTTACACAGAAACGCCTGCAGCCGCAATGCTTCGTGTCATTAATTTTGTCAGGTGCTCTGTGCGGGATGCTACGCACGAACGGAGTGTATGTACTTCCAACACAAGAGAAAGAGTGGAATTGACGTATAAACATCTTACTGGCGCGGATTATCCGGTTAGCAAGTAAGGGACCCCCCCCCCCTCCCTCCTTGCAAACCTGTTTTCCAGAAACGAGAGACCTAATGCGAATTCCGTAAGCTATCAGCAAGAAGACGAAATGCTCGGCGATCACAGGAACGACGCAGCCAATGGGGGCAGTTATGTCGTGGCAAGGACGACTTTCTAACTGTTAATCGGCTGAAAAAGTAAACGCCTAATAAATCTTCGATTAGTTAAATCGGGGCGGACTAACAGCGCCACCACGTGAGACACACACGCAGCAAAAAAATAGCCACAGGAGACTTGTCACAACGCACGCGGAGTCGAGAGGCGGTGTAGAGCTTCTTTAGCGCGTCAGATGCGCCGGCTTACGAGAGAAGTTCCCGACTGTAAAATTTTAAAAAGAACATTGCGACTTTCGCATGGCGCTAAAGGGACCCTGCAACCCTTCTGTCAACTTTTCCGAAGTCGTAACGCTCGCAGAACGTAGTAAACCGACACATCCAGCACTTAGAGATAAGGGGCCGCAAAGTACCTCAGCCAAAAATTACTGCTCTATGCCCATCAGATAACTTGGAAACTTGTTCAAAAGACGCCTCTTTTCCCAGACTTGGATTTCTTTGAACGGTCGAATGGCGTCATTACAGCGATGTAGCAGCTATTGGCCGGCTTACCTTCAGTTGCAGCAACGAACGCATTCGATAGTCACTTTAAAAAATCATGCACCCCTGCGTCAAACGACGACGACGGCAGAACGCGAATCTTTCTCGTGACGGATTCTTTGGTTGTCTTCCGAGTTTGCACGGAGTTTCGACCATGTCGAAATGGAGGGTGTGCGAGTGTGCGGGTGTGTGAGTGTGTGTTAACTTGTAAATATGCCCCTCTCTCCCCTGTGTTCTGCAAATATGTCACCTCTATCATCTGTCTCTCCTCTCTATGAATCTGTCATTCTCTGCCCCAACTCCCACACCAGCAGGCGTTCCGGTGTCCACCCCTAGGTGTGACAATTTACGCCTGCTGGTGGTCTTTCCTTTTTCTTGACAATAAATTCATCCATTCATTCATTCATGGAGCAATCGGACAGACCCCGGCTTCATAACGCGAGGGACCAAGGTTCGATTTCGGCTAATGAAGCTTTTTTTTTTTTCTTTCACTTCACGCACGATCATTCATCATCGTCGTCAGAGAAAGTTGGCTTTCCCGCAGGGCGTTTTCGCGTTAAAGACGCCATCAGTGAGAACACTACAGCTTCGCTTTAAAAGAAAACCACAAAATCAAAGAAGACACGGAAGGCCTATCTGCTACGACGAGAAAATCACGCGCTGCCGCTCCGTGGTTGCGATAAATGCAACCTTGGCAGTGCTTCCAGTTGAAAAGGAGAGTGAAAGCGTTCATCGGAAGTGTTGCAGAGTACCTTTGAGAAATGCGCGCGACGCAGCTCAGTGCTAGTTCTCACTGCCCGGAGTGCATGGCGCTAGAAAAGCAAAAAGAGAAAGATGACGACTGCGTCAAGGAAAGGTGATGAGCACTAAGACCGGCGCAAGAAACCACATCAATGCAGCAGCAACAGTAGCCAGAGTAAACTTCATTTTCGTGGCAACACACCTGTGGATGATGCACGACCATCCAACCCTCGCTTCAAGCAGTGATCATTTTCGGCATGCGTACAGTTCTTTTAGATGGAGGGAACGATGCGCCACAGTCACATCTCATAGTTTTCCAAAGCGTTTTTCGGAGGACAGACGCTATTTATTTGCTTTCAAATACGAGATGCGTCTTCTGGCTACATATGCTTCTTCAGTGAGTGGCTTCGAGGCGGGTGCATTGGGCGTTAAGCGAACGCGTGCCATGGAAGCTAGGCGCAGCTGTGCGCGACTTATTTCTCGATAATCATTCACGCGTGCGGCCTTGGAGGTCGTTAGAGGCCACTCGTCATCCGAGCCCGCTCAGAAAAGCAGCACTGACGAGTGGCCTCCCAGACCGCACGTGTCCAACTCACAGCGCTGCCAGTAACAAGGGCCACGGGCCACCGGGGAGCCTCTGAACATCCGTGCGTTTAAGACGACCTATATATATCACTGGGCCCTAATCGCATAGAGTATTTTACGAAGCTTGTTTTACAGACCGGTCATTCAACAATTTCCATCACCTCTCGGCCCAAACAGCCTATGTAACTACTTATAACCGAATATCAGTGGGCGCTGCGACTCTGCAGGCTAAAAAGAACCGAAGCCTTGTCGCTGCGGTAAGTGGAGAACGAATGTGAAAAGATGAGCCACTGCAGCAGCAAAGCAAGTTCACTCCATTAGCACGGGACGTGTCTTTTTGGTGGTTCGTTGTGTGCCAGTTTTGACTTCAGATCGGTACTTCCTCAACTGGTGATTCCATACACTGAATCAACCAGCGTTACGCCATTATCGATGCTTCCGTACGCCTTCCACGAGTCTCAACAAATACAACGCACGTGTACCACGCTCTTTACCGGCATCTTGGAAACATTGAAGCCTTCGGCACCCGAATGCGCGACATTTCGCACGAATGCGGCAAACCAGTCTACATCTCGACCTATAACAGCCGCTCGTATCGTTCCCAGAACTCGAGTCCTAAGTGAAGTTGGTTACAGGCTGTTGTAGCATTGGCCCCATCTCGCTACACACAAACAAGTGTCCAGTTACGGCCATTTCATCTCTAAGTGGCCACATGGTTTACCGCAGTAAACTTGAGAATGTGACATCACTGACGATTAAATGTAGCTGTCTCTAGCACTCGGCGAAATAATACAGCAGTGTTCAAGGTCAACCCCAGTCTGTGCAGACGACCCATCAGGAACGACGGAGCACGAGAATATCTCCCCGGCTCCTACAGACGGTTCGCAGTGCAAGTTTTTTTTCTCCACCGGCGGTACAGGCCGCGGTGGTAACCACGCGCAGGGGGGTTGGCAACTGCGACGCAGCTGGGTAAGGCAAGAGCGATTAAACCGGAAATGGACGTTAATTAGCGGGGGCACGCTGGATGCTCGGCGCGGGCTGGCCGGGTGCGTCCGATTCGGGCGACGGAGGGGTCGCCCGGTCGGGACGTTTCTCCGGCTCCCTTTGTGCAGGAGGCTCCGCTCTCGACGGCGGCTGGCCCCCATTTCGCGGGGCCCCCTCCTCTTTCTTTTCCGTGACCCTTCTCTTGTTTTGCGGCCCCCCTCGCCCCTCCCGGCGGCGGCAGCCGACTGCTGGGCCGTCCGACTGCCGCCGCGAGGGCGAGAGAGACCTCGAATCGACGAAACCAGTTTTTCAAAGAGCAGCACCAACGCAAACAAAACGGCGCACGGACGCGTACGCGAGTACAAATGGGAAAGGAAAATACCGTCAAAAAAGTGACGCCGATCGTCGTCGAAAGAAAGACGAAAAATACTGTATACAAATGAGGAAAAACGGACGCGCCTAATGACGAGGGAGTTCGCAAGAAACGTGCGAGCGTGCACACAACCCGTAGCGGCATGCTCGTCGCCAGCGTACCGGCCAAATCGGCGCGCGATCGCGCGCTGCGAAGTTTGCCCGCACCGAACAGGATATGGGCATACTCGCTAATATGATCCTCTAACAGTCAATCCAGCCTAACAGTCAATCCAGCACCACAAACAAAATTAAAGAAAACCGGTGCAGCCACGTTCTCCCCGTTATCGAACCGCATGACATACACCGACGTGATGTCACACGTGAAAGGCACAGGGCGAGGGCGCAGGTAACAAAACATGCCCAATTACAGTGACAAGGACATAGGTGAACAATTACCGGACAGCCAAACAAGCCCTTCGTTTACGCGCCTTCGAGTAAAGGCTCGTCGTGGTACGTTGCTGCCGCAGATTCATGACGTATTTCGAAAGAACGGCGGGGCCGGCCGCGCAACTCTTTCGCAGACGCACAGGCGGGTCTTACGAAATTCGCGGGTGAACAGCGACTGCAGCCGGAGCGAGCGGCCGCGGAGTCCCGGCGACCGCGATAGCATAGCGAGCGCCGCGGCAGCCTACCTTTCGCGATCACAAATGCGCTCTGCCGCGAAAAAGAAGGCGAGTGGCGGCTACAATCAATAAGCACAACAAACACGCCTCGGCTAACGATCAAATCAATAGCTGTAGCCGGCCGACGCAGACAAGCACAATCAATACGCGAAAAGAAAGGCTCAGCAGCCCGCACCGAAGTGCGTTTTCGAGTGCGGCGGCGTCCGTTCGGAGGTGCACGACGCGACATCGGCGTCGTTGTGCATCTTCAGACGGGACCCGCAAGCACCCCGCAAGCCTCTACCAAGCAGCCAAAGGCAGCGAGAATTGGTTCTACTCACTGTTGTGGGTTCCGCGTCGGCGTCCAATGATCGTAATCCTAAGCGGCTACCGCGGACGACAATGGAATGGGCTCTCGACGTTGGGCGACAAAGACGCGAGCTAGCATGAGCGAAGCGACCACACGCACTGTGCGCCCGGGCGTTGCATCGCGGACCAACGCGTCGCCTCCCGGCCTTACCGGAAGTCCTTCGCCCAAAACGAGAGAGGAGAAGTCTTCGCAATGCGCGGAAGCCCGACGGCGGCCCGTTGCGGCGCTAGTGCGAAGCTCTCAGATGAGTAAATTCTCCGCACCGGCGGCGGCTGCGACGACTCCCGCCTCGGTAGAGTGAACTAGCCTCGGCGAGGTAGAGCCGCGCGTTTGAGAAGTTTCTCGCTTGCGCTGCCCCCTGGGCCATAAGTGCCCGTTTATGGCTTTCTTATTTGAGCGAGACACGTTTACCCGAGAAAACAATGCCGTTGTTAGCTGCACGTAAGCATCAGTTGCTGGTTTAATGAAAAGAGGGAAGGGCTTTAGTGGGCATCGTGGTGTAACCCGATTCCCTACTGCTTACCAAAAAGGAATCATAAACCCTCTGCCACAACTCCTTGTCTTGGTGAAACGTGTATGATATATATTTCGTTTCATCCCCCATTGTGTATGTTTGCCGTTTACAAAACGTGCATTGTGTTGTACGAAGTGTGTGTTTTATTGTGGAGAATATCTGATGCGTGTATTGTGTTCACTGCTGATTGTGGCGGAACTGTGAGCAGGATCATGCTGTGGCGGGAAGGCGGATGAACAACCGGCGCTATTTATTTATTTATTTATTTATTTATTTATTCCTTCGGGCATGTATGATCATTTCCTTACAAAGTTTGCTTCTAGCATTATCCTGCAGGTTTTTTAGATGCATTCCTACAGCTACTCCACTACAAAAGCATAGTTCCACTCCTACCATTGAGTAACTAAACTATGAGCAGGATTAGGGTCTTGCGGGTAGGCCGAAAAAAATACGCGTCCTGAATAGGGGTGGGTGATTGGTCGATTAACATTCCGATTAATCGAATAATGCTTTAGGCGCGATTAATTTTTTTAATCGCTTAATCGCTTGAAGTGTAGTGCGCCACGGGAGAAAGGCCTGCTTTCTTCAACCCTGCGTGCGACTCGGCGTTTTTTTTTTTCGTTTTTTTTTTTTTTTTGCGTTCCACGTACCAGCCGTCTCCTTTCCATTAGCGGTCACCACCCTCAACTACCATGTTGCTTTTGTCCAGATCGTCGCTGTCAGTTCCGCAGGCGAAGGGGGAACGCCGTACTGTTCCCGCCGCGCAGCTCTGAGCGGAAAATGCTCTTTGGGGGCTCGTTTAACCGAAACAACATGCTTCCGCATCGGGGAACCCTCCCAGCGGAGGGGATCGGCGGCGGCTGTTTGAAGAATTTACACTCTGAAAGAGTAGATTGCTCAGCACTTTTGCACGCTGGCCAACGAACCCTGTGTCCCAAGATGTTTTCCCAAAAAGACCGCCCGCGACGATCTCCGTCTCCAGCGAGAAAGCTGTGAGATGCGCTTGCCGACAACAGCACTCGCTAGTGGGGACTCACTTGTGTCGAGACGTGGCTATGCGCTGTAGATTGGCGCCTTTGAACTTTTTCGTGTCACGCGTTTTTGCGTCTCGTAAATTATCCATGGACCTCCCGGGAACAGAGCTGCCTTTGATGCCTGCCGCGCATGCGCTTTCCTGGTTGCGCTCAGCTGCTGGTGGCATTCTACTTTTAATGTTCGGCCGGTGCCGACATGGACAGCTATACCAGCATAAAAGGCAAACTCGCAGGGAAATTCGGAATGAAAGTAAATTGTAGGGGCGAAGTTTGCAATCCGAAGCAAGCTCATTGCCTACAATGCAAAAATGCGTTTACCTACTCTGGAAGTGTCAGCTCGCTTCCATACCATGCACTTGCCAGCGAAGCATCCCGGGCAGCCACGGCAGCAGGAATCCTCGCAGAAAACGCAGACCACAATCGACGCCTACACCGCAAGGCCCCTTTCATCGACGAAGGAAGAAAGCATCGCACAAGCCCTTACTACCTGGATTGTGTCTTCTAGCCGTCCTCTAAGCATTGTTGAAGATGACGGATTATCGAACGTTCTAAAAATTGCCTCAGGTTCACCATGCTACCAGCCTCCGTCCCGTCGGGCAGTGGGTGCTAGGGTGGATGCCTTATACAACAGTAAGAAATCCGACGTTCAAGCGGAACTCTCTACTGCCAATTTCATCAGCTTAACGGCTGACTTCTGGACTTCTGTGGCCAACGATGCCTACCTCGGTGTGGCGGCTCATTGGATAGACGATGACTGGTTGCTCCGATCAGCAACACTCCAGGTGAGACATGCTCCGGAGCGGCACACGGCGGATCAATGTGCCAGTGAAATATTGGAGGCTGCCATAGAGTGGGGCATAGATGCTAAAGTGGGAGCTGTGTGCACGGATAATGCCCGAAACATCTGCCTTGGGCTGGAGGAAGCGAACTTTCAGAATTTGAAGCGCGCAGCTCATACTTTGCAGCTCTGTGTACAGAAGACGCTCGTCGTAACTAGCGTGGAACGGCTTCTTGTGGTTTGTCGACGCGTTGTGTGTCATTTTAAGCTCAGCTCAAGTTACCGGGCGACCGGGCGGTTCTTTCAAATCATGCAAGTGACCTTGGTATGCCCAGAAAGAAGCTTCAGCAAGACATCTCTACGCGCTGGAACAGAACATACGTGATGATAAACAGTCTGATTGAGCTCAAGGAACCCTTCCGCCGCGCCATGGAAGACGCGACTGGCAGCAAGACAATCACTACGCACATCACAGATGTCGAATGGGATATGTTGGAGCAGCTTCTGGATACGCTCAAACCGCTGCTTGATGTGACCGAACTCCTAGGAGGAGACAAGTACGTAACGCGGTCCGTGCTCATCCCTGCCTTGAAGCTACTCAAGAATGCCATGACCACGAACTACTGTGACCCCGCTTTTATCTGCCGCTTCAAGGCCATGCTGGTGGATTCCGTCGAAGAAAAGCTCCTTGCGTGGCCGCATTACAGTGATTACGAGGTGGCCATCTCTTGATCCGCGATACAAGAGCCTCGCTTGCATCGACAGAGATCGCCGCGAACATATGGGGGAAAGACTTTCTCAGCTAGCCACCAAGCCATCCGCCACGCCCACTGACAATACCCCCAACAAAAAGCGAAAGTATCATTTTGTGACCGAAAGGGAAGAGCAAAGCATACCTTGCCAGGTGTCGTTATACGGCTCTGTGGCAGAAGTAGCCGACAACGATTTGGATCCTTTGGAGTGGTGGAGGGTGCAGAGCTTTCTCCTTCCGGAATTAGCACCTGTTGTAAAAATGCTGCTGTGTGTTCCGGTAACCTCAACGCCATGCGAGCGTGTTTTCAGCATAGCCGGGATGACTCTCTGCTGCCTGAAAATGTTAACAAGCTTCTTTGTCTCCGCAACTGGATGAATTATCATTGATTGTCTAAAACGATTTGTACAAACTAGCATCGACAACGTTTAAATAAAAACTGAACATTCTTTGTCTTTCAAGCCTTATTTATCTAAATGAACACATCCGATTAATCGATTAATTAACCAATTAAAGGCAGCCGATTAATCGGATTAAAATTTTTGATCAACGCCCAGCCCTAGTCCTGAATATTTCTAGAGTGCCGTGATACTTTTGTCGTGAACCTCTTGCTCATTTTCTGATTTCTCTCGTTTCTGCTCTCTAGTATTGCAGGCTCTGGGGAAGGGTACCTCTGGCCTCTTAATTACCCGAGTTTAAGTACGTCCCTAACGTTAAATAACAAAACTAGGACCTGGATCTGGCTGGCGGAGAAGTGCCAGTCCTGAATCTTTCTAAGAGTACACTCTAAACTTTTTTTCCTCCCATATACTCCCTAGAGGTTCTTTTTTGCCTGTCCTCTAGTGGTCCTCCTTGTAGGAGTTTTTTTACTACATGGAACAGGGAGGTTTTGTTTACCTCCTCAAAACAGGGCGTTTTTAGGTTATAGAAAGGAGGTATTTAGGGAGTGTTAAGAAATATTCGGGAGAATTTAAGGTCAAAATGGAGTATTCTTTAATTCCTGAAGGGCGTTTTTAAGTGATGTTTATGGAATTTTTAGGGGGTTGAATAGGAGCCTATTATGGCTCCCTTTGGAAGTACTTATGTTAGTTTAGGGGCGTTTTTAGGAGGTTCAAGGGAAGCATTTACTTCTTTTGAATGGAGTTTTACGAAAGCTTGGGGAGTTTTGTAGGCCTTCCGAAAGGAGGTTTTCAAGGCCACAAGGGAGAATTTCTAGTTCCCTGCGGGAGTACTGATTTCACACGGTTTTTCTCGATTTCAGGTTTATTTCAAACGAACTTTCGCAGACAATTAAGTTTACATGGTACATGGTGTACACAAGGAGGTTCCGAAATAAATACTTATGGCGACCTCATATTAGAAATCACAAATGGTACATTGCTAAATAACACGCCAGTTACGAATTGAAGACAGCAATACGATGCTAGTTGAACAAACCGTGGAAACAATATTACTACAAGAACTGGAAATACGCGAAAAACAAAGATAGGCACAAACACAACCGCATGGTAAGTGAAATCATTATATAATACTAGCGGATCGAGAACGCGTCAGTACTTATCAGAACTTATCAGTACGCATCAGCGCTCAGTACACAAAGTGAAGAAAAAATGGTTGCAGTGGTTTACAAAAAAAAAAAAATTCAGTAGGTGCTGAAATGAGCGAGAGCTGTGTGCTAGTGGAACAAATTGTAAAAACAATAATAATACAAGAACTGGAAATACTTGAAAAAACAGATAGGCACAAACACAACCGCATGGTAAGTGAAATCATTATATAATACTAGAGGATCGAGAACGCGTCAGTATTTATCAGAACTTATCAGTACGCATCAGTACTAAGTACACAAAGTGAAGAAAAAATGGTTGCAGTGGTTTACAACAACAAAACAATTTTTTAATTTGTGGTGAAATGAGCGAGAGCTGTGCAACGATTTGATATTGAAAGGTAACAAGCATTTTGTAGGTGGTAAAGGCACAAGAGATAAATGATGTAGGAGACAGACTGCAGTGAGATGGCTATGGATAAATGAGTAATATAAAGAACGAAAAATATGCTGCGGAAAATACCAGTGCGTTTTGTTAAAGACACAAATGCGCCAAGAAAAGTGACCGAGTCTGACGGGTTAATTGCAATGATATAGAACAGAATGGGTGGTATCGCGACAGCTTCTTTAAAGTGAGAACAAAAAGCCATGAAATTTGTGTTTTTCGGATAATTTTTAGTTGATTCATTTCGCACCAGTTGCCAATATTATTTAGATAATTGTTTCAAGCTAAATTAGTTTGTTAATATCATTGCTTCACTGAAAGATAGCTGTATTATCAGCATACAGAACGGCCCATCAAATATCCCCTTTTCAGTAAAAAAAGAAAAAAGAAAAAGTCAAAAATATAATACGGAATTCTTTTTGACTACTATCCAATGATTACAGGATTGAAAACAAATATTAGTGAGCGATATTGATGCGATAAAAGTTAATTAGTTCTAAATCCTTCACACGTAGTTTGGTGCTGGCAAGGTCCAAAAAGGCATGTTCCACAAACGTTAGAGCTATGTGTGCCTTCTTGGGATATTGAATGTTGAAAACTCAGAACGATGCAAACAGACTACACAGTCCTCCCAGTAAAGATGATGCAGTCAAGACACGCTGGTCATCGATGTGGAGGCTAACTTCCCCGTTCACGGAATGCAGGCAGGGAGTCAGAGGAACATCTGCCTGAAAAAGCAAAAAAGAAAATAAATGCTCCACACGTAAAATTCTAAACAGACACTATGGTTAAATGAACTTAATAATTCGGTACAGTAATAAAATTGTAATGCCAGGTTCCCTGCGAATTCCAGTACCTAAATTAGGAATGCAAAGGCTTCATAAAACCAAGTGCCAGTACATTAGCCGTCGTGGCTTTTGCAGCAATAAAAAAGATATTAGTTCCGCACAATATACTCGAGCACAACTTTAAATGACAGTGAAGATAAAATGCAAGTCTCTGTAGGTTGATAGATTAGTTTTTGTTTTTGACTGAAAAACACTTTGGTATTGAATGATTTAACTGCTGTTTCTTGCTTTAAAATGCCAGCTTGCATCTATTCAAGTAGGTGGGCACACAGTTAAAGATGCAAACCCTTACACTGCCTCTCCCCTACCATGGTGGCTCACTTGCATAGAAAAAGTGCAGCTTTTGCGAGCTGGACGGCTGTTGCAAGTCGTGGCAATACTCACTTCTGCTGGAGGGGCCAACTTGGTTTCCGAATGCAGCCTTGCCTTGTACAGCACAGCCTATCCTGCCTTAAGATCTATGAAGTCATTCAACTCGATCATGTATCAGGATCTGCAGAAGAAAATCGTGTCAGCAAATAATGAATTCATGCCGGACAGGCACCCACTGTTTCAGTTATACTTGCAGATACCTCCACCTATTTCCCTCCTGGTGTTACATCCAAAGCTAATTTGTTACGGCTTGTCTCATCAAGTATGGTTATCTGTCATAACACAGCTAGTCATACAGGAAAATCCTTCACTGGGTCAGAAAACACTTTCTTTTTTTGCAGTAGTGATAAACTAGGCAACTCAGTCATCCGTATTCCGACACCTTAATATTCTGTGTCACCGAGCTGACAAGCATGATTGGTGCATAAGGTCATTTGTAGCCGCAACCGTCACTACAGCCTTGTTAGCTAACGTAAACCTCGTTCATGGCACCAAATTACTTGTGATTGCAAGGCAACAAAAAAAAACAGTTGAAATGGAAACGGTATTCTCGCAAACTTACCAACGCTGCTGGCCACACACACCTGCCTTAGTTAATGTTAACGTGATTGTAGAAGTTTCCGTCATGCAAAACCACAGTGCATTCTTTGGAGCTGCAAGCTCCGTGTCAAAATCGAGTGTTAGATGATTCGAGTAATTTTTGTGTATGGTCTTACTATTCATTATGACATTATTACCAACATTATGAAGTTATTACCAACAAAAGAGTGTGTGCATTGCTCTTCTAAAAAATGATATCTCTTTTTATGCCCGGCAGACTTGTGTCATGTAACGGCAAACTCGGTTCTCTTCCATAAGGGCATGCATTATTGTTTTTAATTACGTGGCCTTAGCTGGCGACTGACAGGCCCCAATTGTATACCGAGCCCTCATTATCATCCGAAAGGGAATAAAAACATTTCGGGTTCGAACCACGTCGCTGTCGTGGACCAAACTATATGCATTTAATCGTTCGATAGGCTCATAGCATCTTTTACGTATCTCACCGATTCCTTAACAGGGTGCGCTGTTAGAAGATGCGGGGAGTCGACTCAAGCGAGCAAACAATCCCACCGAATCTACAGGGCACAGGTGACGAAGTGGGTGGCCGTCTGATGTGCGGCTTTCGCCGACCAGAACGGTAGGAATGAGTCAGAGCCTTGAACGAAAACACCCCAAAGGCATATTTGGACAGCCAAAACACGGTACAAGCACGAGGACAGGAGCGTAAGAGAGAGGTAACTTAGAATGAATACAAATGTGAGCAACAGTTTAAATAAAAATTTACGATCAGGAGCGTTAACAAATAGATATTACAAAGTAGAGCAGTTGACTAAAAAGAACACGAATAGTTCGATGCATATGAGAGACAGAGTCCCACAATATTCACCGACCGGGCCGGATGATGCACCGCTGTCGGGGGCGATTCGGCTACCTCTGAACGACGTCCAAACGTAGCTAACTTGCTTCGGCGCGAGTCTCTTTTTTATAACTGCGCACTTCGCGGAGATAGAGGGCACAACTCGCAACGCGCCCGCCGCCGACGAGCACACCACTTCCCTCTTTCTCCCTTCTAGAATCATCGACATGTCTTAGCACTGGCAAAGCAACGCTCGCCCCCTCGAAAGAACTGAGCTTCGGTGAAAGCTGAGCGGCGGAGTTTTTATTTTGGTATTTTCTTGCCGGCGAGCCGGCGAGTTGTCGCGTTACGGCCGCTTCGTTCGAGGGAATTCGAGCATTTTCTCGGGGCGAATAGAACTGAACTAAATGAATCGGACGACTGTAACAAGAATTAGGCGCTGTACAATAAAAGTGAAAAAAAAATATACGGTACTTTTAGACGTCGTACGCTCGAGTTTGTGGCAACGTACCCGTGTGCGGCTCTGTCCTGAAGTTCGGAGAAACGCAGGCGGGTTGCGTTCCTTTTCTCGTCTTGCATTACGCGTCCTTTTAAATATGAGCGCCCTCTTTACCGACCTCTCTACCTTCCTTCCCGCTTCCGTCTGACTGCGCTGATTTTCGCCAGCACGAAGTAACCGTCACGTTGCTTTGAAACGACGCCGCGCGCGACAAGCGATTTTATCTCGAATGCCCTGCTACAAATCGGCCTACAAAAGAATGCGAATGCATACCCCAAAACCCACAAACAAGTAAAATAAAACGAGTGAGCGCTTTTTTCTTTGCCCGTGCGTGTACGTGCTGTGTGCGGCACGGGTACTTCGCAGTTAACCCTATCCGAACGTTTGACGAACGCAACGACTGAAAACAGACCACTTACCAGCGAGCTGTCCACAGCTCTCGCCGTATCCAAATGCTGTTAGCAGCCGTTCGTCGTGTGACAGGGGCACATAAAAATCTTTCCACCAAATGGCACTACTAGTCCTTCTCAAATAATAAAAAATGATGGCCCAAGGCGAGGCGCTTGAAGCTCCGGCCGCACCAAGTCACCCGCCGCGCTGCGTTGATAGCACGGAGGTTGTTTACATCCGGGCAGCAAGTCGTGCCGCCAAGGCAATTGAGTCGCTGCAGTCGGGTGCGTTGGCGCGCTGGCACGAGAATTTAAATCGTCTATATATGCGCAAGCAAGCGAAGCAGATTAACATTGCAATTGTTTGCGACGGCGAGAACTGCCTCTTTGTTAGCAGCAGAGTTTCACAACACCTATCGCCAAAATAAACAGATTGAAAAAACACGGCCGCGCTGTCTGCCTGTGATCGCGCTGTCTGAAGCATCTATACGGGTATACGTACGGTATCGGTTTTGTAGCTGCATGCAGCCGTCACGTCCTGCTTTCTCGTTCTAATTAGCATTAGGCCACGGATGAAGTGCTGATACACGGAAACAACACAAGATTAACATGGCGACCGCCCGCTTGAGATGATTACCCCAGATGGGGAGTTTATTGTGGACGTGGTTGTATACAAGGAACCGAACGCCATCTCACAAATGGTGTTAAGTCGTTCTAAATCCTCTCTTCTGCTACACGGATGGCCAACGGTAGTACCATGGAGTTGCGTCCACCTTTTTACACCATGCCTAGGGAGTAAATTTTTTGCTATAGGTACTTTTCAGGCCACATTACATGTTAAAAACTCCATTTCCGGCTAGTTTCCGTTTACAGTGTAGTGGAATATTTCTCTTCTGAACCTCTTACCTATTTTCTTGGGAATATGGCTCTTGACGATGGGAAAGAGGAGTTTCTCGAGGTTATTCGTCATCGCTCAGAGAGTAGGTATGTTTATATTACTTCGGAAAGGCCCAAAAATTCCTTCGAGTCGCCGGTTGCGCCTCCAGTGGCATTCGTTGGTTCATCCAGCTGTTGACCACTTTGTGACAGTAGGGCCATGGTTCATACTGTTGCCGCAACTGTCGTAATATCTCTAAAGAATGACGTCAATTCACTTCTCAGCCAACTGAACTGCGTGACATGCTTTTTTTTGTTTTTTTTTTACGTCCAGACCTCATGATACGGCTTCTGCGTCGGTAGTCTGAACGGCATTGGACTAACGCTACCCAGGCAGCGGCTGCATGCTTCGCATGGTTCTCACCGCCAGCAGCCCTTCCGGCGTCGCACCCGCCGCGGTGGCTCAGTGGCGTTGCGCTGCTGAGCACGAGGTCGCGGGTTCGATTCTCGGCCGTGACGGCCGCTTTTCCTATGGAGGCGAAAGGCAAACACGCCCGTGTATACGAGATTTCGGCGCACGTTAAAGATCCCCAGGTGGTTAAAATTAATCCTGAGCCCTCCACTACGGTGCGCCTCATCGCCTGCGTTGCGTCGGAAATTTAAACCCTACAACCAATCAATCAGTTCATTTCTAAAATTAAATTTAGCATTTAAATGCCGGTACATCACAGGCGCGCCTGCGTACCACCCTCCTCTTCCACACCCCGCAAAGCCAGCCACATGCGCTGCTACTGATAACGGCACAACAGGCGAAACTCACTCTCCCCCAACCACACTGACGTCTGACTGACACAATCTATGCCCCTATTTTTTATATGATAAGCCTCCAAAAGTTCGCGTGCCACAGTTTCTCTGCTGCGGCCTAGCACCTCAACCCAGAAAATACAGGCACGCAACCACACACTGCCCAGTGAGGAGGAAGGTGCGCACGTCGATCATTTTTGAGCATTAACTCAAGTTTACTGGCAACGGTCGTTGACACACCGGCCGGTTTGTCTAATACATATGACTCTCCGCAGCTCAGTGGCAACTTGTATAGACCCTTTGCAAAAAGGCGGGCCACACTGAACATTCAGCGTTGGCCACACTGGTAGGTAACGCTACGACGCCATGATAAAGGAAGCGTCGCACCGGAACACCGTTGCGGTTACGCGTCTTGGCCCATCGCTTCACCATTCTGCAGCCTCATAAAGAGATATTTTTGGTTGTTTTGTATACGCTGCTAGTGGCCTTCTACATTATAAAGCACGATGCCCACGCACTGCTGCGTACCTCTTTGCAAGCGGTATGTTTACGAGCAGTGATGCCGGTCGCGACTGCCCCCATTATTAGAGCCGAACATTTAGGCAGCGGAGTTGTTTCGGTTCAGGCGAATTCGAGCCTGCATTCGTGGTTCGCGCTGTCCGCGCTGATGGATTTTTCGACATCTGTGAGCCGCAAACGCGCT
Source organism: Haemaphysalis longicornis (assembly GCF_048455015.1). Classification (NCBI taxonomy): domain Eukaryota; kingdom Metazoa; phylum Arthropoda; class Arachnida; order Ixodida; family Ixodidae; genus Haemaphysalis; species Haemaphysalis longicornis. Next base: position 199,583,245 of record NW_027526203.1, read on the forward strand.
TGCCTTCTTCTTATTTTTTTTTCTTTTTTAGATGCGACGGCATCTCATTCACTCGCCTTGTCCCTCCAAACGGCGTTGTTGTCCGTCCACACCCCTCCCCCATTCTCCTCGCCGCGCGAGCTGCGCTCTCCGCCGCTCACCCCCTCTCCTCTCCGATAGCGAACACTCTCTCGCGAGGGGCATTGGATTGGATTCGATCGGCTTGGCTTGGCTTGGCTAGGCTTGGATTTGGATTGCATTGCATTGGATTTGGATTGGATTAAAGTGGATTGTGTTGGATTGTGTTGCGTCATAGCCGCGCCACGTTGCGTCATAGCCGCGGCAGGGGGTTCACGGCACGTTTCACGCGATGGGAGAATCAACCTAACGGAAACAACAACGGAGCCCCCTATGCGTCGCATCTACACAGGGGTTCCCGCGAGGGGAGGTGGGAGTAATTTTTTTCGAGAACTGCTTCGTGGTGCAGTTTCATGTACGGATCATAACTTCCGAAGTTTCAACGCGAACAATCAGGCAGTAGAGTTGTGTCGGTGCAGCCAAAAATTCGAGCCCGCAGGCGTGTTTCGCTCTGCTTGTTTTGACACTTCAACAGCAGTAGATCGGGAATGCCGCCTAGGACTTGATTTTTTGTATTTACATTATGTGAATTTCGTCCTCTCGTGGTGTTAACGGTGCATGCCGCGCAGCGACCACGCCGTACTCGAACTGAATTAGAATCCTGCTTTTCTATAAATCTCAAAGTGCGAACCCCCTGAAGCAATGCACTAATTGTACTGCTTATGTGATACGGGTAGAAGATACATCCCGTGTTTATAAATTTGCGTGCGTCCTATCAAGTGTTTCCAACTGACATACAGACGACAAAAAGACGGATCGCAGCAATCAAGAGAGATGAGGGACAATGCTTTACTGTCTGCAAGGCAACGAAAGTTTGTTCGGAACATTTCGTGGAGGCAAGAGCAGTGTCTTTATGTATGTTTTCGTCCTTTCCGCAAATGGTTCAGAAAGTTTGAACAGTCGCTACGTGAGCGCTTAGCAAGGAACGGGCCCCTCACAGTCCGTTCATAGCGGCCAGCCGCCGCTACGACAGGGCAAGGACGCATCGAATCAACACAGTTATAACTCGACGACTAATGAGTAGGGAGCGGTAAGGCTATTCGACTTAGTAACAAATCCTGCATTCTTTTGCTGCTGTTCGTCATCCCAGACGACGGTATTCCACGCTGAAATTGTAGAATCTGCTAGGGCCTGTCAGTCGACTATCTCGTCGAATAAAAAAGTCCAGAATATGCTGGTCTTCAAACAAAGGAAGAGCAGCAAGGGTGTTTTCCCACCCAGTTATGGGAAAAAACAACTTTACCAAAATCGCATGCTTCTAGAACACTGTACCAGTATTACGCCGCGGCGGCCCCTAGCTGTCCTGCGTTTGCTGCCTTTTCGCTGTTCTCGCTTCCTTCATGATGGCGGTGCACAGTGTTGCCGGAATGGCTTACGGCTCTTTTGCTAGCGCTCGAGCCATTTTGCAAAGGGTCTATAGGTTGTATTCAGTGGTGAGGCACGCATGCAGGCAACCATGTGAGTGCGCCGTCACTGGTTACGTCGGGCTCCGCGGCATGGCGGTACTTGTCCGTGCTAAGCACATGATGTGTGTTGGACGTTCCAAACTCTACCCCACCGAACGCAAAGTAATGCCTCGACTCCAATGGTAGTGTGATTATTAAGGGACCCTGAAACACGTACCACAACACGTACCATCGACTACTAGTCTACCCCACCGAACGCAAAGTAATGCCTCGACTCCAATGGTAGTGTGATTATTAAGGGACCCTGCAACACGTACCACAACCCCTACCATCGACTACTAGGAATGTATTTTGGGGTAAAGTCTATTGTCCCAGCAATCTCCTCACGCAAGAATTATGAAACTCCGTTCACTATCACCGAAACCACGCGCGATGAGAAATCGCGCATAATCGTTCCCTCTAAACTCGATTGCGGACAACGCGACGAAAGTGTTGGACGAAAGCTGCGCGCTCTCTCACGGAGAGGGCGGCTCGCGGCGTTTTTTTCCGCGGCCTTCGATATATCACAGGCCGGGGAGTTTTCTCCTTTCCTCCGCAACGTGGAGGGGCCTATTCTAGTCTGGTGCCGCAAAAAAGCAGGCATGAGTGCCTGCTCGCAAGCAAGCGCTGCGGCTGGTAGGGCGTTTTTGAAGCAAGAAACGTTTGTTGTCGAGTAATCTGTTTGAAAGGGAAGTGCTGAGCTCATCACTCAAACACCGCGCGCACTCAAAGCCCAAAAGAAGGGGCAAAACTGTGCCAACAGGTTCAGGCATAGAAAAGGTTCGCACACAGCGCTGACGACGGCGTATCGTCACAGGAAATGCGAGAAATTAGCCGCGGAGTTGACCAGTGACAGCCGATCGGACAGCCATGGCCTCAATGACGTCGTTTAGGCCCTGCCAGGGGTGCATAATGAGGAGAACCTAAGAGAGCACGGTTGGATTTTTGCGCGTCTTTCACAGCGATTTGCGCGCTTACCGCTTCACGTGCGCGGGTAATATTTGGCTATGGCATTTCTGTCAGTGTAAGCTAAGCGTCGCGCAGGTTTCCTTGCTCTGCTTAAAGAGTGTTGCAGGGTCCCTTTAACACTCTGTTGACACCACCGTTGAGAATCGTGTTGAAACAGAGCAGACGACACGCGCCGGCGTTTTTTTTTTTTTCTTTTCTTCGGCGTGCGGGCGCAGTGGCACAAGCCGCGCCATGTCCGTGGCGCTTCGGCCATGACCGTGACCATTTACAGTGTTGCCAAGCCAAGAAATTGACAGCTAAACTTTTTAGTGAATACCGTCTATACAACAGATACTGCACAAGGTGCGCTTTCTTCGCATTCCTTTTTTTGTACCGCCAGGAACGCGTGCACATAACTTCGAAAGCCTGTGCGGCCCTGAAAAAACGATAGACCCATTGTTCCTGCTCGCCACCTTCTTAAGTTTAATTGTGTGTCACCTCGTGGATGTACGGTATCACCTGAATGTTTTCGATACGAACTAGCTGGCAGTAAGCGCTCGTCTAGTCTACTTGTGTTTCTTTGTCCACGAGGCTTCGCGCTCTTTTTATTTCTTGAAGTCATCAACGAACTCGACTGGTGAGCGTGAATGTGAGTGAGTGGCGCCAGTATTGCCGAGGTAAGCCGCCAATAAACGAAGAAGCCCCTGAACGCATAGCAGTTCAAGAGAACTTCTAGAAGGAAACCGTTTTTTATGACTCAGAAATCTACGCCTCATCTACATCTGACCAGCAGAAGGTGGAGGATCCCACCGAAAAGATTTGCACATGTCAGTCGCGGCCGTTAACATCAAAAACGCCCCTAGCAAAGTCAAACTTATTTCGCAAATGCTCCAGAATATTGCCGAGCAAGCCCAGGAACAGATCTTAGCCGAAATCTACCAAGTATTGGAATCCGGCCTTGTCCCGGCATGGGAATACAAGCACTCAGTAATGAATCCCATTCAGAAACTGAAGAAGCCCTTTACTGGCGTTTACAATACCCACATAATTTTACTTACTTTCATTGATAGAAGACGTGATGCTTACTTCCTATTCCTAGCGCCTCGAGACGTCAAAATACCCAATCTGTGGCCCTGGACAAGCAATGATACCAAAGGGATAGGAAAGAAAATCAAGTGGGGCGTAGTTTATTTACGTTGACATTGAAAAAAAAAGAAAAAAAACGTAGGACATCGTTGGCATGCCTCCATCATTACAATCCTGGGGGAAATTAACATTGGTCACAGAGTCAACAGTTTCGTCAAGGGATTTTTACGTTACCAGGCATTTGAAATACACACACGCAAAGAGCACACACAAATATAGGCCTCCTGCTGTGGAGTTTTGGCGACATGCAGCGCCCCTAGTGGCAGACGCCGCTGGGTAGTACAAAAGCAGGCTAGCCTCACAGCCCTCCCCGTGTTTGAATTCAATTACAAGCCAGAGCGAAAGTTGGTTGTACTTAATTTAATCACATTGTGGTGCGTTTAATTGACTGCATACCGAACAAAATTCCCTTAAAGTAGTTGCAGAGGCTAAACAAAATAATATCCCCTCCAACGAGCCGATTTATCGGCGTTTTTTTGAGCGAGCTGCCGTGATCTTCACGGCGTGGGGCAGGTCGGGTGGTCTAACTTCTTGACGATAATTACCGTTCGTTCTTCTTGCATGAGGGCGACACAGGAAAGTTCACAAGTAGCATAAACAGTACGTTGCTGAGCCTGAGGTAACTAACTGTAAATGGTCGCTTCAGCAGGAGCATGCCAGCGGACGCGAGGAGCGCAGCCGATTCAGCGGACGCTGCTGCCCTGGTAAAGCCTCGAAAACGAGTGGAAAATTTGTTTTGTATTTTCGCAAACTAAATGATTCTTGCTTAACATTTTACGCCACACGGTTTACGAACGGGGGGGTACAGGTATATTAGCGAGTAGGTGAGGCAATATCATCAAATAAACAAGTTGAGCGCAATTAAAGGACGCGAATCAAGCACCGAATCGCAAGTCCTTTGCCTGCTTAGATGTGTAACATAACATAGTCGCATACACGGTGCACTGCCCAGATATTTACATAAGATCGTCACTGGCTGTGTTGGTTATCTTTTAGTGCAGTTTGTCGTCGCTAATGTGAACGCCGACACGCCAGTTCTGTCCTCAAAAGGGATTTGAGGCGATACAATAACAGATCAGAATTCATCGCTTCCAGTTGCATTGTCCCCCATCTTCACACTTCGCCAGATTATTGTCGAATATTATTGGCAATTCGCAGATTTTTTTCTTTTTCCTTCAAAGCCACCCCCCCCCCCTCTCCCACTCGATTCGCCGTCCAGCCCTCCGCCGTGTCGACTTCATGCAACTCGGCACTACACCTCGAAACGTTGCCCATCCTTACTTTAGTTTATTAAGAGCGAGCTTGGATTATATGATGCAAGAGCGTAATTAAATACGGTGAGAGTATCAAGAAAACGCAACGGCCACTCAGTTAACCCGACCGCTTTGTTTTACGGCCACTACTTTCAGAATCACAAACATATTTGACGCTTATGACGCTCGCTGCATTTTGTGACTGAGCCACAGAAAAAACGGCCAGCTAGCGCTGCAATATGTACTCGTAACGAGGACGCAAACGAGCAGTGTTTATTGAAAATACATGCATAAGTGCGCAGGTGCGCAAAAGTATAGATGGTATTCGTTGAAAAGTTTAGCGGTCAATTTCTTCGCTTGGCAACACTGGAAACGGCCACAGACATGGCCGATGCGCCACGGACATGGACAAGTACCGCCATCCCGCGGAGCCCGACGTAACGAGTGACGGCGCACTCACACGGTTGCATGGAGGAAAAAAAAGCTTAGGAGAGGCCCCCAGCTATCCCCGCGCATCGGCAAAAGTGTGGAGGAAGTCACGTGTTTTCGGCGGCCATTGGAAGTCGCGTTAGCAACGGCGTCCTAGCAACAGCCCGCCCGCCGTTCGCCAGTCATGGAGGAAAGGCAGCGCCTGCCTTGTCGTCCTATTGCGAAGATTGCTGCTTCGCTTTGCTGCGCTGTGGTCTTGCGGAACTCGAAAAGGATGCTGCGAGTTGCGACAGCTGAGCCGATGTGAATATGTCATTTAATTTCTACTTGCAAGTGCACCTTGTACCGCGTCAAGCTTTTGCTCCGGTCGCGATCACGACGCGCCTATTGAAGTGCAGATATTGTGAACGCGCCGTCCCGTCGTACGCGCGGACACCCGTCAGGTAGATTTTCGGGAAATGATACACGGTGTGCAGTACGTAGGCGACTTGCAACCGAACTATTCGCAACTCAATTTTTTGGTTATCGCCGCTGCAATATATAGTTTGCTAGGCCGGCAATGCGCGGCAGCGCCTTTGGAACTGTTACAAGGTAGATTCCCAGTTGATATAATTCCATCGTCCTATTACCTTAGTAGGTGTCCGTCTGTTGACTGGAAGAGTGCTGGATCTGGAATCTGGACCTTTGTGGTCTCGCTCTGGATTTCGCTTTTCAACGCTTCATACTGCGAGGTTAGTGTATGAACGTTTTCAACTGATATCACCTTGAATTTATTGACACTGAGACAAGTTGAAACTTGGCGAAAAAAAGTTTATTGACGCCACCCACCCTCTCATTTTTTTTACTCAATAAAACGCTTTGCCTCCTCCTCCTCCTCCTCCTCCTCCTCCTTCGCAAAAAATTCTATCGAAGGCACGCGAACAACGGTAAAAACATTCCGCAATTTTTTAGCGTGAAATCTGCATGAAGTACTGCTTACCTATATATATAGAACGGCCGTTTAATTGACTAGTCATCTCTGGGATTGCCAGTGAAACTGCAACGCAAACTTGGGCACTTTCCAGTCCGGTAGCCGCACGGCGTTCGCCCACTGTTTGCGGCGTTCTCCATCGCTTGGGAACCTATAAACGGCGGCGATTGCAAACAAAGGATGAATGCACACCAATGTACAGCAATACTTGTCAGCGGAATGATGCACTAACCGGTGTTACATGACGCCCAATTCCTTGGGTACCGATCGCGACTTGCAGCCTGGCACCGAGCATTGCGGCATTGTTAGAGCGAGCCGCTTCGAAAAACTGCTGCGGCCACACTGAAGGCCGTGTAACGGTGTAACCGCGCGTTTAGGTTCACGGTCACGCGCTGCAAAACGGCCTTCCACCTGCCTATCAGCTGATTTCCGCCGGCTCGGCGCTGGCAGATGCAGACGACAAGAGAGGCGATACAGGACGGAGGAGGCGGAGAAGGTGCACCGAGAGAGAGAGGCAAAAAGAGTCCGCCAATGGCATGGAGGGCCAATGGTCCGCCATTCCACTTACAGAAATGGCGTTTCCGGCTGCGCTGGGTGTGACGTCAGGGCCTCTCCTAAGCTTTTCTTTCCTCCATGCACGGTTGCATGGAGGAGAAGAGGGGTGCCTGATCTGGGGGCCGTGCGCACAACGTCGCCTAGCAACAGACGCTTGGCCACAGATATGGCGGCGCACTCGCATGGTTGTCTGCATGCATTCCACGCCATTGAATAGCGGCCATACGGCTCACCGGAGCGGACGAGCCTGCAGTCCGCGAGACTCGTTGGCTTTAACGCGCGATTATCGCCGATTGCGTTACTCTTCTTGTTTGATCGGCTGTTGCTGTAAAGTCCTTGGCACTAAGCGTATTAGCACAAACAAGATTTCACTTCAAAATTCACTTTATACTACCATCGATCGGTGAATCTGCGACTGGCAAAGCGCCGTCACCGTCTCAGCACTTTCGTCGACGCTGTAAACGTTTTTACCGCTGCAAAGCTTTTTTCCCTATTGCCAAGTTGTTCGCCGGACGAAATCGGACGCGTCGGAGATGGGTTGGAGACCGTGTAGCAAAACAATCGGCAGTAGCGAGCTCATTTTGCTTCTGTCAACACGGGACCCTATGGGACGCCCGCAGCTTTGTACTACATGGAAGTACTGCCCGGAAGCCGGTTTCGCAGCGCCCGCTGGGCAGCGCAGGAGCCCTATTCCACTACCAGACAGGAGTACGGTAGGGTGCTATCGTCTGTTCTGCTCTCTTGTCTAGTCATGCCAAAAGTTGCCAATAAACTGCGACAGTCACCACAGATTCAAAGAACTATATATGCCGACGACGTTCCTCTGTCTTTTATTAAAATTTCCTCGACTTGGCTGAGTGGAGGATACCGCAATGCTTGAACATTCAAAAATCACTTCTAAGGATTTCTTCGACTGGAGGCTGCAGTGGAGGAGGAATTGAGAACACCAGGGAAAGTCAGGAGCGTGTACTGACGGTGCTCGGCAGTATCACCGACCCTTTCCAGCACACCGCGATGGCCCCTCCTTCCCCCCAAAATGGGATGTCTCGTTTGGAGGCTCACAAGAACAGAAGACCGATTTAACTTTTTAATTATCCCCTGCTTCGTTACAAACGTCGCAAGACAGGTGGGCAGAAATTCTCACTATTCCACTCCCTAGTACAGCGGATGCAGTTTGTTGTTGCACTAACTAAAAAAAAAATGTCGTCCCAACGGCTTCAAATTATCCGACGTACAAGCAAGAGCGCAGGAAGCGCCAATATGAAAATGCTGCAAAACTTGACCGCGGCTGTTCCAGGAGCAAAGCGAGCAACGGCGCGGCACGCTTTCTAAGTTAAAGGGTTATGACGAAAGCCTTCGAAAAAGCTTCCTGACCGCTCTTACGGGCATTAACGACGGCAGCAGCATCATCACCACTCTCACCACTGTATTGATATGTGGAAGAATATGAATAGGTCTTAGTCTGACCGGAATTATTCCTCTCTCTTCTATTGTCGCCTCGATTAGGCCTGATACTGATAAAAGGACAGGTTATTGGCTTCGTCTTGCAGCACATACAACGAATGCGGCTTCGTTTCTTTTAAATATATATATATATATATATATATATATATATATATATATATATATATATATATATATATATATATATATATACGTCGTAGCAAAAGTATGTCGCGCGGACGTGATTACCCAAAACCTGCCAACCACTTATGCCTTTTATGTGATATGAACCACGCGAAAATATTGGGCGTAATGGAAGGCTTTCCGTCGTTAAATATGCACACACTCATCCCTTCTAGCAAGAAGCCAAGAAAGTTGACGAAACCACGCAATATTAAATCGTCTGCAAGTTTGAAAAAACAAAATAGCTCGTACGGGAATTAAAGAATCTAGTGCAGCCTCGGAAATGCTAATGAAGTTCCTGTCAACTTAGCCAAGTAGGACTCACCAGACATAGCTAGATGCAAAATGCATTATTTGAGTGGAAATAGTGGGAACGCTCAGCTATCGTTATTTCCGAATGCGCAGCGAAATCAAGGAATCAACGTTTTTGTAATAACACACAAAACGAGCGCGTTTACTTTCCTTTGTTTTTCACTTCAATAAACAGCTGATCACCTGGCGGGCGCATTTTTTTAGTAGAGCGTATCCCACAAACGACAAAAGGGGTTGGACCCGCCGCGGTAGCTCAGTGGCTATACGCATTGTGCTGCTGAGCCCGAGGTCGTGGTTTCGATTCCCGGACGTGGCGGCCGCTTTTCTAATGCAGGCGAAAAGCGAAAACGCCCGTGTGTACGAGATTTAGGCGCACGTGAAAGGTGGTCAAAATTAATCCGGAGCCATCCACTACGGCACGCCTCATCACCTGCGTTGCGTCGAGGGGTTGGTAAAAGAGATTGATATCTGATAGGGCCCTCGGATGTTTGTGCTAGTTTTTCCAGGCTCCTTGTGTCATTTGGTGATGTTTGATGATGGTAAAGCGTTCAGTCCCGTACGCGGCTTTCTGGGTAAGCCCGTCGGCGCTTCTTGCGGAGGTCGCTGTTACGAATCATTCCGCCTCTGTGCTTCGTGCAGCACTCCTCGGCTGTGTGGTGAAGCCTCCACTACGTGCGCCTTTCGAGCAGGCCTCCCTGTCGGTGACTCGCGTTTGCAGCCGACGGATTTTAACAAGCTGCTACACGTCTGGATCGTTGACGCCTAGCTATCGGCGTGGTTCAAACTTCGGTGGCGTCGACGCAACGCGCAGAGACTTGTCTGAAGGAAACGGAAGCCGCTGCGGAGACCTCCTCTCTCCCTCTCTCGGACTCATCGTGCGCCGCTACTACTGACCCCTCACGAACTCTGAAAATAGTGTTGTGTGTGTCTGTGCCGTTCGTGTCGTGTGCACAATCTAGAGGGAACGCTTGTTTTGACCATTGCCGCTTTAGGTATAAATAAGACCCCTCCAAGCACAGTAGTTCATTTCTGTTTGAGCAGTGAATCAATGCTGTCACTCTGCTCGAGTCGTGTACTGTAACCTCGCCCATCGGGGCATTTCTCTTGTCCGGCTTCGGCCCATATCTCGGCATGAAGTAAGCAAGTTACGTTTGCCTTCGGCTTCTGGTATTCCTCGAGGCAGCAACATTGGCTAGCCGCTCGCTTCAAACCACGCTACCACACGCATGTCGTAGGCGACGGAGGTCGGGTTGGGTCGGCCTTCCCGGATGTAGCAACGGGTTGTCAGCGGTGGGTGACAACGCACGCAACAACTGGTTGGCAGCGGTCGGATGGCAACTTCGTAACACCTGGAGCCAGCGGTGCGAGATCCAACACCAGGGACGTCAAGGCGGCTTCGGACTTCGCAGAGTTCACGGCGGTCAATGGTGAGTGCGGGACTTTTATTCACTGAGTTTTATTAGGCTTCTGAGGTTAGCTGGCACGGCGTGTGTTTTTGTCACGTGGGTTATTCGCGCAAAAGAGTTTTGGAGCAGTGGGAAAGCATTACTCTAGATCGGCCATGAATTTGTAGGCGTCAAAAAAATCGCAGTTGTTGGAGCTTGCAGAAGAGTTGCGCTTGGATGTTCCGGATGCGCTGAGGAAGCCAGAGCTGATACAGGCTATACTCGCTGTTGGGGCTGACGATGATGAGCTGTCGGAATGCATTGAGCTGATCAATGGCAGGGAGACCGCTAAACGTCAGGTTGCAGAGGCACAGGCTGAGCGCCAGCGTGAGGAACGTGAGGAAAAAAGGCAAGAGAGGGAACGTGAACGCGAATAAAGAAAGGGAAAACAGGAGATTGAGAGGCAGAAACAGGAACAACCGGAGGAAAAGAGACGAGAGCATGAGCTCCTACTTGAGCGAGAGAAGCGACAGCATGAGCTGGAAATTAAGCGTCTAGACATCGAGGCATCTCGATCTAGGCGTGAGAGTGACAGCAGCGCGCCAAGCATGCAGTCTGCGGCGACTGAGCGACCTACGTTACGAATGAGTGACCTAATGCGACCCTACGAGGTAGGAGAAGACATCGGTCTTTTTTTGGTCAACTTCGAGCGTACGTGCGAGAGGGCCCAGCTTAGCCGAGACTCATGGCCGCAAAAGCTGCTTACGCTTTTGCCAGGTGAGGCATCCGACGTGATGGCCCGCTTGCCAAAGGAGGAGGCGGAGGACTACGAGAAAGTCAAGTCGAGCCTCCTGCGTAACAGGCTGTCGGCAGAGGCGTTTCGCCAGAAGTTCCGTGAAGCCGAGAAAGCTAAGGGCGAGTTGTACTGAGGGCTAACATGGAGGGTTAACATGGCTAGCTGAGGGCTAACATGGAAAAGTGGCTCAAAGAGGCAAAGGCTTTCGGAGAGCACGACAAGGTAGTTGAGTGCTTCGGTTTAGAAGAGTTTTACCGCCGACTATCGGAGAACCTGAGACTCTGGGTGCAAGATAGGCCAGGGGTAAATACTGTGGATCAGGCAGCTCAGCTATCCGGCGAGTTCGTCGCACGTCGAGGTGCGCAGGGGCCGAAAGACGGCCAAAAAAGAGTTTAGGCCGAGGCCTGATAAGTCAGGGCTGAAAGGCAAAGCTCCACAGGAAGATGGTGGAGCTAGCAAAGTCGTTTCCTCGGGTTGTGAAACCGACATGGAAAACGAAAAGAGCGCAGACGCCGAGGAGCAGCGCCGAAAAAAAAACTTTTGAAGCGCGGAAACAGGCTGCGTGTTAGAATTGCGGCGAGACGGGGCATTTCGCTGCGAGTTGCAAGGGAAAGCTTGTCTTTCCCGTCCTAGATCAGAGTGAGGACACCAGGAAGTCTCGTGGTCAACGGTAAACCGTGCCGAGTTCTTCGCGACTCCGCGGCGACGGTAGACATGGTCCACCCTTCGTACGTTGAACCAGATCAGCTGACGGGTCAGTGTTTGGGTGAAGCTGGCCGTAGCAGCACGAAACGTGCGCCTGCCGATTGCTAAGGTCAGCATTGCAGGTCCGTTTGGTGAACTTGTCACGCAGGCGGCGGTATCCCCACAACTTCTTCCAGAATACAGGCACCTATTATCGAACAGGTCGGATCAGCTGTTACGCGACAAGGGGTACAATTTCAAGAAACTGCCGATGAAAGAATCAGCTGAGCTCGCTGCGACGGGCTCAAGTAAGGTTAGTGTCGCCACCTCTGAGAGGAATGGCGAGACTCAGAAAGATAGCGAGGATTGTGCATTTCCGGAGGCTCACAACAGAGGGCAGCGTAAGTACACTGGGTGTAAGGCCCGTACTGTGAGCGGAGGTGTGTCAGCGTCGTGTTCGGAGTGCTCAAAATCACGGGAGACCTTGAGAACGGCTACCGACCCGAACGTGCGCAGTTCGCTGGCTAAGGACGTTCCGCGGGAAAGCCTAAACTGCGATGTTAGCGAAAGGAGCCAACACGTGTCCGTTGAAACCAAAGGTGTTTCTCCGGACGCGAGTTCAGAACCGACCTACGCTGGGGAAGAGCCGGCAATCGAGACACTGAACGGTTTACACGGTGCAGCTAAGTTTAACACGGCGCCGCAACTGAGCGAGTCGCCAGCGTTCCACCTCAAACTCAGATACTCTATGTCGAGCAACGGCCAGCCGAGCTAGTAGCGATTCCGGTGTCGCCTTGGGTTGAGCTGTCTTCTGAGACCGGGCCGCCAGTACCTAGATTGGCTTTGACGGCCGGATACGAGAGCGAAAACACCCTCTGGTGTTCGCTTGCCGACAGTGTCGCAAAAAGTGCGGAAAGAGCTTCCATGCGTGCCTGCCGAGTTGCAGCACCGCCCGCACGCTGTGCTCCGGGTCTCAGCGGACCTCGGAGCGGCCGAGAACGAAAGCGCACGCCTTGCTCGAGCGGTGGAAAGTAGAGCAGTTTTCTCCGCGCGCTCGAGAAACGTCTCGGAAGAAGGCTGATGTCCTCTCGGCCGGTCGCTGCAGATTTCAGAGAACGGGCGCACCTAGGTGCGATTCAAAAAGGGGAAAGCTCAGGGCAATGACGAGAGCTGAAATCGCAGCTCTCTGCGCGAGAGGTGGCCTGTAGATGCCTGAATTTCTCAATTTCGTTGTTTTTCCTGAAGCAGATATCGCCCTTTAAAATTACGTTTGTTTTTGTGTGGGACATTTCCAATCATGCGAAATGTCACCTTTCAAGTTTGTGCACTTGTCTAAAGTACTGCTGGGCTAAAACATAACTAGTGTAGTTAGTTATTCGGGTATTTTATCGCCACTAAAAGCCTGGTAAAGCTTTAGTGTGGATTTGTCTTCGCACTTGCCAGCGATGCGGTTGTGTCTTCTTGTGTTGTTCTGTTGCTTGCCTGATCAGGCCAGAGACGTTCTTGGCGGGCCACTACTCGTCCAGTGACCGGCCCGGAGAAGCTCCAGCACGGTGTCGTACAGCCTAAGCCTGCAGTCGACCGCCTGCGAGCACTTCTCTCTGAAAGCATCCCTCCGGACAACGGTTGAAGACCCTTATCCATCGGTATCTCGGACCCCCGGCGGAGAAGCTGTTACGAATCAGCCCGCCTTTGTGCTTCGTGCAACCCTCCTCGGCTGTGTGGCGGAGCCTCCACTACGTGCGCCTTTCGAGCAGGCCTCCCTGTCGGTGACTCACGCTTGCAGCCGACGGATTCAAACAAGCTGCTACACATCTGGATCGTTGGCGCCTCGCTATCGGCGTGGTTTAAACTTCGGTGTCGCCGACGCAACACGCAGAGACTTGTCCGAAGTACGCGGAAGCCGCTGCGGAGACCTCCTCTCTCCCCTCCCTCGGATTCAGCGTGCGACGCTACTACCGGCCCCTCACGAACTCTGGAAAGAGTGTTGTGTGTGTCTTTGCCGTTCGTGTCGTGTGCACAATCTAGAGGGAACGCTTGTTTTGACCGTTGGCGCTTTAGTCCATTCCTGCGTTAGCGTTGGCGCTTTAGCGCAGTAGTTCATTCCTGTTTGATCAGTGAATCAATGCTATCACTCTGCTCGATTCCTGTACTGTAACCTCGCCCATCAGGGCATTGCCCTTGTCTGACTTCGGCCCATCTCTCGCCATGAAGTAAACAAGTTGCATTTGCCTTCGGCTTTTGGTATTCCTCGAGGCAGCAACATTGGCTGGCCGCTCGCTTCACAACGCTACCACACGCATGTCGGAGGCGACGGAGCTCGGCTCGGGTACGCCTTCCCGTGTGCAGCAACGGTTTGTCAGCGGTGGAATGATAACGTCGCAACGCCGTGTTAAGCGCGAGAGACATGGACGACTGGTGCATGCTATTTACATGCGACTGATCGTTACGACTGTCGCCACGACAAGTTGTACGCATGAATTTGAGACACATGCCCCAAAGTGCGCGTGCGATGCGCCGTCCCCCCCCCCCGCCCCCCCCCTCCCGCCCCCGCCCCCCCCCCCTTCCCCGTTGTTTTCGCTCCATGGCTGCCTCCCTGTTTAGGCACATTCCGGCCGATTTAGAGATATGCAAGAGAAATCCGAGAAGGAAAAGAAAACACTTGTAAACTTGAAGGGAAAATGAATAGTGCTATTACGTTATACATTGCATTTTTATATGTTCAGTACAGTGGTGTGGGAACATTTAGCAACCATGATTCCGCTCGTCCATGCTGTAGGTACAGCTGGCAACATGTGTGTACGAGACGGAGAGCGCACGGGTCGGCGACGGCGGAGAGCTCGGAGAGCTCAGAACCAAAATACTCGGAATCGCCACTGGCGCCTCCTCGCGGCTTTGAAAGACTTTCTCAGCAATGACACCTTCGGGCTCTCATTGGCTGTGGCCACATGACGAACGCAACGATGGCACGACTGCATCTGGCTTGCCAGTCGCGCCCGACACGACGAGTGTTTGCGGTCGCTGGCCTCAGGACAAGCCGACCCATACTTTGAAGCGTGTTCATCCCAAAGTATTATTCACTTTTCTTTATCATACCTCTTTCGCAAAGTGTTCGGGAAATATATGCCACATTGGCTTGTCCATGGCAGTGATCAATATACTGGGTATGGTATTGGCAAGCGTAACCGTCGTAAGATCGAGTGCTCCGCTAGATTCTGTAAGTTAACAAAACAAATTTACATCTTAGTGCATAGCCGTATCACGGCTCTTTGGGGAAACGCTGATTACGCAGACACTTCAAGTGAAGTTCAGGGCAGTCATATAAAAATATGCTCCATGCATATGGTGGCTTCGCGACGCATGATTTCTGGCACACACCTGGCGCTTATACAGACCGTGTGTAACACACTGGGATTGTGTCAGAAACATTTACAGTCCCGTAAATACCCCTCATTTGCGAACACAGTCATCCCACCGCCAATCTGTTCCTAACACCTACAAACGGTAAATCTAAGCCGTGACCATGCTGCAAAAGCAGCAGCGAGAGGGACAGTACGGAGCTGACCGGAGCGACGTATACCCCACGGTCGGGCTAGAGCAGCGCGCATAGGGCGGCAGCGCGCGCGCGCCGCTCTAGCCCGGCCGTGGCGACCCGTGGCTGCTTTCGAAACAAATCGCTAAGGGGCTTTCAGTGGTACCCCTACTTAGGGCGCCTCCATGCCGGCGCCGCGGTACGGCGGACGCGCGTCAATCGAAGCACCCTCCCTCTACATGCCGCGCTCATGGCTTATATATGTATATTGCCGCAGCTAGACCTAAGAAACCAAGAGAAAGATTACAAACGGTACACAGCGAAATTTTGATGGTAAAAAAATAAATGTACAATATTATTCCCCTGCATTTACCCATGCAAATGCTAGGCAAACAGACTGCCCATTTCTAGCTGTTTCTAGCCTTGCTTTAACACCGAGATAAAAAAATCCATTTGGCTGAAACCAATTTACTTTATTCGTGAAGTCAATTTGTGTGTATTCCAAGCGCGCAGAGAACTTCATCTATTTAGTCGAATAGTTTTGTATAATTTTCCAGAATGCAGACGGAAGCGAAGCAAACTACAATTTTTTATGTTCAAATTATATATAATTTGTCCAAAGTGATAGGCAACCAAATACTTCCAGAGTGTTCCTAAGCATACTCCCACGCAGTGAGAGAGCGAAAGAGTTTGTTTTGGCTGGGTTCGTCGACGAGCCATCTGCCGATGTTGACTATAGCTTGCAAGCACAACATTAGATTCACTGCAGCTTCTCTCCCGGCAGAATCCGTATGCTGCTGCGACATAGCCCCACAGAAGGCCAACCGAGCCTGCGGGTGAGATTTCTGATGCATGCGCGTTCTTTGCGTTTTATTTTTTGCAATCCTCGCTCTATGAAACATGTCGCTGACAATGGGAATTGAGCGGGCTCCAGGTGTTTCTTTGTGCTTTATTTTTTCTGATGCGTTTGCTGTGGAACGGCTTGCGCCGATTGTTTGCCTTCGTTTTTTCTGATGCACGCAATGAAACAGCGCGGGCGCAATCGTAAATAGACTAAAAAAAAATTGGCGCCAATCCACTCGGTGAATGTGGTTTGAAAGCAAAGCTGTAAACCGCAACCACAACGATTACCCACGCGACATCACATAAATTCACTCACGTCGCTTTACAAATCGTGAAACCCGAGAGAAGTCAAATGTACTTAACCACACCCTGAATTACTTCAAAGAGATATTCTTCCTCAGGTTAAATTATTGCATGAGGCATGAACGGTGGTTGGATGACTTGTATTGGTGTAGAACATGAGTGGAAACTTTTTTTATAATATAAAAGCCCAAACCCGGTGTCAGACGATCTTACTTCTCCGTCTCTGCCGTCGCGGACCGAGGCGATGAGATCGGTGGCAGAGACGGTGGAGGAGGAGGAGTAGGAAATACTTCTATTCAGATTTCTGAACGGCCCAGAGTGCGGCCCAGGGGAGTGGTTCCTTCTTCACTGTAGCCCATATTCAGTCCGCACCGCCTGTGCCCTGTCCACCAGCTGATGCTGGGTAGGTAGAGAGGGGCTGGACAGCAGCATCTCCCATTGCTTTTGTTAGGTAGTTGACAGAAAAAGAGGATGGTGCTCAGGGCTAAAGTAGCACACCCCGATTATGTGGCAGAGTGTTCCTACTTCTCAGCAAAATTTACATTCAGCGTCGTAGCAATTCCGGTGCATTAAGTGAACACGCGTCCGGTGTGGGAAGGAGCCGGATTGTATGAGCCGTAGGGTAGTTTGTTGTTTAATGGGAAGGTCAGGGTAAGGCAAAGGTAAAGTCTGCCTCAGAAGGCGATAATTCTGGGTTAAGTCCCTGAAGGATACAAGCCGGTGACTGTCCTCGTGCAGCTCCATAGCACCGGGGATGAAAGTGCCGGCTTGGTGGACGTATTCGTTGCACTCCATGGAAGCGTGAGCAGGTGTCCAGATGAGCTGAATGGAACCATTTGGGGAGTGGTTTTTTAGCACACGCATCGCAGGTCGGGACACCAAACCCGACAGGTAGTTCCGGTAGGCTTGTTGGGAATTGGTGACTACTTTACAAACCCCTGGTTGAGAGCCAAGGCGATGGCTGCCTCTCCTGCTGCCATCATGTCTTCGGTCTTGAGTGAGGCACAAGCAAGGAGGTTGATTCTGGAGGTAGCCACGATGATGGCGTACTGCTGCCCTCTATGTTTGGAGGTGTCTGTGTAGATAACTGCATGACCCCACCGAGGGTGGTGTTGAGCGCTTGAGCCCGTCCTTGTCTCAGACCCTCGTCGTCTTAGGGGTTCATATTTCTACGCAAAGGGAGCATATTTCTTGTCGGTAAAAGCCCATGAGTACATCAAGCGGAGTGATATTATGTGCTGCCCAGCCAATCCGGTGAAAGATTTGACAACCCGCCGCGGTTCTGCTCATGCGGAGCTTCTGGATAGAAAGATAATACTCTCTCATCTTTTTAGAGCCTCGTGCTAAGCAGCCTCTCTGGGTGCACTCATGGGAAGAAAAATGGCTTGCTCAACCGCCTTTGTAATCATTATATAAAGCATCTTTATGTCCTCCTTTCCAAGAAGAAGACACGGGGTTGCCGCAAGTGATTCTGGAGAGGACGAAAGCTAATCGAAAGGTATCGGATTCCTTGAGGCCTCGCTTCTTGGTGGCAACTCGCCAGATCATGTGTATGATTTATTGATGTCTTTGACGCACTACAAGGATACGTTACTCTTGGTGTTGGCCTGAAGATGTAGGCCCAGGTTTTTGATGTTGGGGCTTGGAGTGATGGCCTGGCCATCAAGAAGTATTTGAATGTGTTTCTTGAGGTATCGTCTGGCGTGAGGGCGGACGACAAGGAACTGATATTTTTTTACTGGAAGCCACAAGCCCATTGGCGTACTAGAAGTGAGATGCAATGGGTTAGTGTGAGCTTCGTTTAACCGCTATGGCGTGGCATTTAGCGAGAATGCAGGGGTTAAGCCCATAGATGTGCTTGGTCAGTGCACCACTTGCCTTCCCCGTCTCTGCGTGGGCTCGTAGCTAAATCGGGAAGACTACGGGCTCTTGCTTTGTTACTCTGTTAGTTCCAGGTTCGACTCCTGGTGGTGCAGTGAATTCTTTTATTTCTGCGTGGGAGTTTTCTGGTGACACCAACGGTCGCGAAAGAACCCTTGGGGGGTAGAGGTAAAAAGCTTTGCTTTAAAACTGATGACGAAGTGGCTTTGTGGCAAAGAAACTTTACGATAGTAATGAGATTGTGGCTGTAATATTCCGTCGTGCTGGTGTATGGCAACTTGGTATTGCTCAACGTTTGAATTGTTTACAGCATATGCCTTGAGATACATTATCGCCCCTTTGGCATGTTCGATTGCTCCATGCGCAAAAATATACGATGCACGTTTAAGCGTTGTAAAACAACGACTATTTGCCCTGCCATGCAAGCTGTGCATCTCCCATATGCGCAAGGTGGACGATATGAGTCTGAGTAAGAACATTTTGAATTTGAATTGACTATTGGAGGGGATCCCAGCTTTTTTTTTTTTTGCAGTGTACAGCACCCACCCTTCTCACTTGTGTTTTGAACGCAGGTGCACAATGGGAGACGCGCGCCAGGCGGGATGTCCTGTCAGACGACCCACCGCGGTGGCTCAGTGGTTAAGGCTAAGGAGTGGCTAAGACATTGTGCAGCTGAGCCCAAGGACGCGGGTTCGATTCTCGGCCGCGGTAGCCGCTTTTCTGATGGAGGTTAAAAGCGAAAAAGCCCGTACGTTCCAGATTGCGGCGCACGTTAAAAATCTCCAAACGGTAAAATTTAATCCGGAGCCCTCCACTACGGCGCACCTCATCGCATGTGTAGCGTCGGGGCGGTAAACCTCATAATCAATTAATGTTCTGTCAAATGACTCCGAACAGACTGCTGCTGCTGCGAAAAACGACACCGAGAAAACGCTGCTGGGTATGGACAGTGTGGAGTAGAACGGAATGAACAGGTCTCTACGCAGGGTATCGAGGACACATTTGCTCTTGCTCTGACTGTAGGGGTGTGCCAGATACCAGGCATCCAATATTGAGATAGCAGCTGTGTACGACGGGTCAGCCCTATTGGTTCCCTCGGGAACCATGTACCGCTGCGTACGGGGAAAGTATGGCAGACACAGTGCCACGTGTAGATCCTGCAGTATATGTCGGCCACCGCAAGTGCAAACTGCCGATGCCATCAAGAGCGGCTGCCTTTGTTTCGTCTTCCTCTGAGGTTCCACCAGTTTTTGTGCATTGAACTTGAGCGAGAAGGATCTGTTCAGCGTGGGCTGGTCTCAGGTAGAAAATTTATGCGAGGTTTAAATGCCTGCCGTTTTGCCCACACTCTGGTCCAAGAAATCGAAGGATCAGACATCCTTTGTAGCACATCAGTAGAGAATGCACAAGTAGCAGCACATGGCATCAGACCTGCCGCGGTGGCTCAGTGGCTAAGGCGTTGCGCTGCTGAGCACGAGGACGCGGGTTCGATTCCCGGCCGCGGCGGCTGCTTTTCCGATGGAGGCGAAAAGCAAAAATGCCCGTGTGTACGAGATTTTGGCGCCGCACGTTAAAGATCCCTAGGTGGTCGAAATTAATCCGGCGCCCTCCACTACGTCGCGCCTCATCGCCTGCGTTGCGTCGGCGTGTTAAACGCTACAATCAATCAATCACATGGCATCGGGTTCATGCCGAGAGAAGCTAGAACCGTAATGTGGCGACACGATGAACAGCATAAAGAGTTGTAGGACTCCCCTGCTGAATACCACTTTGACACTGGCTTGAGCAATGCAACCTTTTGCGAGGTAGGTAAAGTAGGAGAGAGCAAGGCCACAGCATTCTGCAAATCGGCTGTGATTATGTGCTGATAACATTTACCCTCCTTATACTTGAATTGCTATACGCCGATCTGGCATATGGGTTTGTAGTATCGGGTTCACCTGTGGTAAGGGCTTTGAAGATGGCTGTAACCATCCCAGGCAAATATTTGCAGGTCGCACCTCCCTGCCTGGCTCTCGCAGGACAGTTCAATGGTCCCTTCCTACTAAATATGCTTTGAATGTTTATAAAAGCACCACATGTGTAATAGACTGTACGGAGATCTTCATGCAGCCGCCCGGGAAAATGTACCCTCTTCCTGAGACTTGCAGCTACTAGAAAGCAGGAGCAAACACAGAGAAGGTTCTTGTTAAATACGCTCCTAGTGGTGGAATATGTTGGTATCTCGCGCCAGTGATGGATTTCTAAATTTGTCATCCCTGTCATCGCCACGCGCGGGCACACCGTAAGTTTCAGAAGCTGCGTCCTACATTTCCCAATGGGGATGAGCTAGTGGCGGACCGAGGCTTTACCCTAGATGACGAAATAAAAAGAAAACACATTGGCCTGAACATACCAGCTAACACGCGCGGAAATGATAGGCTAACGGAAGGCAAGGTAACAGCAACACGTTGAAGCGAATCCTTGAAAATGTTCATCAGAAGAGTTCCAGGGATAGGAAGACCTTCCAAATAATAAAGCAGCGTATGCTATTCACAAAGCACCGGTCAGCGACATTGTCGCCGTGAATGCCGGACGCTGTAACTTTAAGTCGCCTGTTATTCGTGAGCAGATACCTGGAAAATTGCAGTAGCGTGATAAAGACGAAAAAGCATCTATCCAGGAATTGTGAGCGATTTGGTTGCGTTCATAGGGCCGAGGCCACTACAGTAAACGTCTCATCAAGCAGAGCGTAGTGCTGCCTCTCCTTCATTTATAATATTTTTGTCTTGTTTACTATCGTTAGTTTGCTCTATATCCTGCATTTTTATAATTTGCTCTGCTTCTCAAGAAACTGCCTTCACACCATGCTGTACGCAGCGTCTGCCGATAGTCGCAGGAAAGAAAAGCTGCACTATAGGTTGGCAGCGCCGTTCCGTCCAGCGCCCACCCGCTGAGTTCTGCACATTCGGTGTTTAACAATTCCGTAACGCAACGAACGCCGTTTATAGCACGTCGCGCCAACGGCTTCATTTCTTTTCACAATGCCTTTACTTGACATGCAGCAGCCGTGTAATAGGGATGTGGTATAATCTTTCAGTATAGCAATTCATTCATCGTAACCACCTTTGCTTAGCACATTTAGTGGTGTAGCCCCTTTGGCGCTACACCATTAATTGTGGCGCCTACACATGGCCCCAACAACTTTGTGCACTCAGATGTTATAAGTTCGCAGGGTCATGATTGAAACACAATAGCCTGGGCGTTTTCATATGCAAAAAATATCCCCGAAGGCTTCCGCTCCACCAGTGGACGCTGTATTTGGGACAGCTGTCATCGTCGGGATAACGAACTGCCGCTGGAAACCAATAAAAGTAGCAAAAAGCACTACTTCGGCAGGGCTGCTACATTAGCAAAATATACTGCGTGATGTTGGAAATTCCCAATTCCATTGTATTTACCTTCGCTGTCTAGCTTTACAAGCTCCAAGGAAGGCACCTCGTGAGGCAGCGGCAGCCCGGAATACTTAAAACTGAGGGCGGGGCCGTGCGCTCAAAATGGGTGGCTCGGCATATAACACACCTAGTGTATTCCTTCAGGTGGTGCATACATCCCTTCGTGGTGCAATCATTGGCAAGACGTAGGTGCGGGGAAAGCGCCTCAGCCACGCAGAGCTGTGACCGGCACTTCTTGCTTTGTACTATACTAGCCGTGATCCCTGCATTCGCCTTTGTGGACTCCCTTGGATACCTAGACAGCACCTTGGCTGTCTGAACTCTCAGATGGTGACTTTAATGACCCACATTCCATTCTCTACCATGACCCAAGAAGAGACTACACTATGTGACATCCTAGTATATAAGCAAACTTAGTCCTCCTCAATGACACCATGCAAACAAACATACGTGGCATAAGCTGTTATTACCAGGCCTAGCCTGGCAGCTCGGTCCAGATGCACCCCAACGGCCGACGGAACCGAATGGCTAAGGCAATGATCGGTTCCCTATCAACTTTACCCTCTCTCTCATTACTGGCTCTTCCCTTCGTCGACATTGTCAGGTCGTCAACTTGCATGCTTTTGTGCACTTCGGTGCCTTTTTAAAGACCGACATCCTCCTTCATATCGTCCATACCTCGACGTTTATTTCTTGGGTGAGGGAGTGGTGATCACATTCTAATTGAGGCTTCACCTGCAGTGGGCTCAACGTCGCCAAGCCGAGCGGCATCACCGCGTGCGAGAACCGACACCGGCGTCAGCCTGTTTCGGACTTGACCAACTCACCGCTGCTGCAAGTCGACATGGCAGCGCTTCTTTTTTTATGACGCAGATTTCAATGCTAACGTTTGCTACATAGCGGTGGGCCGAAGCATCGGAGCGAGTACGACCCTGCCTTGCACCGAAGGGCACCAGGGAACGAACGGGCCAGCCACCTGCGACGTGAATGCCTCTGTGGATTGTTAACCAGCTGCATTTCCCACTCGCCTTGACTAAAAGCTTCAACCGCGGAAGCGACGGATCGCTGCAGTCTGAGGTTGTATGGGTTAGGTTGGTGAAAACATCCCAGAATTCTGTGTTTTTTTTAAAGATCTCATTCCGCTGCTACCACTGCTGCCAGTTGTTACTGGTGTCCTGCACTTTCCTTTGCCACGGCAATTGTAATGGCGAAGGAACTTCCTAAATTATTTGAGGAGCTCAAACAAGCGCTCACCAGAGAATTTCGTGAGCCTCGCGACCGCCTCGGACTGGATTTGACTCCGCGAGATTAGAGAGGTGGCACCTGGTATTCATCAGGGAGACTTTCCAGAACATGAACTACTTCAAAACGCGTGGAAGCTGAAAATGATGAACTAAAAGACGCAGGTAGGGCCGAACGGAAGGAGCGTGATTCCCTGCAAGCCCAAGTCAAAGAGCACGATTACCAGCTAGAGAGCATATTGATCACTACACTGGGCGACTCGACTAGGAACTGAGTGCCAGTTACCGTAGAAGGACATATTGAGCATGACAGAAAAGCTATCCATGGCCCCTGAGGCAGGGGCGTAGGCAGAAATTTTGCTGGGATGGGGGGGGGGGGGGGGGGTGAGAGGGCTCCTCGACCGCTTTATGATTTTTAAAGGGATTAGATATATGCACAATCAGTGCCGATTTGGAAGCTTTGGGGCCCGGGGCTACTGCGTCATTGGGGCCCTAATGATGATGATTATTATTATGACGATGACGACGATGATAATGATTTCGCTTTAATAAGCGAAAATTTTCGAAGCCCATGTTATGGTCTCTCATTGATGATAAATCATACATAATTTTACGCTTTCCGGAAACTAATTTTTTGGCTTGATGCCTAGTAATATATAAATGATTTTATCAGGCGTAAAAGTTAGTATGGTTCGATAGGCGGTCCATCACAGATTCACAATTAATCGAAGCGCCGCGTCGGCCTGCACACGACATGGTACAGAAGAGTATTTTCTTACAACAGGCCTATTAAAACCAAAACCTGTAAGGTTTTAGTTTTATTGTAAAGTTCTCCACCTGCATATAAGAGAGGGCTCAAAGTCCGCGCAGGCATCTGTCACTCACCGACATCTGCCAAACAGTTGGCCGCCATGGCTTACGGGCCAAAATCCTCTAGGTTACCCGCGCAGACGAGAAAGCACGCGGCGGTTAGAACACACGCCGCCTTTGAAGAAGTAAGGGGGGGGGGGGGGGGGGTCAGACGTGGTGCGCAGTGCAACCTTCCTATCGCAACACGATTATTAGCACAAAGACCACAAGCAGAAAAATGTCGCTTTTTGGGCTGGGGAGCGGTCCGCTTCGTGCGTGGGTTTGCGCATGGCCGTCGAACTTTCAGCGGCGATGAACTCCTGTTGCGCAGCTGTGATGGTCTTGCTAGTCGGCAAGCCGTTAAACATTAACGGGTCCCCTTTGGGTTGGAGAGCGACAGGTGAGCACGAGTGATGGCATCAGACAACAGTTTATTAGGGATAGAATGTCTCTGCTCACCGCCGCTCTGCTGCGGCCGTGGGTGCCGCGCAACTGTTCCAGCAGTCACTAGTTCGTTGCCGACCGGTCGGGTCGTTGTTCGGTCGTAACTGGCAGTGGAAACACGCTGAAGCTTCTAGTCTAGATTCGGGGTCTACGACGGAGCCGAGTATGGGTGGACCTCTCATTTTCGAGTCCTCATCCCGTCTGCAGCGTCCACTGTTTTCCCGCGCTCCTTCGGGGGTTCCTCTCCTCCTGCTGCCGCTCCCAAGCGGGACCAGATCTGCGGGCCGCCCTTTGGTCCGCACCGTCCGCCGGCTCATTCCAAAGCGAAAAGCGCCCGCGGGGACAAACAGCTTACCGTCCACGAGTCACGGCGGACGTCCGTTTTCAAGACGGCATCGAAGGGGCCGCACGCGGGATGCGTTTTTAAGTGTACACAGCTTTCGTCATCCCGAAAGGAAACAGACGTTGTTGTTGCTTTGTTTGGCGTCCACGCCTGAGCTCTTCACACCACCTAGGCCTGCTGATTACCCAGCTCGAAGGGAGCCACTAGGGTCGGGCTGGCCCGGCGGCCTCTGCGTCCACACGGAGTGGCGCCTAGAGGATTACGCTACGAATGGATTCACGCCGACATGTAGCTTCAGCAACGCTTGTTGCTCAGACAGCCTGCAGAGGCTACAGCACAGAGGCGCGGGCTGAAGCCAAACGACCCCCCCCGCGAGTGGCCTACACAACCTTTGAACATTTAAATAACCATACATACGCTGACCATTCAGCGAGAAATATCGAGTCGATATCAATCACGCTTATGCGATTTAACTAATCCACTAGCATTATCGAACGGGTCGTCATCCTAGTGAACTTCCTTGTCAACCGCTAACACTGAAATTTCTGGCAGAAACTGTGTATGAGCCCGTAGGGCAGTGCATAAGTTGCAATAATTACATATAACGTCCCTCAGGCTTAAACAATTTACGATGTTCCTCAGGCTATATTTCATTATTCGTATACCACTCTTAGTCGCGTCCCGGATGGCGTCCTAGTTGTATGCGGTGGGCAGACTCAATACCGTGATATAAGAGGCCCTGACAGGTTTCTTTTCCGTGACAAAACCTCAGGTGGTAGCATCACGCTTATATGCTGCACCAACGGCCAGTGTCACGGCTATAAACTAGCAGACAGCCTGACGCCAGAAATAAAATAAAAAAGGGGGCAATCGTGAAGCTCCGAGCGATATGTGTGGCTTGCGGCGCATGCGCGTATTCCTCCTCACACAATCGCCCACGAGCTACTTTTGCGGTGGCCGACGACGCGCGCCCGACGACGCGGCGAAAGCCGAAAAACCTTCAAAAATGTCTCGCGCGCACATGCGCAGTAGGAGTGGAAAAAAGTTCGCGCGCGGCGAGTTTTCGTACGGTGATTTGTCTCTATCGCGCACGTGCGAGGAATTTGACCGCGGAGCAAGTTGGGGTCCCGCGCTTTGACTCCTGCTCTGTGTAGTTCATACTTAGTTCCGAGCGTTCACACTTCCTTGACCACGTTCGCTTCCGCTGACATCGAATGTGTGCTTCGAGGTTCGTGCAACAGTGGAAACAACTGCAAATGCGATGGGAATATTAGGGCCACCGGTCACGCAAGCCGAACAGCGACGACATTTCAAGCCGGCTCGTGTGTGTATTGCGGCCATAGCCCGGTTGAACACGAAAGGATAGATCCCTGGACTTCTTGTTTTTTTTTTTTTTTTCCCGAGGGGTGGGGGGGCGCAGACTGTAAAAAATAGGTGTTTGCAGACAATTAGTAACGGCCATGAAATTATGCCTTTTTCGTCGTCGTAAGAAGCCCGCGCCAAAACCGTTCTCCGATACCCGGGGCCGTACGTACGGTAAATTTGAAGGGCTTTATAGAGATGATTTGGTTTCCCTGGGCGACGGCCGTTTTGGGATCCAGGCGAAAAATGAAAACGCTTGCACATGTGATGCACTTCCGTTGCCGTAAAGAGTACCGTGGTGTCGTAAAGAAATTGCATTTTTCCATGCGTTTCATTGTCCAGGTCAAGGCACATAAAACCCAGTTTGAATTTTGTATTTTTCAATATTCCATGGCCACTGCTTGCCATTTTCGGTAGGCGTAGCAAAAAGTTATGTAACGTTTTTTTATAACTAGGTTTTTGCGTCATCGTTTCGGCTCGTGACTTTTCTGGCGCGTTGAGTAGTCTGGCTTCTGCGGCGATTTGTAAAGTTCATTACGGTGCGTTTAAGTGGTAAAGTTTTCACATGAAGCAACATGTATGAGTAACACCAGCACCGATCTTGTTGTGTTCGCCACAGCTGTCGTCTGTCTGGAGTGTCAACTCGCGGTTTGCAGAAACATGATAGCATTGGCAGCGCACACGCGGCGCGTCGCCGGCGTGGAGGTCGCTCGAAGTTGTGGCTTCTAATGTTGTTACAGATGAGCTGGCTGTTGCTCGGTCGCAGTTTACCTATGCTGTATCAAAAGATATTGCTAGCAATTTTCTTCCATCTTTAATAAAATGTTTTGCGCCATACTATTGGTGGCAATTGTTTCATAAAAATAAACTAGGGCACATTACCCTCCGTATGTAACAGCGAACAGACTTTCTTTTCGACGTGCAATTGACGTGTCTCCGTCATATAAAATTATGGCAACGTTTTCTCGCACGCCTTTGCACTGAAAAAGCGCTCGGCCTTCCTATGTATATGAAGAAAACGTCCTTTTGGAGTGCGTTTGAATCTACAAGCAGTAAGAAAGAAATAATTGCCTAAACTACAGCGATGCACTTACCTGATTTATATTTTCGCATATCTGCTAACGCGTTGGTAATACTTCTGCTGCGCCCCTTCAGGCTATACTGTTTTACCACCGATAAATAACGCCACCCTTTTGTACCTGGCCACTTATTCACCTGCCGTTTCTTCACGCAGCGCCAACACAACAAATTGCTACCCGTGACTCAACGTTTTTGAGATGTTTACAACGCTGTTTCGATTCCAGTGGTGCGAAATTCCAGAAGCAGCAGTTCCCGGCCCAAAGATTGCTTGGGGCGATTCTACAAAGGCCATCTACATCATCGGAAGTGGTGTACCTGGACCATAATTGAAGCCCAGAGAATGTACTTTTTATTTGTTTGGTATTATATTGCATGAAGGACATGAGATACCCGTCAGCTTTAGGCCAAACGTTGGGCGTTATACAGTCAGTAGCCTGAAAAAAGACGAGTTTCCTCCCTGTTTTGTAAACAGCAAGCTGCTGAAAATTCTATAAATAAAAACAATAATTTTATCTTGACAGGCCGTTATTTTCTCTTGCACAAAAATATTTTCATTTGTGTGTTCCATAAGGGCAATCTGCTAATATTTGTATTTGTTACTTCAGTATAAGTCGTTTGTGTTCATATTTGTATTTTGGATATCAAATAAAAAGAAAACATCGCTACTTCGACATGGTGTCATTTTGTAATTTTCATCTCACACTTGTGCATGCTCATGAATTCGAGAATGACAAAATACTTAACATTTACCTACCCAACTCAGTTCTCTGTTCGTGTCCCAAGCTTGTATGAGTATAAACTATCAGTTCAAGATCCGGATAGGTTTTAGGTATACAGATACTTGCTTTACAGCTTTGCTTGTAACATGACATTATAAATAAAGGGAGTTTTTTTTCGTGGTATCCGCATTGAGGCCTGATAAATCAGGTTGCAATATACTGAGATTATGAAGGTAAAACCTCATTGCATAAAAACAGGTCATGAAGATGTTCCAGAAGGGCACAAAGTAAAAATGATTTAGGGAAATTGCAGCCATTGCAACCCATTTATTTGTGGCATTGTTTTATACGGCTTAAACTTTCGATGCTCTAGGGTGCGTTCATCCCCAAGTGCTATGGATTTGGTGAACTGCCTTGAAAGTATTGAAAATGCTGAACCGCGACCTTGCGCTTCGGCGTACAATAATATAACTCGTTAATAACGGAAGCGCGAATGAAACGAGGCCACTTAAAAAAATTGCACGAATTCCGAGAATTGTCTGCTAATGCGCCGCATTTTTGTGCCGCTTCTCTTGAGTATAAGTCTGTTAGAGCCAATTTTATTGGTTTTTCAAAGCCCGGTCCGTCCAATTATCCCCATTTACCCTATCAATCACTTACTTGCGCCAAATCTGCATTTTTTGTAAATGAAGGGCGTAACAAGGCTCAGCATTTCCGTATTTTTTACTGTTCTTGTTCTTTAGTTTTTCATAATTCTGTTCTACCAATTATCTCCATCTACGCTATGATAACGATTAAAAGCGTAATTTCAGCTAAATCTGCATAATTGTGGAAATGCAAATCGTTATACAGGTCGCCATTTTTCGTCATTGTTTTATATTTTTCCTAATTTTTAGTTTCTCAAAATTTTGTTTGACCAATGATCTTCATTTACGATATTATAATGAATAAAGGTGAAACTTCCGCGAAACCAGCATTTGTCTGGAAATGCAGGGCGTTACAAGTTACACGGCCGGGCGCTTATCTGGCCTGCGCGAGAAAACGCTAAGATATTTGTTGTGTGCTCACGATCCATAAAAGAAAACGCAGTATCTGGCCTCCCAACGGCTCTTTACCTGGGCGTCGACGCAGCAATTCTGCAGGCGTCGCGACACAATGTTAGGTAGAGTGGGTGATTTAATATTGCTTCATTACATTACCAGATGCGTATTTTACTACCGCACCCCTATTACAGAAACAAAGGTCAAAGCATGTAACCGCACCATCAGAAGAGCTACGACGAGCATAAAAAATTTAGTACACCCTTTCATGCTTGGTATAATTGCCACTCGTGACGAGACAGCTCTTATTTGCAGTACAACAGTGCGCCTTACGTGTTAGTTATTTGCAAGCATTGTCATATGGGACACTTTCCACCAATGGCCAAGAATACTTTCGGTAACCAGGCAGAATACCTGTTATCAATTCCGTTTGCATCGATTGAATAAATCCCCGCACGGCGCATCATACTGTTGGAACGGGCACACAGCATGACAAAAGGTTTCCGCTCGTACCAGTGTACTTAAATTCCCGCAAACCATATAGTATTATGCCTCTTTGGTAGAACGATTCAAAAACGGTGGTCTAAAGAAAGCCACCCGCCGCCGAATGTGTTATTTAAGACTCATGCTTGACGCGCAACAGCATGCAGAATACTTATAAGCCCACGCTTGCACTACCCAGCAGCCCGTGGGTCGTGGCGCAGTGGTTATGATGTCCGCCTCTTGATCGCCCCTTGATGTGTTGTTGTAGACCCAGGTTCGATTCCCCGTAGGGTTACGTGAATGTTCTTATGAATACTTTGTGTGTCTTGTATAACGTAGCGTATATTAGAGCATTCACCACTGGGTGCTGGCGTTGGCCTGTCAATGCGGACGAAAAAAAAAAACGGATAGAACCGATCCTGGCTGAGTGCATTGATTGTTTTTCTTTTTTTTGATGAAAAGCAACAAGGCCGCTTATTTGAGGGGCCGTATGATTTGGGGGCCGCTCGTAAGGGGGAATATATTAGCATAACGGGCTAATAGAAAAATTACGGCTACGGTAGAAAAATTACGGCTAGCGGCCCGCCGAACACATGGCCCGGGATTTAGGTGGCCCTCTAGTTAGGCGGCCCTCAATATGGCCGCTTAAACGCCGGGCCGCGTGTTCGGTGGGCCGCGTGTTTTGCGGGCCGCTTGTGCTCGAGGCCGCCTGAACTGCCGCTTTATAAGCGGCTTTAAATTGACGCGGCGGCCCGCCTGCATGCGGATCGTATAACCAGGAATTGACTAAGAGTGTATGCCTGAACAGTGCGGGCGCCGAAACGTCCGCGTACTTAGATGTCCGTGTACCGAAAGGACTACCGAAACCACCTGTGCCAAAAAAGAGCGGAGCCGAGCCCGTGGCCTTTTTTATGTGGTTTCTTAGGCCCGGTCAAGCTGTGTACCCACGACTTTTGGTCCAAAACGTCTTCTCATAAACCTAGGGAAAACAAGGAAGAGGAGTAGGAATAACTAAATTAAATTGAAATGGACTCAAAGAATTGTCAACCATGAAGGGCCCCCCCCTCCTCCCCACCTGTCACGAGTTATCAGCTTCGGTGTGAAGGTGAGGTT
Source organism: Haemaphysalis longicornis (assembly GCF_048455015.1). Lineage (NCBI taxonomy): Eukaryota > Metazoa > Arthropoda > Arachnida > Ixodida > Ixodidae > Haemaphysalis > Haemaphysalis longicornis. The sequence goes on from NW_027526203.1 coordinate 199,613,578, forward strand.
GAAGCTCCTACCTTCAACTTTCAACGCCGACAGTGAGCACACTCAAGATATTTTTTTTTTCATATGATCGAGCGGGGCCCCTGACAGCTGGGGGCCCGGGGTTGAAGCCCCCCTAGCCCCCCCCCCCCCCCTCCCTAAGGACGGAGCGCAGGATGGTTGTCGGTCATCCATGGTGGGTGGCGTCCCTAGTCCGAGATGCCATGGCCAGCTGCAGCTCGAGTGGCCCTGGTCACCAGGCCACGCTGGTTTTCCAGGACATCGCTTGTCAGCAGGGCCTCCCAGTCCTCCGGGGTCGGTGCGATGACTTCTGGTAGTTCTGTGACGCCTTTACACTTCCACACCATATGGTACAGGGTGTTGGGAATCCCAGAGCAGAAGTTGCAGTCGTAGCTGACGAGCGCGGGGTGTATATTGGAATATTCGACAGCTGTGTGGCATGCGAAAATGAGTTTGTCTGCAGTCTCCAGAATTGTGTGGCGTCTTCTTTGGTTAGCTTCGGGTGGGGCGGCGGGTATCGTCTTCTTGATAGCCTGCAGTGCTCTAGTATGTCTCTGTTACGCTTGGGAATGGACGGGTGGTTGTCGGCAGAGTGGTGAGTCCCTGTGAGGGTTGAAGCCCGGTGTGAGTGGCCTCGGGCTCCGGTATCTGCCGCTTCATTACCCTCTAAAGACTCGTGACCTGGTGTCCAAATGATGTAAATGTTCAATGGAGTTTTCCGTGCTTTTGAAGCCGTATATAGTAGAGCAAGTGCCATCGCTGAGATACGGCCCTTTTGAAAATTACGGCAAGCCGCATGCGAGTCGGTGATGACGGTCACCCGGCCTTAGGTATGTAGTACTGCGGTGGTGGCAAGCACAACTGCTGTCTCCTCCGCAGAGTCGGTGTCATCTGTATTGACCGTTGCTGAGCACAAGTCATCTCCTTTACTGTTTGTCACGTGAACCGCATGCGCCCACTTGGTTCTTGCCGGGTACCTCGCAGCGTCGACGCATCTTGTTGAGCTGTACTTGCTGTAGGCTTTTCGCAAGGCCTTGACCCTGACTTCCCTTCACTCCTTGTGCATGTTGCACAAGGAGCGAACCGGGTGCATGTTGCGTGGGACGTTTTCAACCATGATGTATTCCCTGAAGGCATGGGGGATGCGTCGTTTGTGGTTTTGGGGTCTTGCACTTGTCTCGTAACCAAGACGGTGCAAGGTAGCTCATCCAGTCCGGGTAAGCTTGAGTCGCTCCATTTGGCTAGCTTTATGCGCTTCGGTGAGTTCCTGCCACGTGTGTGATTCCTAAGTGAAAAAGTTTCTCTGTGGAGGCCTTGGCTGTTAGTCCCAGTGCTAATTTGTAGATTTTACGAATTAAAATGCCGAGTTTTTTATTTCAGCAATTTTTAGCCCCAAGTAAGGGGTGCCGTAGGAGATTCTGCTAATTACCAGAGCCTGTAGCATTCTGATTGTGCCTTCCTTTCAACCCCTGGTTTTGCTTGTCCCTCGCCTGATTAGGTGGGTTAACTGGGTGACAGTGTTTTGTAGTTTCTGGAGGGTGGCAGCCCTTGCCCCGTCTTTTTGAAAAGTCAGACCCAATACTCGGAGTGTGGGTTGATAGCGCCATGAAGCGTCGCCTCTGGGTCGGGGGTCTCGGCGGGGGGTCGACCTCTTGTTCGCTCCTTGAGTATGAGAATTTCATTTTTATCCGGTGCAATAGACAGCCCACATCTTTTCAGATAGGTTTCCGTACAGTTAACGGCTTCCTGCAGGGCGTCTTGTATGCCTGCTGGGCCTTTGGTAGCCCAAAAGGTCACGTCGTCGGCGTAGATGGCACGCCTGAGACCTGGGATGGAATTTAGCTGGCCAGGTAGGTTCATGATGGATAAATTGAAGAGTAATGGCGAGATGACCGAGCCGTACGGGGCGCCCTTTGCGGTGACGTTGAATTTGTCGCTCTGTAATTTGCCAAGTCCTACCGTTGCCATGCGATGCGAGAGGAAGTCCCTGATGTAATTATAGGCTTTCTCTCCGCATTGGGTAGTCCTCAGGGTTTCAAGTATGGTTGCGTGCGAGACGTTGTCAAAAGCCCCTTTGACGACCAAGGCGAGGATGGCGCTTGTTTGTGAGGTGCTCAGGTTGTCGATGACCTCTTATTTTATTTGTAAGAGGATGTCTTGAGTGGACAAGTTGGGGCGGAACCCATGCATGGTGTCCGGGAATCGTTTTCGCCCCTGTGTTGGTTCCTCCATGTGAGATGTCAGCCTGTCAAGCACCATGTGTTTCATTAGTTTTCCCGCGCACGAAGTAAGAGATATCGGCTGGAGGTTGGATATCCCCAAGGGCTTGTTGGGTTTTGGAAGCATGGTGACATCTGCGTGTTTCCACATGGCCGGCAGTCTGCCGCTGTCCCAAATTAAGTTTATTTTCGCCAAGTGACCAACCTTCATCCTTTCGCTGGTGTTCCGTAACATCTTGTTTGTTATTCTGTCTTTTCCAGGGGGGGGGGGGGGAGGGTTCCTCGTGAGCTTGGCCAGTGCATCATGAAGTTCTGCCCTCGTGAATGGCTGATCAAGGTCTGGGTTGGGGTTTCCACCGTAGTCCGGGTGGGTGACGGCTGTTGACGTATCCCCCCCCCCCCAAAAAAAAATTCTTCTTTACTGCTTCGAAGATGTCTTCTTCTGTGCCTGGGAAATTGTGAGTAAGTCGATCCACGTTTTGTCTGGTCGTGCACTTTGACTCCGAATTTTGTGGAATGAGCGACCTCAAAATGTTCCACATTACCCGAGGGCTCAGGGTTACTTGTACTTTATCACACAATTGATTCCAATTTTGTTTTTACAATTGATTGGCGTACTCAGCTGCTGCTTTTGTTAATGGGGCGATGCAACGTTGCAATTTCTTGTTGAATTTTTGTTTCTTCCACCTTTGGGTAAGGCTTCGTGGAGCCTCCAAAAGGTGTAAGAGGTGGGGATCCGCGTTAGGATTATCTGTCGTTAGTTGAATTTCTTTTGTATGTTTCTTGGCCTTCTCCACCAATCGGCAGGTCCTTTCTTCGAGATGAAATAGCTGATCGTCTTCTTCTTGTACCTCCTCTTCTTCTCTGAAGGCTTTCCAATTCATGATTCTCGCCTTCCCCAATAATAAGCATCTGGGTATGGTGGTAGTCAATGGTTAGTTGGATAATATAATGATCACTCCCCAGTGTTTCATCCAACCTCGCCCACTCTATGCAGGGTATTCCCCTCGAAAAAGTCAGGTCTGGAGTAGTGTCTCTAAACACACTGTTGCCGATTCTGGTCGGGTACTAGACATCATTCCACAGGGTCAGGTGGTGTTGTTGAGCGAATTTATGGATTTGCTCTCCTATTCTTAGTGTTCTAGCATTTCCCCACGCTACGTGAGGAGCGTTAAAATCACCCACAACAACAATCTTATGCCCTTTGGTCACTTTGAGGACCCAACGGAAGAATCCGTCCAAGACTCCCAAGTTGTCGGTGGGTGGACTGCATATGTTAAACATGAAGTCGCTCCGCACATTTTTTTCGCTGGTATTAATTCAATGAGAGTGCGTTCGATCCTATGTTGGATTAGGTGCTGTTGCGTCGTTAAGCTCTTCGAGGTGAGGATGGCAGTGCGGGTCTTGCCTTCGGCTATGTGGGTATCCTACCTCTGAAGTTAAAGGTTTTCGTTTCGGTTTCCTGCATGGTCAGAATGCCCGGTTTCTCTTTCTCGCTGAAATGCAACACATTTTGTCTCTTCTGTTTAATGGTCCTGCAATTCCATTGCCAAATTTTGAGCCTATGCTCCTGATTTGCTGTGTATCTGTTCTGCTGGGAGTTGTTATTCATCACTTTCGAGCATCTTTTCCACCCTTACTTCTCTGCCCGGGTAGTTCTTGAGCTTATTGCCAACTTTGTCTCTCTCCTCGGTAGCCGTGACCCGTTTGTCTAGCTCCGATATCTTCGTCACTATTGCTGCCATAGTTTCTTGTATTTTCTGTTGCGTTTCGTGGGTTTGCTTCCGAGAATCGTTTATGCCATGGATCTGAGTTTGGATATTTTGGAAAGTTTTTAGGACCGCTTGTTGAAATTCGGCCTGGCATTGCTTCGTAATTGGGTCTGATCTTGTTTCATTTGTGCAATTTCTTTATCTTGCCTGGCTTGTCCTATTTTGATTTGTTGAATATCTCTCATTATCTGCTCTAAGCATTTCCTCGTCATAACGTTTTCTTTGATTAATTCTTTTGTCGTCCGCGTGTTCTCTTCCATGGTACGTCGGAGTGCCTCAAAAGGGGCTACCCAGTCAGGCGTGTCTTTCCCTCCTTTGATATAATCTGCATTGCAGGATGTAGCAGAGGACAGAGGCGGGAAATATTTATCCGAGAACATAACTGTGTTAGTTTTCTGCTCCTCAACTCTACTGTAGTCCCTCCGTAAAATCGACCGCGACCTGGACCTCGAGTTTCTTCTGGTCCCCGACTTTGAACTGGACAGCGATCTGCGTCCCGATGTCAAGCAAGTAGGCGAGCCATTGGTTGCCTTTAGATTGCTTAAGGCAACGACTCAGAGCTTATGCTGCTCTTTGAACTGGTGAAGCTGCGTTCTGACGAGGGTGTTGACCACGGCGCATTGTCTGTGCCCAAGCCTGTCTGACGTGTAACGGTGGTGGGGACGGTCTTAGACTTCTCTTGCACTCCTTACTGGCCGTCTCGTGCGCTAGATTGCATAGCTTACATTTCGGGTTGCACGTATGATCTGCAGCGGCTGTTCTAGTGCCACATTTGGCGCATACGTCCGGTTTGGGTGGTGGACATACGTCCTGTCTGTGGCCGATATCATACCACATGCCTTGCAGTACTGAATGGATTTGCGGTACGGGCAGCAACGGGCTATTGGCCCCAATACTTTTACATAAAAGGGCACGTGCGGTCCCTTGAAATGTATTACCGCTGCCGTCGAGTTTCCCAGGCGTCTTGCTGATACGATTTTGGGACGTTCTGCAGCTATGTATTCCATAATGTTTTCATTGGTCAGCCAATCGGTGATTCCTACTACTACTCCCGCGCTCGCGTTTGGGAATGGTTTGACATATGAAGTGAATTTGTGAATATTAGGGCCAACCTGCAGTTGGCAGATTGCTGTGAGTTGGTTGATCAGCTCCTCATGGGCTGTGCTGACTACAAGCATGTTCTTGGTCCACTGTACTTGGACAGTGATCTTGTTCACAAAGTCTCGTAGGGGCATGTTCATTGCCTGCGATATCGCAATAGCAGTAGCGTCCGAGTCTTTCCATTTTGCTAGGCAATCACAAGAAACGACAGCGCGGCCATCAAACTCATCTGGACGCCTGCACACGCACAACCCGAAGGACACGAGCTCGCCCACGACACGGTCTACGGACTGCCGCACCGGACCTGCACCCCGGGTGAAGTATGGGTACCTGAACCAATGCACGAATACAGAACGATATGCAACACTGCAGCGTGCGCACGCGGAACAGCCCCGTGGATGGAGGCCTTGCATAGGAGTTGTTACACAGGAGGGAAATGAACAACCAAGGGAGAGCAGGGGCGCTTGCCGGACAGGATCCCTGGGGTTGTAGACAAAATTCTAGGATTCTTTCAGGTGCATTTGGCTGCCTTCGTTGCCGTGCATTATAGCGCGAATAAATTTCTGGAGGGGGGGGGGGGGGGAAGGGCTGAAGCCTTATAAGCTACCCCCCCCACCCCCCCCCCCCCCCGTCGCTACTCCCCTGCCTTGAGGAAAGCGACTTAGAGGCCCGCCACCATGCCTATACTTAAGAGACACTGACGTTCCTATAGCGTCATTACCCGTTTTTACGCGGGAAAACGCCAGGCTGTTTCTTCCAGAAAGCTAGCCAACGCTAACTCCCTGTGCACTATGTCGAACTGGAGAAAATATATCCTCACATTTGTACCTCCCAGCGTAGCCTGGTAGAGAGGGCCCGGGTGGCCAGCGCAGGCCAGGGTAACCCGGACTAGAGGAAACCCCCCACCAGGCGGGTGCCCAGACAGCAGAACCTAAAGCTCGCATAAATAAAGTTTATTCCTCCTCCTCCTCCTCACATTTGTAAATGAACATATTTGTCCTTCTCTGAAGCGCTTGTTCAGCGCCGGAGATGCACAAGAAGCAGTGGGGTAGGCAGTATGCCGGGACAAAGGGTGGAATAATCTTTCTCCGAAATGGGTGACGATGTTGAATATTCCTATACAAACACCGATGACGTGAACGCAATTGTTAAACAGGATATCGATGGGCTTGTAAATCTCTATTGTGGCTCGGGCAATGTCTAAAATTAGGCTGTACAGCGTAAAGAAACCAGCCATTCTGTTCTTCTACAAGTTCGTTCTTTACAAGACAAAGAAGGCGAAATGGAAGGATTCTTACAAAACTTTGCCTCATCTTTTACTGTATTATTGTTTACCGAAACGCGGTAGAATGAATACTCTAGTGTGTTCTCACCAGATGGTAACAAATCTTACGTCCAACACCGCACAAATAAGCGTGGTGGCGACGTTATGCTGCTCGTTAAGAAAAATACTGTTAGCGGAAATGTGAATGAATTATCATTAGCTGATCCTGATTATGAAGCGATATCTTTGGCCAATATTAAATATTTATTCTGTGTCATGTGCAATTCTGCTCGTGGAGATTTCATTCGCTTCTGCGCTTTTAAAGCGAAGCTATAGTGTCCTCACTGATGTCTTTGTACAGGTGCCGTCAAAAGTAATTGGAGCACGGGAGCTGCGGCCGAACCGCATAGGAGCGCCGTGCAGCTGCGCCGGAGGTAAACTAAAGGAGCAGAATACGCATGCGCGCCTGCAACCATCGATAGTCCATCTATACTTCTGAACACACGAATTCTTTTAACTCGGTTTTGAGCGTTGTTCGCAGTATACGCCTCGAGATTCGCGATCGCTGCGCCGCCTGTCGCCGCTTTTCCGCGGCGTTTGCGGGATTAGCGCTGCGTGGCTGATAGGTGGTCATGCAGTGTTTTGGTTCTCTTTCGCTTCTTTTGCCTTTCCGCGCACTAAACAACTTGTTATGGTGACGTCTGTAAGCTAATTGCACGTTTAGGGCACTTAAAAAAAAAAACAGCTGCGCCTTGGTAGAGCGCTCTAACGCCAACAAGAGCTGCCCGGGGAGGCGGTTCTGCGCGCTTCTTGGCCGCTCTTGCGGGCGTCGGCGACGGCAGCAGCATATCACCGCTGTCACCTTCCAACACGTCAGCACAAGTGAATTCTATTTATTGCCGCCTCGTTTAGACCTGATATCGGCACTGTAAGAGGTTGATTAGTTCTGCAGCGCAGACAACAAATGCGGCTTTGCTTCGAATATGCACGTCGTAGAAAAATATGCTTCGGGGATGTGATAACCCAATAGCTGACAAAAACTTGTGCCTTTTATGGGAGTATAAGCCACGCGAAAATGTTAAGTACACTCGAAGGCTGTGCGTTGTCAGATATGTGCCCACTCATGCCTTATAGTAAGAACCAAGGTATATGTTAATGAAACCACGGGAAAATGAATGGTCTGCAATTCAGGAATAAATAGAATAGTCGTACGGGAATGGAAAAAAAAACCGAGTGCAGCCTCTGAAATGCTAAAGACGTTTGTTTGAGCAAGGTAGTATTCACCAGACCAACTAGATGCGAAATGCACTATTTCGCTAGACATGGGGGGGGGGGGGGGTGAGGAGAAGGACGCTCAACTATCGTTGTTTACAAATGCGGAGCGAAATCAACGAATTAACGTTTTAGTAATCACACACACAAGCTGCGTGTTCACTTTTCCTTTGTTTTTCGCCTTCAATGAACGGCTGATCACTCGGCGGACGCATTTTTTGAAGAATACAGGGTAGGCAGTTAACAAGCGATACGAGGTGTCGTTGGAAGAGTTGATTGATTGATTGCAGGGTTTAACGCTCCGACGAAACGGAGGCGATGAGGCACGCCGTAGTGGAGGGCTCCGGATTAATTTTGACCACCTGGAGATCCTTAACGTGCGCCGAAATCTCGTACACACGGGCTCGTTGGAAGAGTGTCGTATCTGATAAGAGTCTCTGATTTCGGTTTATGCTACATTCTGCAGTCTCCCTGTGTCATATGACGATGTTTCGAAGAAGAGGTTGGTCACGGACATGGATTACTCTATAAGCCCATCTTCGCGCTTCTGTGGAAGATAAATGTAACAGATGAATCTTTCCGAGCGCTCACCTCGGGACAAGACGACACAGCATTAAATTTGTCGTCATGTGCTGACTCCGGAGTGTAATTTTGCATTATCCATCGTACTTCTTTGGTACAATGTTTGTGAAATTTATGCCGCATTGGCTTGTTCATGGTACTGATCAATATCTGATATGTGATATTGGCAGGCGTAACTTGCGTGCTGTCAGGTATGAGTGCTCCTCTGGATTTTCTAAGTGCACAAAAAAAAATTAAAGTCGATTTACATCATAGTGTGTATGGCCGCTACATGACCATCGGAGGAAACACTGCTTACGGAGATACTGCCACTAAATTTCAGGGCAGCGGAATTGCAATCACCTGCATGCAAATGCTGGCTTCGGGACGCCGGCCTGTGACACACGCCCGGTGCTCATATACATCTCACTAAGATCGCGTCATAAACGTTTATACTCCCGTGAACACACCACGCTTGCAAACAGAGTTCCTGCTCCACGTTATTCGGTATTTCGAACGCGGACAAACCGTAAATGGCTGTCTTGAGCGAGCCCCAAAAGCAACGGCGACAGGTGGGAGCGGGCCGGAAACTCCCGCGCCTGCTTTCGAAACGGGCCGCTAGGGGAATTTCAGTGGCGCCCCTACAGGCCGCGCTCGAGGCGTATACTGGTCTCGACGATGGCGCTGATAGCAGACCCACCTAAAAATATTAGAAAACAAAAATTGTCACTTCGTGGGACGGGCTACCATAGCCGTGGGACGGGCTACCACAGTCCCACGGCTTGCGACAACGCGCAGTGCTCGTTGGTGGCGTGCAGCGAGCCAGCCCACCCCCCAGGACCCTCGCGCGCGTCCGTGTTCGTGCGCGACTGCGTGCAGCACGCGGTGCTGGACACCAGTGGGGTGACAACAACTGTGCAAGAGTGCGTGGCAGTGACATTACGGCTAAGCACGGGTGGTGACATGACTGTGTGCAGTGTCTATGTGCGTCCATGCCAGAGCTGGGACTCGGGTCTCCTGGATCAGCTGGTGTCTCTATGCGCAGACCGCCATCTCCTCTGTGGTGATTTCAACGCCCACCACACTGCTTGGGGAGATGGCAAGATCGACACGCGGGGAGAGCAGCTGTGGGACACCATGCTGCGCCTCAACCTCACTGCGCTGAACACCGGTGAGTGCACCTTTAGGCGTGGCAGTCGCACTGCCACTGCCATCGACCTCAGCCTGGTGTCAGCCGGGGTTGAGGCCACCTGGAGGCGGGAGCCCAGCACATGGGGCTCCGACCATTACCCGCTGCACATTGCACCACCTGGGAAGCCGGCCAGACGACCCGCACTGCACCACATCACCCACTAGTAGTTCCGGCGCTGCCTTGCCGAGGAGGAGCTTAGGGAAGGAGCAGAGATGTTCCGGGGCTTGGTTCGCTGCGCCAGGCGAACCACGCGGAGCTGCACCGTCGCCGAGGGGATCACCACCATGCCAGACCTGAAGCTTCTGCAGCTGCGGGCAGTACGGAACCGGGCGGAGCGGAGGGCGCAGCGCTCGGGGGACAGGGCAGACTGGACGGAGTACCGTCGCGTGGATGCTGCCTGCCGACGACATGCCCACTGCCTCAACCGGCAACGGTGGGCCGAGCTGTGTGTCAGCTCGGAGGCAGACCCGCGCTGCCGTCGACTCTGGGGCATCTTCCGCTCCATCTTGAAGCCCCGGATAAACCGCGACCCTCTGGCCGCCCTGGCCATCCGCAAGCAGGCAAGCTTTGGGGAGCTGGCTGAACTCTTTGCGGATCACTTCCTGCCACAGCACCGGACGGAACCAAGGCCAGCGGCTGCGCTGGAGGAGCCGCAAGCGCAAGTCGGCGCCAGGGGCAGACGGCCTCACCTACCAGATGATCCGCAACCTGGACGAGGTGGGGTTCGGCAAGCTCCTGGTGGCCTACAACCGCATCTGGGAGACGGGCAGCTGCCGCCTGAGTGGCTGCTCGCCATTCTGAGGCCCATCCTCAAGCCGGGGAAGGGCCTATGGGCGGTCACGGCATATCGTCCCGTGGCCCTCACCTCCGGCGGGTGCAAGCTGCTGGAGCGGGTGGCGCTGCGCAGGATGGAGGCCAGCGTGGTGGAGGAAGAGGCGATCCCGGAGCAGCTCACGGGGTTTCGGAAGCACCGAGCGGCGACCGACTCCATCACTGACGTGGTGGCGGCCCTGGAACACGCCCGTGCCACCAGGCAGGTGGCTGCCCTGGTGCTGCTCGATGTTTTTTTTGCGATAGTGTGCCCTTTGGCATAAAGTCTTAGAGGTACAAGTTGGCACCCGTTTCCTGGAGGAAATCCAGAAGACAGCGGTGGTGGGGCCCCCGCAGCCATCGTTGCAGATCAGGAGGTCTCCCAGGATGCAGGCCTGTGCCGCGAAGGTGTCTGGATCTCGCTTCACTCAGGGAAGGGCACGTCCATAGTAGGTGGTTGGTGTCGGCGTCTTCGGCAGGAACCGTACAGAAGGGGCAGGTGTTGGTAAACGGGGCATGGTATCGTGGTGGCCACGCCCGGGTTACCGCGGGAGATAGGGCCACCCCAACTCGAAGTCTGCGCAGCAGGACCTCCTCCCAGCGAGCGAGCCCACTGGGAAGGTCTGTTCCACACGGTGGGATGAGAGCGCGTGTGGCGCGACGCAGATCTTCCTTTAGTTGGACAAACTGTTCATGTGGGTCCGTTGTCAGCAAGGGCAGTGGCCGTGGAACCGAGGAGAGGTGACAGGAAGTATCCGCCGCAATATGCGCGGTGATAGTATTACGCCGGATCCATGACAGTCGGAGAGGGCAGGGGTACGTGTCCAGCAGTTTATGAATCTCTCTTGAAACGGACGAGTTGGAGGATACACGGCGCAAATCCCGTATGGCTGCCGTTGAGTCCGTGTACATTTGTACAATGTGAAGGGCGCTTTCGACAACCTGCAGCGCACCGCCATCTCCTTTGCCATGGAGGAGGCCGGCATTGCGGGGAAGCTGCGGGGCTTCGTCGAGGCGTTCCTGACGGGCCGGACGGCGCAGGTGCAGGTGGGGAACGTCTTGTCGGCACCTCGGCCAGTGGATATCGGCACCCCACAGGGCTCCGTCATCAGCCCCTTCCTCTTCAACCTGGTGATGGCAGCCCTGCCAGGCTGCCTGCCCAGAGGGGGGGGGGGGGGCACAGGGTACACATGTCGGTGTACGCCGACGACATTGCCCTGTGGGTGCTGGGACCGAAAGGAGACGGCAGGGCGGTCGTGCAGCAGCTGCAGGCAGCTATGGATGCGGTGCGGTACAAGCTTGAAGGTGTGGGCCTGCAGCTGTCGGCTGCAAAGACAGAGGCCATGCTTGTGCACCCGAGCGCAGCCGCCCGCGGACGGACGAGGAAACTCCACATAGACGGCGAGGAGGTCGAGTGGAAGACCACGGTGAGCTACCTGGGGCTCACCCTTGACCACAGGGTGGACTTCCGCAAGGCCGCCAAGGAGCTACGTGCCAGGGCACAGCCGGCCACCTCGGCTGTGCGGAAGATGGTCGCCCGAGACAAAGGCTGCTCCCAGCAGACAGCCCTGCGGCTGTACAGCGCCTCGGCCGTGGGGCTACTGATGTACGCGCTGCCGCTGGTCACCCTGCGGAGACCCAACTGGCGGCAGCTGGAGGGCGACCATCGAAAGGGCGTCCGCGCCTGCCTGGGCCTGCCCCGAAACTCGCAGTGCGACAGGACGCTGGCTGAGGCAGGGGTGTGGACGCTGGAGATGACGGCCGAGCAGAGGGCCCTGGGCCACATTGACTGGCTGCGCCGAGCCGAGGGGGGCGGCCCCCTGCTGCAGCGGCTGCACACCCACCGGCACTCGCGCATGGGGCGAATGCTGGCCCGGTACGAGCAGGTGGTGGGCACCACAGACTGGGGGCCCTCCAGCCGCCCTCCGGACCTGGCGGCCGAGCTGCACCTGGAGATTCCGTGCCTGCGCAGCAAGCGGCGAACGCCCCACTGCGGGTTGCTGCAGCTGGCCCGGGCCGTCTTCTGGAAAGACCTGGAGGGCCACACCCTGGCGTACTCGGACGGCTCTGTGCGGCAGCGGCAGGGCTCGGCTACAGCGGCCGCCGTGCTGGGGGAGGCCACCCGGCAGGCCCGGCTGCACTACGCCGCATCCTCGGCCACGGCAGAGCTTGTGGGGGTCCAGCTGGGCCTGGACCTGCTGCTGGAACTGGAGCCCGCACCCGAGCGCTGCGCCCTGCTGTGCGACTCCCGGGTGGCTCTGCTGCGCATCCGGGAGGGTGACCCGCACTCCCCTCTGGTTCGAGAAGTGCGCGAGAAGGCGGAGCGGCTGGCAGGCAGGGGTGCCCGGCTGCGGCTGCAGTGAGTGCCCGGCCACATCGGGCTCGAGGGCAACGAGCGGGCGGACGAGCTGGCCGCCGAGGCCCACGAGCTGACGCCCGCGGCCACGGATGCCCAGGCAGCGGCGGACGACTCCCGCCTGCTTATACAGCAGCACGTGCGGGCACAGCACCTGGACCCACGGCTGGCTGCTGGAGAGGCCCTACCCCCTGTGCGGGCCGCACGGCTGCCCCGACAGCAGCGTTCGGCAATCCTGCGCCTCCGCGTGGGGGCGGTGTGGACGGCGGAACGAAAGCACCGCCTGGGGCTGGCCGATAGCCCTGCCTGCCGGCACTGCCGCGCACCTGTCCAGTCCCTGCCGCACCTGCTCTTCGAGTGCCCCGAGTATGCGGCAGGGAGGCCGGAACTGCTGGCCGCCCTGGGGGGAAGGGCTTGGCCGCTAGACGAGCTACTATGGCCGCCGGGCAACACCAGGGAGAGGCACAGCGTCCACGAGGCACTGGGCGGCTACCTGGATGCCTCAGGGCTCCGCCTGGCACTTGACTCTCTGGCACAGTGACTGTGTGAACTTTCACGAGTTCCTTTTTTTTTTCTGGTCCAGACTTTGTTTGGGTGTGTGAGTGTGTGTTAACTTGTAAATATGCCCCTCTCTCCCCTGTGTTCTGTAAATATGTCACCTCTATCATCTGTCTCTCCTCTCTATGAATCTGTCATCCTCTGCCCCAACCCCCACATCAGCAGGCGTTCCGGTGTCCATCCCTAGGTGTGACAATTTACGCCTGCTGGTGGTCTTTCCTTTCCTTTTTCTTGACAATAAATTCATTCATTCATTCATCCCTGCGACTGCGACACTTCTCCAGCAGCTCGCGTACGCTGAAAGCGTTTGAGCGTGCTGACAGATACCGCCTGTGCTATTAGCGCCATCGCTGCTGCGAATAATACTCCAAGCCGAGTTAACAGTGGGTTGAGAAGTATACGTGGGCTATCACCGTCGGCAGGCGCGCATGCGTGTTCTGCTCCTTTCGTTTACCGCTGTTGTAGCTACACGGCGCTCCTATGCGGTTCGGCCACAGCTCCCGTGCTCCAATTACTTCTGACGGCACCTGTACGCCAATACACCGTACAGGGAGGCCAAGTTTCTCTAAGGATGATGATGAATGATCGTGGGTGAAGTTAAAGAAAAAAAAACGCTTCCCGTGGCCGGAATTTAACCCGGGTTCCTCGCGTAATGAAACCGGCATCGATCCCCTTGCTCCATTTTGACATTTTCGAAGAGAACGACACGCAGCAGGTATACCAATTCGCGCCGTACGTATACCCTCCGCGGTGGCTCAGTGGCTAAGGGGTTGCGCTGCTGAGCACGAGGTCGCGGGCTCGATTCCCGGCCGCGGAGGCCGCTTTTCTGATGGAGGCGAAAAGCAAAAACGCCCGTGTGTACGAGATTTCGGCGTACGATAAAGATCCCCGGGTGGTCAAAATTAATCTGGAGCCCTCCACTACGGCGGGCCTCATCGCCTGCGTTGCGTCGGCGCGTAAAACCCTACAATCAATCAATCAATTCGCGCCGTACACCCCAAATCCAAACGTTAGGCCTACGGAGTGCACACCCGAGAGTTGCTGTGGGTATTCTAGAAAAGTGCGGCGTACAGCGGTCAGCTCGCTTAGGGTGAACACGGGAGCACGTGGCTGCCGGTACTATCAGAGCAGCCTGTGTGTGTGTGTCAAGGGAGGCTGTTTGTCAAGTGAGGCTGTTGTCAAGGGAGGCTGTTTTGAGCGCGCGCATCGCGTCATCGGAGCGTCTGAGCGTCGTCTGCTAACTTCATCTTGCGTGGAGCGGGGGAGCAACCGGCCGCTGTGTACATAATGGAAACTGCAGTCCGCAAAAAAAAAAAAAAAAAAAAAATGTTTGAGTGAGCGGTTATTCGCTCACTAGCTTGAATGCAATACAATCGGTTCGTCATATCCCAACTCGCGCGCTTGCTTCAAGCGGACTCAACAAAAAGATGACGCTCGTTTTAACAGCACTTTTGTAAGTGATTGCCACTGAAATAGAAGGAACACATGCGCACAATGTTTATCAGAAACAAATTGAGAGCTTGAATTGAGCTAGGGCCCAACAACCCCGATTCAATTTACGGTGTAAAAGCACCTTTGTGATTTTTATTAGGAATGTTCATACAAAGATCGAGGATTCCAGGTTCAAAGCAATACGCCGGCCAGTAGCAGACGACACGCAACATAGCAAAAAAAAAAAAAAAATCGCGCCAATCCACCCGGTGGATGTGGTTGGAAAGCAAAGCTGTAAACGGCACCCATAACGATTACCCATGCGACGTCACTTTAATTCACTCACATCGCTCTACAAATAGCAAAACCAGAGAGAAGTGAAATGCACTTAACCACACCATTTATTACTTCGGAGAGATATTCTTGGTAAGTTTAAATCAATGCATGATGCATGAACGGTGTTTGGTTCAGTTGTATTGGTGTAGCAGAAGAGTGGAAACTTTTTTTATAAAATAAAGTAAGCTCCAACCTGGTGTTAGACGATCTGACTTCTCCGTCTCTGCGCCGCAGACGGAGGCGACGAGATTTGCGGCAGAGAAGGAGGAGGAGGAGGAAGAAATACTTCTTTTCAGGTTTCTGAACGGCCCAGAGTGCAGCCCTGGGGAGTGATTCCTTCTTCTGTGGGGCCCATATGCAGTCCGCGCGGCCTGTGTTCTGTCCACCCGCTGAAGCTGGGTAGGTAGAGAGGGCCTGGACATCAGCATCTCCCATTGCTCTTGTTGGGTAGTTGACGGAAAGAGAGGAGGGTGCTCAGGGCTAAAGTCGCACACCCCGATTACGGGGCGGAGTGTTCCTACTTCTGAGCAAAATTTACATTCAGCGTCGAAGCGATTCGGATACATTAAGTGAAGACGCGTAGGCTGTGGGAAGGAGCCCGGTGTATGAGCCGTAGGGTAGTTTGTTGTTCTCTTGAAAGGTCAGGGTAAGTCGAATGTACGGTCTGTCTCAGAAGGCGATAATGCTGGGTTATCTCCCTGAACATGACAAGCGGGTGACTGCCCTCGTGCAGCTCCATAGCACTGGAGGTAAAAGCGCAGGCTTGTTGGGTGGGCGTATTTGTTGCCCTCAATGGAAGCGTGAGCGGGTGTCTAGATGAGCTTAATGTAACCATTTGGGGAATGGTTTTTCAGCACACACAGTGCAGGTCGGGACACCAACCCCGACTGGTAATTCCGGTAGGCTTGTTGGGAATCGGTGACTACCTTACGAACACCTGGCTGAGTGAGATCCAAGGCGATGGCTGCCTCTTATGCTGCCGTCATGTCTTCGGTCTTGAGTGAGGCACAAGCAAGGAGTTTGGATCTGAAGGTAGCCACGATCAACAAAAGTCCAGGAGTACATCAAGCGGAGTGACATTCTGTGCTGCCCAGCCAAACTGGGGATGCATGCGGCAACCCGCCGCAGTTCTGTTCGTTCGGAGCTTCTGGATAGGAAGATGACCCTCTATCAGCACTTGCACCGTGTTGTAGAGCCCCGTGCTAAGCAGACTCTCTGTGGACGCACTCATGAGAAGACTAATGGCTTGCTCGACCGCCTTTCTAATCATTATATAAAGCATCTTTATGTCTTCCTTGTTGAGAAGAAGACAGGGGGTTGACGTAAGTGACTCTCGAGAGGACAAAAGCTTCAATTAATCGAAAGGTATCGGATGACTTGAGGCCTCGCTTCTTGGTGACAACTCGCCTGATCATGTGTATGATTTGATTAATGCTGTTTTTGAGGCGCTGCAAGGAGACGTCACTCTTTGTGTTAGCCTCGAGGTGTAGGCCCAGGATCTTGATGCTGGGGCTTGGAGTGATGGCCTGGCCATCAAGGAGTATTTGAATGTATTCCTTGGTTTGGCGTGAGGGCGGACGACGAGGAGCTGTGATTTTTTACGTGAACACTGAAGGCCACAGGCTTTAGCACATTGGCGGAGTAGAAGTGAGATGCCATGCATTGGTGTGAGCTTCCTTTAATTCTTGTAACTCTTAGCACATGAGCAGGGTGCGCACAGGGCCGCTAGACGGGCATGAGTGGTCGCGTGACGCTTTCACGTGGCATTGAGCGAGAACGCAGGGGGTAAACCCGTAGATGTGCTTGGTGAGTACACCACCTGTCTTCCCCGTCCTCGCATGGGCTCGTAGCTAAATCGGTAAGACAACGGGCTCTCGCTTTGTTAATTTATTAGTTCCAGGTTCGATTCCCGGCGGTGCCAATAAATTCTTTTATTTGTTCGCTGGAGTTTTCTGGTGACACCAACGGTCGCGAAAGAACCCTTGGGGGGTAGAGGTAAAAGCTTTGCTTTAAAACCTCAGTTGTTGAAGCTTGCAAAAGAGTTGCGCTTGGATGTTACGGACGCGCTGAGAAAGCCAGAGCTGATACAGGCTATACTCGCTGTTGGGGCTGACGATGACGAGCTGTCTGAGTGCATTGAGCTGATCAATGACAGGGAGACCGCTAAACGTCATACTGCAGAGGCGGAGCGCCAGCGTGAGGAACGCGAGGAGAAGAAACAGGAACGAGTACGGGAGCGACAGCATGAGGTGGAAATGAAGCGTCTAGACGTCGAGGCGTCTCGACCTAGGCGTGAGAGTGACAGCAGCGCGCCAAGCGTGCAGTCTGCGGCGACTGAGCGACCTACGTTGCGAATGAGTGACCTAATGCGACCCTAGAAGGTAGGAGAAGACATCGAATTTTTTTGGTCAACTTCGAGCGTACGTGCGAGAGGGCCCAGTTTAGCCGAGAATCATGGCCGCAAAGCTGCTTACGCTTTTGCCAGGTGAGGCATCAGACGTGATGGCCCACTTGCCAAAGGAGGAGGTGGAGGACTACGAGAAAGTCAAGTCGAGCCTCCTGCGTAAGTACAAGCTGTCAGCAGAGGCGTTTCGCCAGAAATTCCGTGAAGCCGAGAAAGCTAAGGGCGAATCCTACATGGAGTTCCCCTACAAACTGAGGGCTAACATGGAGGAGTGGCTCAAAGAGGCAAAGGCTTTCGGAGAGCACGACAAGGTAGTTGAGTGCTTCGGTCTCGAGCAGTTTTACCGCCGTCTACCAGAAAACCTGTGACTTTGGGTGCAAGACAGGCCAGGGGTAAATACTGTGGATCAGGCAGCTCAGGTAGCCGACGAGTTCGTCGCACGTCGAGGTGTGCAGGGGACGAAAGACAGCCAAAAAGAGGTCAGGCCGAGGCCTGATAAGTCAGGGCCGAAATGCAGAGCTCCCCAGGAAGACGGTGGAGCAAGGGAAGTCGTTTCCGGGGATAGAGAAACTGGCCACGAAAACGAAAACAGAGCAGAAGACGCCGAGGAGCAGCGCAGAAAGAAAGCTTTTGAAGCGCGCAGACAGGCTGCGTGTTACAACTGCGGCGAAACGGGACATTTTGCTGCGAGTTGCAAGAAGGGAAAACTAGTCTTTCACGTGCCAGATCTGAGTGAGGACAGCAGGCAGTTTGTAAAGCCGTACGTACGTGAGCTGGTGGTCAATGGCAAACCGTGCCGAGTTCTTCGCGACTATGCAGCGACGGTAGACATGATCCACCCTTCGTACGTTGAACCGGATCAGCTGACGGGGCAGTGTGTTTGGGTGAAGCCGGCTGTGGCAGCACGAGATGTGCGTCTGCCGATTGCTAGGGTCAGCATCGCAGGTCCGTTTGGTGAATTTGT
Organism: Haemaphysalis longicornis; assembly: GCF_048455015.1. Lineage (NCBI taxonomy): Eukaryota > Metazoa > Arthropoda > Arachnida > Ixodida > Ixodidae > Haemaphysalis > Haemaphysalis longicornis. Next base: position 199,631,815 of record NW_027526203.1, read on the forward strand.
CACGCAGGCAGCAGTATCCCCACAACTTCTTCCGGAGTATAGGTACCTATTCTCGAACAGGTCGGATCAGCTGTTACGCGAGAAGGGGTACAATTTCGAGGAACTGCCGAGGAAAGAACCAGCTGGGCTCGCTGCGAAGCGCTCATGTAACGATAGTATCGCCACCTCTGTGAGGAATGGCGAGACTCAGACAGAGAGCGAGTATGGGGCATTTCTGGAGGCTCACGACAGAGGGCAGCGTAAGTACACTGTGTGTAAGGCCCCTACTATACCCCTACTGTGAGCGGAGATGTTTTGTCGCCATGTTCGAAGTGCACGGGTTCACGGGAGGCCTTGAAAACGGCTCCCGACCCGAACGCGCGCAGTTCGCGGGCTATAACGGCGTTCCGCGGGAAAGCCAAAACCGTGACCAGAGTCCGTGACGTTAGCGAAAGGAGGCAACACTAGTCCATTGAAACGAAGGGTGTTTCTCCGGACGCGAGTTCAGAGCCTAGCAACGCTGGGGCAGAGCCGGCAGTCGAGACACTGAACGATGTTCACGGTGCAGCTAAGCGTAGTGACGGCGCCGCAACGGAGTGGGTCACTACCGTTCAACCTGAAACTCAGATACTCGATGTCAGGCATCGGCCAGCCGAGCACGTAGCCATTCCGGTGTCGCCTGGGGTTGAGCCGTCTTCTGAGACCGGGCACCCGTGCCTAAATTGGCCTTGAAAGCCAGAAAGGAAAGCGAAAACACCCAGCGGTGTTCGCTTGCCGACAGTGTCGCAAACAAATGCGGCAAAAGCTCTCTTGCGCGCTTGCCGAGTGGCACCGCCGAACGCTCGCTTTGCGCCGGGTCTCAGTGGACCCTCAGCGGCCGAGAACAAAGCGAACGCTTTGCTCGAGCGGTGGAAAGTAGGTCAGTTTTCTCCGCGCTCTAGACACGTCTCGGAAGAAGGCCGATGTCCTCTCGACCGGTCGCAGTCTCTTTCAGAGAGCGGGGGCATCTAAACTATGGTACAAAAAGGGGAAAGCTCAGGGCAATGACGAGAGCTCAAATCGCAGCTCTCTGCGCGAGAGGTGGCCTGTAGACGCCTGAATTTCTCAATTGCATTGTTTTTCCTGAAGCAGGTTTCGCCCTTTACGATTACGTTTTTTTGTGGGACATTTCCGATCACGCGAAATGTCACCTTTCAAGTTTGTGTGCTTGTCTAAAGTACTGCTGGGCTAAAATATAACTATAGTAGTTAGTTATTCGCGTATTTTATCGCAACTAAAAGCCTGGTAAAGCTTCAGTGTGGATTTGTCTTCGCACTTGCCGGCGATGCGGTTGTGTCTTCTTGTGTTGTTCTGTTGCTTGCCTGACCAGGCCAGAGACGTTCTTGGCGGGCCACTACTCATCCAGTGACCGGCCCGGAGAAGCTCCAGCATGGTGTCGTACAGCCTAGACCTGCAGTCGACCGCCTGCGAGCACTTCTCTCCGAAAGCATCCCTCCGGACAACGGTTGAAGACCCTTATCCATCGGGATCTCGGACCCCCGTCGGAGAAGCTGTTACGAATCGGCCCGCCGACGAACTTTCCCGCATCACTACTCGGCTGTGCGGCGAAGCCACTGCGTGCGCCTTTCGGGCAGACGCCCGCAGTGCGTCTGCCCCCTCGTCAGTGATTCATGTTTTCATGCCTCGACAAGCCCGGGCCAGACGCTTCGCTTTCGGCGCGTTTCCAACTTCGGCAGTTGCCGGGGGGGGGGGGGTGGCGCCGTGACTTGTTCAAGGACACAGAGGCCCCGCGATCGCAGAGTCCTCATCTCTCCCCTCTCTCGCACTCAACATGCGCTGATGCTATCGACTGCCCACGAACTCTAGAAAGAGCGTTGTGTGTGTCTGTGACGCTCGTGGCGTGTTGCCGCTTGTTGGCGTTTTGACCGTTGTGCTTTTGTGTATAAATATAGAGGACCCGCAAGCGCTATAACCCATTCCTGTTTGAGTAGCGATTCATTTCTGTCACTCTGCTAGAGTGCATTGTTCTTTGGCTACGGCTCACCTCTCGCTTTGAAGTAAACAGTTACGTTAGCCTACGGCTTCTGGACTTCTTCACGGCTGCAACAGCGGCTGGCCGCTCGTCCCACCACGTTACCACACGTATGCCGGAGGCGACAGAGCTCCGCTCGGGTCGGCCCACCCGGTCGCAACAGCATAATATTCTTGGTTTCCAACATGTATTTAGAAAACATCGCTCAACAGAGACGTCAAGAATAACGCGGAAAGGAAGTATGAATTGCTGGCCTCATATTTATCACATCGAACGCAGTATGTCCATATCCGTGTCGTCAAGTCCTCTCATCACAGAATTATAGACGATGTGCGTGAAGAAAATATCTTAGAACTGCGTTTATTTTAAATGCGTGTTAATTACATTGTCCTCTGCGCACAAAATGCACAGCTATTGCTTACGGATATGATTCCACTGTTTTCATTGCAACTGCCCCTGATAGCGACGTGCAAAAGAAAGCAAATGAAGCATTGGTGGAAGTGGAAGCCAGGGCAGCCGGAAATCACAGACGTGTACTATACATACCGATAGGAAAACATCTCATTAGACCAACGCATCTGCGTTTGGACAATCAGAAGGTTCAGTTCGTCATCTCAATACACATTCTAGCAGTAGTTTTTCCGCGGAATGTACCTTGGCATAGGCACACTGATTACCTATGAAATAAAGTGATTTTGACAGTAGGTGTGTCTGATCGAGTGAGGCACTTTGTTCCAATGAAGATTAAACCTATATTTTATAGTGCACCTGTGTCCTCCCTACAGCACTATTGCAGCATTGATTACGGCACTACAGGCAGTACAAATCTCGCGACGTTGCATTTGGTGCAGGAAAGTGGAACCCGTTGTATTGCAAAAGTGCCTCTTCTTCACCTGAGCTCAGATTTTCCGTAAGTCCAACATCTTCCTAGTATTTCACGTTTACAATTGCAGGCTGATAATGACGTATAAGCCTAGCCTAAAATAGAATAATATTACAATTAGTTTGGTGGACATGAAAAGCAATTACCCTATTAGACAAACCAGGCATAAGGAACCTAGGTGCGACCTAGGTTCCTATTACCTATTACCAAAACATATTACCATCAACAGTCACTGCTTTACACTCTACCTGTTCTTTTAAATCGTTTACATAAAGAAAATCTCGATCATATTCGTATCCCGAATATTTTAGTCAAATCCTTCTGTTGACGAGACTGGTCTATTTTCGGAGTGTTTTATTACCCGAGTGATGTGAGTGATTCGAGTACGGTAGCATGATGTTCAGCCCGGTGGCATAATTTTGAGTGCTATTTCATATTCTTGAGTGCTGCTACTATCTTAAGTATGCTTTCTGTTAAAAATTCTGTATGTTGAACTCCCATGTACAAGGGAGTGGGAACTTTGTGAAGCTGCTCGCACGACTTTTATTTCTGGTCCCAACTTTCCGAAGGAAAAAACGGCCCCACAGCGCATATGGAATTCATATCGCTTACGTTATGGTGTATAAGGCCAGAATTTTGTATTCCAGAACTCGCACCCAGTCAGTCGTTGGCGTCAAGCTTACATCAAGGCACCTTTTCCCTCCCACCTAGACGACACCTTATTCCCGGAATTAGGCATCCCACATTCCGTCACTGCACCACCTTTTCGAATTCCGCCTTATGTGGGCCGGGACTCGGACTCGGCGGCAGTAGATGGTATGTTTTCATCCCCTTCACTCTCGCTGAGGTCTTGGTCTCTGGCGATGAGCTCAGGCCACGCACTGCAACTGGCCCATATAGCGTCACATATGAGGCATTCCGAAGCATGGATGATGCCTTCCCCTCTCTCCCCTTACGAGCGATTAATCAGGTGTGGCTATCTTCAGATATACCCACATTATGGATACGAGTATTACTTTGTAACCTGGCAAACAGTCAACGGTTCTTGCTAACCCATGGCCCATATCTCTTCCATGACCCTTAGGAAGCTGGTAGAGCATATATGCTTAACCGCGCACCTTCAGTAGTTCGGTGGGCATTACTGGCATTATTATCCTTTAGAAATCGGCTCCGGCCGCACCTGGAATTGGGTGGTTATTTAGTTTGCCTCTCCACCCTCGCGGAATTGGTGGCTACTCCATTTGATGCGCTCTGCATTGGACATGGACATACCCAAGGCATACGATAACATCAGCCACCATGCCGTGCTAACATTCACGTCTACTCCGAGCTCCATAATGTCTATGGCAATTTAAAGCATTATTAGGCTCATTGAGCGATTTTCTATGGATGTTGGCCGTCCCCAGATGCCGTGGTAATCAACCGTGATCACCGAAAGTCCGCGGAAAGACGCCATCACCGATAACCAGAAACTAGAACTGCGGCAGCCAGAAGCGAGCCCGCCTGAAGTTAAAATCGGACGCAGTGACAACACGTGTGTGGAAGCAGGAGGTGAAAGAAACGATACGTAATTACAGCAAGCTCCGCGCCGGCATCGGGAAGTTCATTCTCCCCGCTGGTCTCAGCACGGCGCTTGGCAGACACGGTTGCTAACCGTGACGGAGCTCACGCCATCACACCAATCGCCTGTTACACTGGAACTGATGCCGGCGCCAACATAAGAGATGTAGTAAAAAGTGGCGAAAATTTACGCCACGCTCTTAAAAACTAATGGAATTACTCTCAGTAAATGGTTTCTAGTAACCCGAATATTAAATTGCTTTTCGAGCCTCCGGCGGCTCCATCACCGCCGCAAGCTGTTTCCGCCAAACAAAAGATGGCTCAGGCAGTTGGGGACCATCACCGACACTACGATCTCAGCATACGCACTTCGGGGCACAACACATGTCGCATTTAAGGTGAAACTCAGCAACGAGCAAAAGCAGCACGCTTTCTCTCGTGGCTACGATAAGCCACACACTATTGGATGTCCTTTGTCTTTATTTAGGGCGTACCTCACTCGCCGGACAATTCATGTACAAATCACAGGCACCTTCTATGGGCCTTATCAATCGCGCCAGATTGATTCTCCGGATTCCGTACCATAGCCCTGCGTTGTATGCAAATACCTCTGAAGTATGGAGTCCCTCTCTCCCCATGATAACCACCAGGCTAGAGGGCTCGAATTTCGGGCATCATCACCAGTTCTTCGCATTCCTTCACTAGTCGGGGCATTCGTATACATATTTGATCCGGAGCAATCTTTCACTATAAAGTTGCGCTCCTACAGCTAAGTAATGAGCCATGAGCAGGATTTGGGTACCGCGGAGTGGTCGTTTCAGCCCCCAGCTGAGTCTCTCTAATAGCGGGACATTTTTGTTCAGAACCTCTTTTTCATAGTCGTAATAATGTAATACATGCCACTAGTATGGAATTTTTTAGGAGAATTATTACACGAACTTAGTTCCGCTTCTAGTGTCAAGTCATGAAACTACAGCAGGAATATAGCTACGGTGGGAAGATCACATAAATACTTGTTATGAATGTTGCTACCAGAAGTTGGCTATTTTTCTTCTGAGCGTATTGCTCCTTTACTTATGAATCCCCCTCTTGTTCCCAGTATGCACTTTCGTAAGGAGAAGGGTTCTTATGGATTTCCCCTTAAATGGACCATGCAGACAAAACACACGTTTGGTTCATTCGAAAGATTGTCTCGTTAGAATCATACTGACACCACTTTTAACGCACACTTCCCTCAAATAAGCTGTGTAATTAGAAAAAAAAACGGAATGGCCATGCGACCGACTACCTCATTTCCCGCAACCGAACGTATGATGTCATATGCCCAGCCGTGCGATTGGCTGAGGCCAGCAAAAGCAAATGCATATTAGACAGGGTTTATAAGCTTGCCGAAGGAGCTATTCGCGGTTAAATGTAATGCATATTCGTTTTACAGCACTAAGAATGTGGGGTAAACACTCGTAAGCATAGAAGTACCGATGCGCACTGCTGTTGGTACTGGGCGCACCATGCTTGTTTTAGCTGCACAGCACTCCGCCACTTCAGGGTTGTCTTACACGGCACTTGTCGATTGGCGTAAGCGACGTTGTCTTACGTGACCCTGTTTGTCGAGCATACCCCATGTTTCACGAAACGATTACTTTCTACCTTAACAAAAACAAGCCACGTGCAAAACATGGACAAAAATAAAGCAACGGCGGACAACGGTCCGCGGAAGTTTCTTTGGATACCCACCCTTGTGATTTCATGGCAGGCGTCCGGAAAACACGATTTGGCGGGAGAATCAAAATTTTAACCCAAATTCATTAATTTCTCAGTGAATACGGCATTGTTAGCTGCCGGGCAAGCGGTGGGGGCACTATAAAACACGAAATCTTTCAACTGAAACAAACTTGTATTTTGTCTGCATGGCCCCTTTAAACGGGACGTAATTTCAATTCACAGCCTTCATTCACAAAACTAATAGCGGGATTGGCGCTAGGCAGGGAAGCCAGAAAAACACCCGCCTGTAATATTGCTATTAGGGTGGCTTTCTGTGTGTGGGAACATTTTCGTAGTTATCAGGAACAACTTACTCATATATTGGGGACAGATTGAGCAGTAGCATTCCGAACTCCTACATCGCAGGAGACAGCGGCAAGTCATCCTACTTCTTACATCAAGGGGCGAATACGCACTGGCGGAGGAGTGCAGCTCAGAGTGTATCAGGATGCCATTGTGTCCGTTTGGGATCAGGACGATCGCGTATGAAGGTGCGTATGACGCGTGATACATGACGCGACGCATCGCCATTGTCATCATGACCCGATCCTCGTTAAAGAGCGCACTGATGAGTACCGCTATATTACGTTCTTCTCGTCTTGCTAGACAAGCCAGCGAACCTCCTTATCCTTAACAGAGCGAAGACTAAACGACCTGATCGGGATCACGCTGCTCATGGGAAGAGCGGTGGACCATCCCCCCTTTACTAGCGTGGAAGGTAAATCACTTTCCGACAGTGACTCAGATGCATATGCACATGGACTGGTCATCATATGAGTTTAGATAAGTGTTCCAATAGTGTTCTGCCATTAAAACACTTCCGCTTCACATTCTGTTTTAAAACCCGATTCATCTCAGAGGAAAGGGTTGCATTTTTTCCAACATTGTAAGCAGCCACAGTGTAAGAAGCATAGGTAATAACACTCGCCTCTTTTATTTGTGCCCCAGAAGAAGGTAATATGTTGTCCCCGTTGGGGGCCTGCGGCTGCTTCGTCTCCATCGATAATCAGGTGAGAGAATCATGCTGTCGAGGCGCCTTTTTTTGCAGCCGCACATAGCAGAACTCAGTTGTTGCAAGCATGCCTGCACGTTTGGAGGACACGTATACATCACCTGCGCCTGAAAGTTAGGCTATAGCGCAGAAACATGGCGCGGACGGCTCTACTGTTTCCCAATGCCGCAGTCAGCAGTATCGCTTGAAGTAATTTTTACCTTCATTCGCTGGAAATTCCCCACGGGTTTTTACCGAGATATAGGTAGTGACAGGATGTGATGTGCTAAGCGCGATTGGCGTCAAAACGAGAATAAATACTTACGGAATGTGTAGAGGTGAATGACTTGCACGAAAAGTTCACCAGCCTCTTAATCTGTGTTCTGAATAGGCACAGTGGCAGCAACGACAATCATAATCAGTCGAAAAATTCCTCACACGCTGGTGATCACCGAGGACATTATGCGGACGGTTTTATTTTATTTTCATACCACATAGGGAACCAACTGTCCGATGCAGACTCACGAATTGTAGATTTGTTCCAACGTTTGATGGTCTCACCTCTTCACTCGCATGAACACTCTAAACTTTTTTTCCTCCCATATACTCCCTAGAGGTTCTTTTTCGCCTGTCCTCTAGTGGTCCTCCTTGTAGGAGTTTTTTTACTACATAGAACTGGGAGGTTTTGTTTACCTCATCAAAACAGGGCGTTTTTAGGTGATATGAAGGAGGTATTTAGGGAGTGTTAAGAAATGTTCGGAAGAATTTAAGGCGATCAAAATAGAGTATTTTTTACTTCCTCAAGGCGTTTTTAAGTGATGTTTATGAAATTTTTAGGCGGTTGAATAGGAGTCTATTTTAGCTCCCTTGGGAAGTACTTATGTTATTTTAGGGGCGTTTTTAGGGGGTTTAAGGGAAGCATATATTTCTTTTGAAAGGAGTTTTACGAAAGTTTGGGTGGTTTTGTAGGCCTTCCGAAAGGAGTTTTTTCAAGGCGACAGGGGAGAATTTCTAGTTCCCTGCGGGAGTATTGATTTCACACGGTTTTTCTCGGTTTCAGGTTTATTTCAAACGAACTTTCGTATACAAGTTTACAGGGTACATGGTGTACACAAGGAGGTTTCGAAATAAAAACTTAGGCCGACATCCTATAAGAAAGCACAAATGGTACATTGCTAAATAACACGCCAGTTAGGAATGGCGGACAGCAATACTATGCTAGTTGAACAAACTGTAGAAACAATGTTACTACAAGAACTGGAAATACGTGAAAAACAAAGATAGGCACAAACACAACCGCATGGTAAGTGAAATCATTTTATAATACTAGCGGATCGAGAACGCGTCAGTACTTATCAGAACTTATCAGTACGCATCAGTACACAGTACACTAAGTGTAAAAAAACATGGTTGCCGTGGTTTACAACAACAAAATTTTTTTTAAATTGGTGGTGAAATGAGCGAGCTGTGTAACGATTTGATGTTGAAAGGTAACGAGAATTTTGTAGATGGTAAAGGCACGAGAGATAAATGACGTATGAGACAGACAGCAATGAGATGGCTATGGATAAATGAGTAATATAAAGAACGAAAAATATGCAGCGGAAAATACCAGTGCGTTTTGATCAAGACAGAAATGCGCCAAGAAAAGTGACCGAGTCCGATGGGTGAATTGCAAGGATATAGAACAGAATGGGTGGTATCGCGACAGCTTCTTTAGAGTGAGAACAAAAAGCCATGAAGTTCGTGTTTTTCGGATAATTTTTAATTGTTTCATTTGGCACCAGTTGCCAGCATTATTTAGATAATTGTTTCAAGTTAAAGTTAGTTCGTTAATATTATTGCTTCATTAAAGATAGTAGTATTATCAGCATACAGAATGGCCCATCAAATATCCCCTGTTCAGTAAAAAAAAGAAAAAAAGTAAGAAACATAATACACAATTCTTTTTGACTACATTCCAATGATTACAGGATTGAAAACAACTAAAATATTAGTGAGCCATACTGATGCGGTAAAAGTTAATTAGTTCTAAAGCCTTCACACGTGGTTTGGTGCTGGCAAGACCCAAAAAGGCATGATCCACAAACATTAGAGCTCTGTGTGCCTTCTTGGGATATTGAATTTTGAAAACCCAGAACAATGCAAACAGACTACACAGTCCTCCCAGTAAAGATGATGCAGTCAAGACACGCTGGCCATCGATGTGGAGGCTAACTTCCCTGTTCACGGACAGCAGGCAGGGAGTCAGGGGAACATCTGCCTGAAAAAGCAAAAAAAAAAAAATGCCCCACACGTAAAACTCAAAACAGACAGTATGGTTAAATGAACTTTAATTTTTCGGTATAGTAATTCGGTATAGTCATTCATAATTCAGGACCTGACCGCACCATGTGTTTATCACAAAAGACATCAAGACACCCTAGTATGGGTTAAAGTGACCACGTTCCCAGACACACTACAAAAATTTCCAATTAAGCAAGGCAGAGAAAAAGGAAGGCAAATGCAATGCCCTTGAAGGTGTCTGCAAGAAATTTTCCCATGATTTCGTTCCACGTTTGGACGCAAAAATTCCCCCGCATTTCCCCGAGGGGGAGAATGTGAAAGTGCGAATGCACGGTTGTCGGCCCGCTTGCGGCGCTTGCGCTCGGCCCCCGCAGCCCACCGCCTCGCCGCCTTCTCTTCCATCTCTTCCATCGGCTTTGTAGTATCACGTGTACACCACGCAGTTATCAAGCCGCTATAACGCCGCTGAGTCGCCAACGCACGCCGCTGACGACGTAGTTTGAATGCGTTAAAGATATAAGGCGCGTCTAACACTGATATCACCGTCGCGTCCGTGGCTTGGTCGGTAGAGCGTCGCGCTGCGGCCGCAAAGTCCTCGGATCGAAACCTGGCGCCGGATGCTGTTTCTTTTTCAAATATAGAGGAGCACTGCGGACGCCAACGCCGCCGGCGGTGGATGGTTTGGGGTCGCTTATAAAGTGCATTCGCACTTAAAAATCTTTCCACGAAATGGCACCACTAGTCCTTCTCAAATAAGAAAAAAACGATGGCCCAAGGCGAGGCTTGAAACTCCGGCCGCACGCCGCACTGAGTGACTGAGTCACCGGCTGCGCTGCGTTGATAGCACGGAGGTTGTTTACATCCGGGCGGCAAGTCGTGCCGCCAGGGCAAGTTGAGTCGCTGCAGTAGGGTGCGTTGGCGCGCTGACGCGAGAATTTAAATTGTCTATATATGCGCGAGCAAGCGAAGCAGATGAACATTGCAATTGTTGCAACGGCGAGCACTGTCTTTTTGTTAGCAGCAGATTTTGACAACACCTATCGCCAAAATAAACAGATTGAAACAACACGGCCGCGCTGTTTCCCTGTGATCGCGCTGGCTGAAGTATCTATACGGGGATACGTACGGTATCGGTTTTGTAGCTGCATGCAACCGTCGTGTCCTGCTTACTCGTTCTAATTAGCATTAGGCCACGGTTGAAGTGCTGATACACGGAAACAACACAAGACTAACATGGCGACCGCCCGCTTGAGATGATTACACCAGATGGGGAGTTTATTGTGGACGTGGTAATATACAAGGAACCGAACGCCATCTCACAAAGGGTGTTAAGTCGTTCTAAATCCTCTCTTTTGCTACACGGATGGGCAACGGTACTACCATGGAGGTTCGTCCACTTTTTTAAACCGTGCCTAGGGAGTACATTTTTTGCTATAGGTACTTTTCAGGGCACATTACTTGTTAAAAACTTCATTTCCGGCTAGTTTGCGTTTACAGTGAACCGCTATGTTGACCGACTGCCTCACATCTCATTAGATTCTGCAGTAGATACCCAACCGCTACTCATTCCATCACCGAGATCACTGTCACACTGAGGCTGCACACAATGTCAGGAATCCGTAGACCTTGAGTTGCAGTTTCAATGAAGTTTACGGTCACATTAAGACTGAACACACTGTCAAGTTTTGTTGATTGTGGTGCCAGTTTGAATAATGTTAATGGAGTACTGACACGAAAATTTTATGTTCCACTTTTATTGCTTTTATCGATGCTGAATGGTCTGGCGAACCGTAAACAACACTTTAAATACTTAAGCGCGCGATAATTAATTAATTGAACGTCCTAAAAATCGTTTGTTTCGAATTCCCGCGCGTTCATCCCGAAAGGCGCATGTGACAGAATCCCGCGGCATGACCTCACCGCTTTGTGCGGACGTCAAAACACTGTGCAGGCCGGTGGGGGCGTTGTTTCAACCGCGCTGCCACCGGAGCTGAACTAGAGCTGAACGGCTGAGCTGCTTCAAGGTGACAGGCCTACCATTGCGACGAAAATTCGATGACCGCTTTCCATAAAAGTCTTGATGGCGACTTCTATTGCGATTCCGGGCTATATTATCGCTTCCATTCCCGTGTGTGAAAGTTCATTTTTGCCAACAGCGTCTTTCTGGGTAGCGGTTATGCCTGTTGGGGCCCTATTCTCGACTGCACAAATTGCCGGCAATTCAGGCAATTTACCGGAAGTCTTTTCTGATTGGCTTTCAATTTTGGTCACGTGCTTCCGGTTGACAGAGCGGTTGTGTGTGCTGTAGTCATTTTGACGTTTCATGTCGTTACGGAGACCAGTTCTAAAGTTTGCCTTATTTCTCGTTACTGAAGGCGCATAATTCTTGGCCGGCAATGAAAAACCAGACTAAATGCAGCGGACATGACAACGTAAGGCTGTCTTTGCTATTCAACAACAATACTGCTTGTTATACACACCCCCTCTGTGATTGGCTGAGAAGGCGTGACGTAATTTAAACAGTTGGCGGGAACGATTACGTCTTGCATTGGCAACTTCAGCCTGCGTAAAAGTGACGTAATGCTACGTAACAGCTTAAAAATGGCGGCTGTTTTTGTCGCCAAATACAAGCAAAGTAGGGCAAAAAATTGCCCCGGCTTACGGCGCCGCGAAATGTGCGGCAAATTGCAGCAGGCGCAGTTTCGCATGCGCGCTTTTTAAAGCATTTTTCCTACCGAAACAAATTATAGTTTCAACTGCTTCCAAGTCCGCGATCATGGAGCATACAAATAACTTGCAGTATTTTGCTTTTATGTGTGGCAATAAAATAAAAATTACTTGTTTGGCGTAACCACAAAATAAGAGGGCAGTACAAGCCTCTCCATGACAAAGAGAACCCAATGCATGGCATTTGTCCACACTCGTCCTAGTAAGCTGTTGGTTCACATAATCGAACTCAAGAGAAAAATAACAAAGAAAAGTGACTCTTTGGTTCATTACAGCGCTGATTGAAGTCGAGATTGACGAATGAGTGAATCGGCGACATCGGTGCGCTCCGCGGTTATCAGGCGTAGCGCTTCGCTGCTCTTATGTGTCAAAAGACGGTCGCGGCCGTCTTTTTCTGTGATCACGCCATAAACTTGCAACAAGGTAAATGTAACTGGTAGCGAAGCTTCCATAGAAGCCCATACGTTCAGAAAATGGCGGCTCTCGAGCTGCTCATGGGGCTTAGCGCCATCTGTGTGAGGAGGGAACACTTCTGGCGGAACAAAAAATAAACCGAATGTGAAGCAAGATCCGGTCAACAAGTGACGTCATTTTGGTGGCATTAGCGCGAAAATTTGGCTTCAAAATATTTTTAGCGCGCCTCTGATCGCTCAGGGCTCATGGAATTGCCATCTGACCAAGTTGGCGAGCCGTTGGCGTGTGTGCTTCCAGTCAACGCCAGCCTAACTAGTACAGACTCGCGACTACAGAAACGTACTTGAGCACAACCTCGGCGTTGCTGAAAACATCTTGCATTATCTCTGAAACTTTATATTGAATTCATGTCTTCAACTGCTGTACAAAAGCAATCAGTTGTTTATTTTGATTGCAGTGGGTGGCAAACCGGGAACCGGGCACGTACACCCCCGACCGGAATTTTTTTTTTCTGCCATGGGATGCAGAGCACAAAATGACCCTCAACCACTCTCCCCGACCCCCTTCATATAAAAAATGTGCCCACTCCTCACCCCGATACAAATTTCTACCAACGCCACTACTGGGCTGTTTAATTGCGTCGCACATACGCAAGTTGCGTGCGTGCCTTAAGTATAGATCAATGTTATATAATGCTTGCTCGGTTTGTGTGCTTCAGTTCTAAGAGAAGAAATAACGCATAGTCAAGCTATAACCAAGATATTTGAATTTTATTCCAGCATAAACATAAAACAACTTTATAACACACTGTACAAAATCAGCACGTATACAATAAGTACAAAATGTTCGTGGAAACTACATGCATTATGATTTTTTTTACGAGCCAGAAAATTGACTTTACCCGTAACACATAGCATTATGAGCAATGAAAGCCTCAACAGCAGAACTACTTCAAAACAAGTGAAAAGAACTAGGCACTGCATCTTGACGCAGAAAACCAGGCCGCAGTAATGCGGATTCACGAAAGTGAAGCGAGCACACCGCAGCTGTCCCGGTGTCTTATCAAGTACACATGGGTTTCTCAGAACTTCACCCAGGATTCACGCCGGTAATTTCATGGTTGCATTGTTTAGGCAAGTGTCGCAACAGATAAGTAAAAAAAGCAGGAAAGATCTGGCAGCAGGGCAGCACGGAGCAGCACAACACAGTACTGCGATGGGAATAATGCTTGCGGGAAGCAACGATCACTACAAGCGTTGTAATGCAATAAAGAAGGCACTGAGATAGACAATTAAAGTGAATCATTTGAATTCAAGTGTGAATACGCTGAGAAGTCCTAGAGTAATTGACACCACTTGCTCCGAGCCAATCTGAGGTGAAATTAAGAGGTAACTGTGACATAACAAAGCTTTAGACCCACTATTTTTCGAAGCACCACCACGTCCCCTAACACAACCCCCGTGCACGTATTAACAGTACCATATTTTCGCGTTACCTGTGAAAAAGAGAGGAAAATGGTGCAGTGAAACGCCAGGCGTACGGGAGTTGCTGTTGAAACCTTGTACAGCACATCGTTTCCGTAGGTACCGAGGAAAGCGCTCCGCTCCAACCGTTGGCAGCATTGTCCCCTAGTTCACCGTGCCTGCCTGGCACGGTACTAAACGTGTTCACCCACGATACGACGCACCTCGCAACTCCCCGCACAGCAAAAATTAAGTGCACACTAAATTAACAAGGAAGAACGAATACAAATGCGCACCCCCAAAACACGCGAGGGGCGTTTCCTAGCAGCCGAACTTTAGGTGCTCCTTTCCGAACACTACAATGACTGCATCACAGAGAAATGACATGTGCCATTCTTCAGAGGGCGCTACAAAAAATGTTTTTAAGAATGAACAACATTTTCATAAGTTCTTTGCACATTGTGCCTAAATAAATGTGATTCAGAAATAAATACAGTTCGTAAAATATAAATGTTGCTTTATTGTTGAATAAAACTTGGTTTTTTGTTACTAGTGTTTGTTCCCTCCTCACCTAGTCGCGCTTCAATCGCTACTCCCATAAGCCCCCATGCTGATGTTGCTGGCAATAGGTTCTGAACCGCTTTTCGCGCGAGCCTTCGCTACCATTTATATTTACCTTGCTTGTAACATAGCAGCAGACGATGGCGTGGCGGCGGTGGCGGCAGGGAAGGTGATAACGCAACAAAGCTTGCATTGAAGCAGAGAGCCCAGCTATGTTACTAAAAGCGATTGAAAGAAATAAATAGATACGGTAAAAAAATTGTGTGCTGTTCTTTAGCTCGACATCCGCCTTTCGCTCGTTTTTGGATCAACGTTACTCGATCGCCTTGTGGTGTTGACGGCAATTTTGACCTTCAGAAATGTGTTTTAAAGCAAAGCTTTCTACCTCTACCCCCCAAGGGTTCTTTCGCGACCGTTGGTGTCACCCGAAAACTCCAGCCAACAAATAAAAGAATTTACTGGCACCGCCGGGAATCGAACCTGGAACTAATAGACTAACAAGCAAGAGCCCGTTGTCTTACCGATTTAGCTACCCAGTCGAAAAACACAACAGGAATTTCTGTCGCACAACAGAAATTTCTGTCGCACGACAGGGATTTCTGTCGCACGACAGAGATTTCTGTTGGGACTACAGAATGGTCTGTCGTGCGACAGAAATTTTTGTAGTACAACTACAGAAAATCTGTCGTACGACAGGCATTTCTGTCGCACGACAGGGATTTCTGTTGGGACTACAGGATGGTCAGTCGTGCGACAGGAATATCTGTAGTACAACTACAGAAAATCTGTCGTACGACAGGCATTTCTGTCGCACAACAGGAATTTCTGTTGGGAATGCAGGATGGTCCGTTGTGAGACAGGAATCTCTGTAGTAGAACGACAGAATGTCTGTCGTACGACAGAAATTTATGTAGTACAACACACATATCTATCATGCGACAGACATTGTGTAGCCCCACTACAAAAACCTTTGTAGTAGAACTACAAAATGTCTGTCGCATGAGACATTTCTGTTGTACTACAAAAACTTCTGTTGTGCAATACCCTGAAGGCACTACACAAATTTCTGTTGCACCACAGACTGTCCTTCAGCAACTACGACTGGATTCCGTAATTACTATTATTATCTGCCATGCGACCGAACATTTTGTAGTCCCTGCAGATATTTACAGTCTGAAAGAGAATTTTAGATTCATTGCAAAAGTGTCAAACGACAGACCGTTCAGTATTGCTACAAAATCTCTTGCTTACCCTGTCGGCAAACCCCGCGTTTTCCAGGATTAGGAGAGCGATGGAATACGCCGGAAAGAACGGAATACACTGGAAAACGCAGAGCTGGACAACATCAACGCGGGGACCGCATTTTCCATCGAGAGAGCGATGTAATACGCTGGAGACAACAGAAAACATTGGAAAACGCCGCGCTGAACGACAGCAACGCGGGGTGGTTGCTGGAGAGCATCGAATAACACGGGGCCATTGCCTTTGAGGACAGAGCTTCAGGCAGGACAAACGGGACTGCACGAACAGGATAGTTAGTGTGGTACCGCTGCTTGGCAGGACACGGGAATGCCGCGCGCCGCTTAAGGGGTGGACTGGTTGTATTCCAGTACCGCGAACGACGCAGATGCTCCGAAACTTGGTGTTTTCGGCCTGTGCGGTGCCTCGAATTCCCACTTTTTTAGCGTGCGCTGCACGAAAACAATGGTGCGTGCGAGTGACGGTCATCTCGTTGAATTGCATCGCAAGCGTCTGTTGTAATGAACGTTTGTTGCATTACTGCCATTAGCATTCCGGCCGTGTTTGAAAAAACCTTTGCTACAAATTTGCAATTAACAACGCAACTTAGCACAAATCACTGTAATGTTGCAACATCTAAGCGTATAACCAAAGAAATGGATACATAAAGAACTTCGCAAATTCCTTTAATTCTTTGAGGGAATTGCAATTGCATATATTGTACTGTGGACAATCTTTGATAAAAGAATGAGGCAATAAGGGTAGCCCGTCGGCAAAGCGGACGCATAAAGGACAAGCAAGACATGCTTTATGAAGATGTGGTGTAATAATTGCAGTGCACATTCTGACACGTATTTCTGGGTGTCTTTGAGAGCCCCATTGTTTCAATCTGCGTGCTGTTGTTTTATTTTTTAGCACGCAATTTGTTTATTTTAACGCGAAACATGTGTCCAATCAAGCCTAAATAGTTAAAGATTTTAAAAACAGCGAACCAGTTGCCGCTACCTGTGTGAAAAAAAAAAAAGAAACGGCGCCAGTGAGCTCGTTGCATTACCGAGATGTGTTAAAAAAATAAATGTAGAAAGAAAGAAAACGCACGCCTTCCCTCTAGCCCGGCACTTCGGAAGAAGTTCGGGGAAGCATCATCACCACTGAAGGCATGTCGCGGCGCGACAGCACTCGCGGGACGGGGAGACCACAATACGAAGAATCGAGAGGGGTGCCGAGGGGTCGCCAAACAACTTCTCGTGATCGGCCGGTTCCCTCCTTACCCTTCCTTTGTTCCCTCCTGCGTTGTTCATTCCTGCTTTTCGTCTTTCGGTCAAAATTTGGCGGTGGCAGCGTGGCCGAGTGGCTCGTTCACATTTAACATCGGCGCTTTGCCTAGCTGAAGCATGGCCTCCTTGGCTGAAGTTACGCGTAACTTTTTCTAAAAACGTGCATATGATGTCTCCGCGAGGTATCAGCAGCAACATTTGAAGCTTCGGAAGCTGTGGTAAAAGCAAGATCAGTGGTCCGGATTTCAAGCATCTCGAAGTGAGGACTCCTCTAGCCACGACTAACCGTGGTGCTTGGGATTATTGGCACACTGATGCGAGTGAATACGACGAATTTCGCAGGCAGTGTGATCTCGAATACGTGCGATGTGCTTCGACAATCGACTGAACTTGCAATGACCCCTGCGTGACTTCGGCAGGTATCGGGCGTGAATACTCATCGAGATAGTGCAGCACCACAGAAACGTGCGCTTTTCGCCACAGGATACCCCTCCACGTTTTGCTGTGCGAATGCACTGTCAACGGATCAAGGTTCACCAAGGCAAGCATTCCAGCTAAATATTGACTTTCCATTTTAATTCTCTCACGTTCTCTCGCGTTTTGCTGTTTAAATAAATCAGGTTCAAGAAATATTTGTTTGCTTGTGTTTTAATGGCCCTAACTAGTATAAGGAACGAATTTTCGAACGGTTATTCTCCATGCTCGTGTAATAGTTTTTTTTTCTATCCGGGAGAATAAATTTGCTTTCATGAACAGATTGAGCGTCATTGATGGAACGCGATGATGGGACGCGATTTGGCCCTGCTTCAGAAGCACGGCCAAATCAGCTGAAAAGTGCCCAAATGACTCTAGCTAAATTTTGTAGCGCTACTTAGGTGTCCCTGAAGGAAAGACTTCTGTATTTCTTCTTAACAGCTACGCGGGTTTGTAATTACACGGCTATTAAAGAAAAAAGGCCTAGCGCGAGCATCTGGAGACCACGTTGTCTCCGGCATGTTCCAGCGTTACGTTCTGCGGCTGCCGGATCCACGAGTTTCCGCGTGTGCAGTGTGCGTGTGCACGAGTTTCCGCGACTGCACATGCATCAGGCATGTGCAATCTGCGTAACATCAAACTTTTGTATTGCATGCATGAATGTACCACTTGTTGCATTGCTTACATTGCCTTTTGGTACAGCTTTCTGAAATCAATTATTCAGTGAAAACAATTTTAAGCTTGTTCCAGAACGGCAAAAATTCCCCCAAATGGTTATGTTTGTTGGTCATATTTTTATTGAAATTGTTATGCATAGCCTGCATACTTCAGGTACTTAATAGAAAAAACATCACGGGAAGTAAATCTCTTATGCAAAACAAGTTGAAATTCAAGACAGGATTTACTACGAAAACAGACATGACAGGATTTACTACAGACTACAGAGCAGGATTTACTACAGACTACAGGACAGGATTTACTACAGACTACATGACAGGATTTACGACAAACTACAGGACAGGATTTACTACAGACTACAGGACAGGATTTACTACAGACTACAGGATAGGATTTACTACAGACTACAGGACAGGATTTACTACAGACTACAGGACAGGATTTACTACAGACTACAGGACAGGGTTTACTACAGACTACAGGACAGGATTTACTACAGACTACAGAATGTCCCATTCCCTCACAGGATCATTCTGTCGTATTTCTCTGTTGTGTTTTTCGACTGGGTACAAGCCCACGCGGACACGGGAAGACAAATGGTGTACTGACCAAGCACATCTACGGGTTTACCCCCTGCCTTCTCGCTGAATGCCACGTGAAAGCGTCACACGACCACTCACGCCCGTCTAGCGGCCCTGTGCGCACCTTGCTCATGTGTTAAGAGTTACAAAAATTAAGGGAAGCTCACACCAATCCATGGAATCTCACTTTTAGTACGCCAGTGTGCTAAAGCCTGTGGCCTCTAGTGTTCACGTAAAAAATCACAGCTCCTTGTCGTCCGCCCTCACGCCAAATCAAGGAATACATTCAAATACTCCTTGATGACCAGGCCATCACTCCAAACCCCAGCATCAAGATCCTGGGCCTACATTTCCAGGCCAACACCAAGAGTGACGTCTCCTTGCAGCGCCTCAAAAATAGCATTAATCTAATCATACACATGATCAGGCGAGTTGCCACCAAGAAGCGAGGCCTAACAGAATCCGGTACCTTTCGATTAATTGAAGCTTTTCTCCTCTCGAGAGTTACTTACGACAAACCCCTATCTTCTTCTCGACAAGCAAGACATAGAGATGCTTTATATAATGATTAGAAAGGCGGTCGAGCAGGCCATTGGTCTTATCATTAGTGCGTCCACACAGCGGCTGCTTAGCATGGGGCTCCACAACACGGTGGAAGAGCTATAGAAGGCCATCTTTCTAACCAGAAGGTCCGACTCAGAACTGCGATGGGTAACCCCATGCTTCGCCAGATTGGCTGGGCAGACCAGAATGTCACTCCGCTTGACGGACTCCCAGACTCTTGGCGACTAAAACTAAAGATGCTCCCTTTGCTTAGAAATATGAACCCCTCACATGACGAGGGTCAACGAAAAGCACGGGCTCAAGCGCTAAACACCACCCTCGTGGTTCATGCAGTTATCTACACAGACTTCTCCAAACATCGAGGGCAGCAACAGGCCATCATCGTGGCTACCTCCAGAACCAACCTCCTTGCGTGTACCTCCCTTAGGACCCAACAAATGACGGCAGCACAAGAGGCAGCCATCACCTTGGCTCTCACTCAACCAGGGGTTCGGAGGGTAGTCACCGATTCCCAGCAAGCCTACTGGAATTACCAGTCGGGTTGGGTGTTCTGACCCGCACTGTGCGTGCTAAAAAACCACTCCCCAAACGGTTCCATTCAGCTCATCTGGACACCGCCTCACGCTTCAATGGAGGGCAACAAATACGCCCACCCAATAAGCCAGCGCTTTCACCTCCCGTGCTATGGAGCTGCACGAGGACAGTCACCCGCTTGTCACGTCCAGGGAGATAATCCAGCATTATCGCCTTCTGAGACAGACCGTACCTTCGCCTTACCCTGACCTTTCCCGAGAACAACAAACTACCCTACGGCTCATACAATCCGGGCTCATTCCCACAGCCTACGCGTCTTCACGTAATGCATCCCAATCGCTACGACGCTGAATGTAAATTTTTCTCATAAGTAAAAATACTCCGCCCCGTAATCGGGGTGTGCGACTTTAGCACTGAGCACCCTCCTCTCTATCCGTCAACTACCCAACAAGAGCAATGGGAGATGCTGCTGTCCAGGCCCTCTCTACCTACCCGGCTGCAGCGGGTGGACAGAACACAGGCCGCGCGGAATGCATATGGGCCCTACAGAAGAAGGAATCACTCCCCAAGGCTGCATTCTGGGCCGTTCAGAAATCTGAACAGAAGTATTTCTTCTTCCTCCTTCTCAGCCGCAAGTCTCGTCGCCTCCGACCGCGGCGCAGAGACGGAGAAGTCAGATCGTCTAACACCGGGTTGGAGCTTACTTTGATTTTATAAAAAAAAGTTTTCACTCTTGTGCTACACCAATACAACTCAACCAAACACCGTTCATGCATCATGTATTGATTTAACCTTACCAAGAATATCTCTTTGAAGTAATAAATGGTGTGGTTAAGTGCATTTCACTTCTCTCTGGTTTTACTATTTGTAGAGCGATGTGAGTGAATTTAAGTGACGTCGCATGAGTAATCGTTATGGGTGCCGTTTACAGCTTTGCTTTCCAACCACATTCACGGGTGGATTGGCGCGATTTTTTTCTTGTCAGCCTCAGCTACCGTCTTAATTTTTATAGTACATGGCAAGTGTTTTTATACCTTTTTTGCACAATATTTGATACCTTGGTTGCGATCTTTATGAGTGAATCGTCAAATTACACTGCATGTTGTCATAGCTATAGGTGCAGCACGTCACTGATTGTTACGTCGTGCTTACGCAAAAAAACATGGGCGATATGCCGGCAATTTGTGCAGTCGAGAATAGGGCCCTAGGGCCCTAGCTCTGGCTACGTGCACCCGTTGTGAATGCACCGGCGCCCGCTCGCCGCTCGCGGGGCCGCCCAACTGAAGTGACGTCACGAGTTTTTGACGAGCGCTGTCCGGGTCACTTCTTTTGGCTACCACAGGTTGATGTCCCGCTGATGTCCATTTGCTGAGTGCCGCTCCGCGTGCTGTTCGGTCGGCGCGATAAATGAAATCCAATTAAAGTATGTTCTTCGCGTCGCAGGCCGCTAATATTTCAGCCAGGGTATTCTGCTGAGTAAAGGAAGCGAACTGTGCAATAATATTAACGCAGAAAATTGGTGTCAGTACTCCTTTAACACCCTCACTCTTTCCTTCCCCCGTCTTGTTTAAATGCGAAAGAATTATGAGGTAGATCAATAATCCGGTATGCCTGGCACACAGACGGCATGCAAAGTGGCCGACGGATGGCACACAAAAAGGACTATAACTCGAAAAATAAAAACACGGCAGTCGAGATGAACATTATGTTCGGTAAGTCTGGGTCTGGGAGGGGGTTTCGAACCAGCGACCTCTAGAAAGCCAGTGTAACACGCAACCCTAAGACAACCACAACTTTTTTTAGTGCCGAAGCTCCTTAGGGGCTCGGGGTGTCGGCGCCTTATGTCGTCGGAGTATTATGTAGCCACGATATTAAAACACCAGGACACTCGTTTTCTAACGCCTCACGCTAGAACATAACGCGTACTAAAAGAACACACCGGGACACTCGTTTTCCAACACCTCGCGCTAGAATGCGTCGTGTTTCAAAGACTCGAGACTTACAGCAAAGCTGTATACCCCTCAGCGGCTTCATCTTCGTGGGCAAACACGGCAAGGCGACAAGAATAGACTTATACACTGCATGCTTATAGCCCCTCCCCAGGTTTCAGTTCATCCCCATAGGCAAAAGCGTCGAGGCGCCAAGAATACACTTATTTATTTATTTATTTTTTTTATTTCGAATACTGTTAGCCCTTTTCGGGCTGGTACAGGGTGGGAGGATATACACATTTTGTCAAGACATCAAGCAATGAAACAAAAACACATCACGAGAGAGAGAGAGAGAGAGAGAGAGAGAGACAACTTTATTGGCTAGCCTGCAGAACGAGAGGATCGCCTCCTAGAGAGGCACCCTATCGTGACGCGGCCTGGACGTCCTCGTGGTGCGCCGCAGGCGTCGACTGGCTCGGCTGACGGGCAGTGAGGGCGTGGATCCCTCGGCCTCGCCGCCTCCCCGAGTCTCTGCCGTGCGAGAGCTGCCTCGAGCTGCTGGACGGCCTGGAGTTGGGTCGTGTACTCGGACGAAATCATGGCACTCGTGAAACTGTCCGGCAGCCGCGTCGGGGCGGCCGCCTCGTCTGGGTTGCGTTCACAATCCCACAATAGGTGGGCCAGAGTCGCGTTTGCTCTCGCGCACACACAGCACTGCACGCTGTCGTAGGCACCCGGACACACGTATTGCGCCAACACGGGTGTGATCACAGAGTTTGTCTGTAGCTGTCTGTAGAGCACGGCCTCGGCCCTTGTGAGCCGAGGATGGGGTGGTGGCATAGTTCGTCGGCTGAGCCGGTACCATTGGAGGACCTCGGTATAGGGACCGGGCAGCTGGACGGGTGGCGCCACCACTCGGCGCTCCCCTCGTCAGTGGAATGAGCCGGTGCATTGGACTACATAGCCTCCCGTTGTTGTTGCCGTGTTTGCTTCGGTTCTTTGTATGTTTTGGTGACGTTGTGAGCAGACATGTGAGATGAAACGATTTCTAAACAGATGTGTTGGGTTCTTAGATGCAGTGATGACTACGTAAACTTGTCGGACGCTTCTAAAGTTGGGTATCGGCTGCAACGGCATGAGCGCTTTTTGCAGCGATCTGCGCTTGGCTCCACCCGTTCTGAGTACGAATAAAACTATCATTAGTAGTATTATTTTCTTCTTAAATGCACTAACGGCTACGGAAACTTATTGGATGCTTGTAAGGTTGGGAATGGGCTACAATGACACGAGCGCTTTTTGCAGCGCTCTGCGCCTGGCTCCGCGCGATCTGAGTAGGAATAAAACTATTAGCAATAATATTATTAATTTCTACCACTTTAAATTATCTTCACTGGTTTCCACTACGGTTTCCACGGCAGCCTTAGCGCTGGGATACCTCGATAGGTGTGCTTTAAATAGAAAGGCACCTGCATACGAAGATGGATTACCGTGTAACCGTAGAAATGTTGCGGTAGTTTACACTTTCTGTAACCGTGAGCTTTATGCCTTTGGTTTTGGTGAGCAACACTGTGACAGCATGGGAGCCTGAAAGCCGAAGTGGAAATCCCACATTTGTGGTGGTCATTTTATCAAGAGCCAAAGTTATTCACCAACTCAACAGCCCAAGCTACAAACCATCCCTCCTCCCCTTCCCGTTTTACCACCTGCGTAGATATTAAGGCTGGCGCCGACAGTTAAAAAATGTGGCAGTGTTACCGCCAGCTGGTGTTTTTTAATGCTTAAGTATTCTTTAAAGAGTACCTAAAAATCGTGTAATGCCTGGTGAAGACACCAAAAACGCGTGATAAGTTGCCTCAAATATGGGTGCATGAGCCCGAGTCCTCCACCACAGACACATTTCCGACACGCTGGAAAAGTTTAGATTTGGAGAGGGGGCATGGAAGTTCAAAATTAAACAGCAAAATCATTTAGCCCTCCGTCTAATGATTATGATGGTTGAACACAAAGTTTTCTTCGTGCGAAATCGAATGGGAAATGATCAAAGTCAAAGACGCTGCGATCAAAAGACCAAACTACGCGCTGGTCAAATTCGACGCTTAATTAGTCAAAGTTTAAATCCAGAAGGCAACCAAGGAAACCCATACGATAGAGCTTTGCGATAAACCATCATCGTCGTTAGACGGAGGTGTGCATGATTTTTCAAGTGTAGGTGGCAGCTTGTAAACCGACCGCAGCATTCAGTTGTGAAGCTGAGTACTGATTTCGGGCACCCTCCTGTCTTGCGTCCTTCAGCCACGCAGGAATTGGTTTTTGAAAAACCATTCACCAACCAGCCAGCAAGCATTGCAATTCTTGTAAAGCAATGCTTCTCCACGACAAGCAATAACATTCTACTATCATGCGGTATTTATTCTATCAACGATTTCCGATGACTGTAGTAAGAGCATTTCTGTAAAATTAAACACGTTTCAGCCGTAGGTAATGAAGTTACGGAAGCGTCGTCCGTCACAATTTCTGTTTTGAGGTAAATCTTCGAAGACACCCTCCAACTTTGTCTTTCGCTTGTGGACGACGTCGATGCCGTTTCGTCATCAACTGCCAAAGGCCAGCGCCGCAGCATTCCTAGATCGGTTGCACACACCGGCTTTGTGAGAGCATTTAGTGGCAGTATACTCCTCGATTCGCGAAACTGCATGCAGGAATGAAAAAATTGCATGAAGCAACGAACTTTCACTTCCAGCTTTACTTCCAGCTTGGCGCATTGAGCGTCGTCTGCTATTTGTAAATACTGAGTATGGGTGTAAATAAGTAAATAACACACATGACATGCCTCGTAAACGTCACATCCACACTCAAGATTTACCGATCTGAAAAATGCACATGGGGTTACGTACGCTTTGCAAGCCGCACCACAGAAAAACGACAGAAAGACATGCACAACTACACTGCGCTGACCGCCACCGGCATTCCACTGACGAGCGGTTCGCCACGGGCGGCGCTGTTCGCTGAAACGACGGTGGTGACATACAACGGCCGCCCGGTCCCTATAGGTCGTGAGGGGTTCGTGGTTGATGGCCGGCTGCCTAGCCGAGCGAGAGGCGAGAGGGATCGCCGCGCGGTTGGTGAGTTCGCGCGCGGCGGCATCTGCCGTCTCGTTGCGATTGGCGTGGCCGTTGCTGGAGCCGAGCGAGTCCATGTGCGCCGGGAACCATCGAAGGGACGTGGCGGACACTGATGGGGTCGTGGGGTACATTTCCAACTTTCGTTCAAATGATTGTACAGTCATTGAGTCATCAAAAATCTGTGCATCGAGCGCATCCCAATCTTCTATTGTCCTAACAAGGGGAGAATATTTAAAAACATCAATTCTGGCATTGTAAGGCGTAAAAACATACGGGTGATTCACACGGGGAGAGACTCTGCCAGAGCGGGACAAATAGCGCGATTGATCTAAATTGAATTTATTTGTAGAGAGCTAGTATAAAAACTTCAGTCGTGCGATTTTTCTGCGTGTTGACAGTGTTGATAAATTTGCCCTAGCGAGCAAGGTGGTTACGGACTGTGTTTCGCGATACTCTGAAAATATAAACCGCACTGCAAGTCTCTGTATTCGTTCAAGTTGGTTAATCTGATATTGCTGGTGAGGGTCCCATATAACACTAACGTATTCCAAAGAAGGACGTACGACGGCTGTGTACGCCTTTAGCTTAAAGGGGCACTGACTCAAAAATTTTGCATCTTTTTTTTTTTGTTGCGATAAGTAGCTAGTGACCTACTTATAACCTGTAGAAACCTCATTTGCTTCAGCGTGCGACGGTTGCTTAATTCTAGGCATTTTCAATGCGGCCAGTCGCAGTTTCGGTTTCAGCGAGTGCCGCGAAACGATGGATTTTGTGGATTTTGTGTGAACAAAGCTGACCCCGTGACCGCCGGAGGGATATCACAGTTACAGAGCAGAGCCGCCGTAGCACTGTCGAATCCGCATCGAAGGCAGTTTCTGCGAATGCCCCCCTGTACTGATCTCGTGAGGCGCCTAATTAAAAAGCGACCGTGGATGTGACGCAGGCGCTGCGAGTGCAAATGCTACCGCGGCTAACGAACGACGCGCGACGCTCGAGACGGTGGGTGGCAAGACGCGCGCTGGGAGCAGCCGGCCGGTCTGCCTACAGGTCCGCCTACAGATGTGTTCGGCTTAGCACTGCGGCGGATATTCGAGTGCCGCTCTCGTAAGCGGGGCAGATGACAATTTTTAATGCAACCCGCCATGGCATCATTAACTCCTTTCTCATGTAAGCCACCATGGTCGGGACTTGGGGACAATTTCGTGCAGCGGTAACAAGCTATCACTCGAGCTACCTGCGCCGGCGTGGGCCACTTCGCGGCCGTGGCCGCCGCCTGCACAGCGATCGTGCGGCTTGCTCAGTGGGCTTTTCGTGCCTCCGGCGCGTTTCCGCATCCAATGGTAATAAACAGTAATAGAAACAGAGTGCCTGGAATCGCTGTAGAACTTTGGTCGCGGCCAGCTGCCCGATGAGCTGACGAAATCACGGCGCCTCCGCCGCCAACGATCGGGTCGTTCGTTCTCGAGAGCAGAAGCTCCGCCCTCCGGCCCTCCGATTGGAGCGGCGAGCCGGCAGTGCGGAAGCGGCAAACACAAACTCGTGACGTGTTTGGATGTTGTTTATTTACACTTGCGCGTGGTCCTCTGCTGGCCGCTCGGTTGCGTTTCGCACACTTCAAAATTGATTTTAAATATGTTCTAGGCTGTATTCACCGCTGATATTTTGCAGATGATGTATATGTGTTCCCACCAATCTATCTCCGAAGTTATCTCGCCTTCAAAATTTTGTGTCAGTGCCCCTTTAACTGCAGATGTTGCATGCACCAATTTTCGTTTCAAAAATCCAAGTTTTCGCTGAGCAGTTCCACATATGTTAGTTACATGATCCTTCCAATTGAGGTTACTCGAAATAGTGACACCAAGGTATTTGAGCTTTGTAGTGCGAGATATTTGCTTATTGCCTACAGAGTAATTAAACCTAAGTGGCATCTTCTTGTTCGACACAGTCATACACTTCGTCTTTTGAAAATTATTTTCCATATTCCATTTGGAGCACCAATTATGAATTACATCCAAGGATTTATTAAGTAATTCTTGATCATCTATTGATTTCACTGGGCAGTACAATATACAATCGTCCGCAAATAAACGAACTTCAACACTGGTATCTACACGCTCGGCTATATCATTAATATAAATCAAGAATAATATTGGCCCCAATACAGACCCTTGCGGTATACCAGAAAACACCGGTAAGCTTTGGGAGTGTTGACCATGAATTTGAACAAATTGCAGCCTATTTGACAAGTACGCTTGAATCCAATTAATAATTTGTTGGTTGACGCCAAGGTCATAAAGCTTGCTTACGAGTTTCCTGTGGCAGACCTTATCAAATGCCTTTGACATATCAATTGAAATTACGTCAATTTGCACTTTCGAGTTGACAGCTTCAGCGAAGCTGTGGACAGTTTCAAACAATTGAGTCACAGTTGATAGACTTCTGCGAAAGCCATGTTGCTTACTGTAGAAAAGATTATTATTTTCTATGTACTGTATTAACTCCTTAGCGATTATATGTTCCAGGACCTTACATATTGTGCACGTAATAGAAATCGGGCGATAATTCCCAATAGCAAGCTTGCTTCCAGATTTGAAAACTGGTTTTAATCTTGCCATCAGCCAGTCAGTAGGTATAATACCACTATGAAGCGATAACGAAAAAAAATCGCGCCAATCCACCCCGTGAATGTGGTTGGAAAGCAAAGCTGTAAACGGCACCCATAACGATTACCTATGCGACGTCACTTAAATTCACTCACATCGCTCTACAAATAGTAAAACCAGAGATAAGTGAAGTGCACTTAACCACGCCATTTATTACTTCAAAGAGATATTCTTGGTAAGCTTAAATCAATGCATGATGCATGAATGGTGTTTGGTTGAGTTGTATTGGTGTAGCACAAGAGTGGAAACTTTTTTTATAAAATTAAAGTAAGCTCCAACCCGGTCCGGTGTTAGACGATCTGACTTCTCCGTCTCTGCGCCGCGGACGGAGGCGACGAGATTTGCGGCAGAGAAGGAGGAGGACGAGGAAGAAATGCTTCTGTTCAGATTTCTGAACGGCCCAGAGTGCAGCCCTGGGGAGTGATTCCTTCTTCTGTGGGGCCTATATGCAGTCCGCGCGGCCTGTGTTCTGTCCACCCGCTGAAGCTGGGTAGGTAGAGAGGGCCTGGACAGCAGCATCTCCCATTGCTCTTGTTGGGTAGTTGACGGAAAGAGAGGAGGGTGCTCAGGGCTAAAGTTGCACGCCCCGATTAGGGGGCGGAGTATTCCTACTTCTGAGCAAAGTTTACATTCGGCGTCGTAGCGATTCGGATACATTAAGTGAAGACGCGTAGGCTGCTGGAAGAAGCGCAGGCTTGTTGGGTGGGCGTATTTGTTGCCCTCCATTGAAGCGTGAGGGGGTGTCCAGATGAGCTGAATGGAACCGTTTGGGGAGTGCTTTAGAGCACGCGCAGTACCGGTCGGGACACCCAACCCGAATGGTAATTCCAGTAGGCTTGCTGGGAATTGGTGACTACTCTCCGAACCCCTGGTTGAGTGAGAGCCAAGGTGATGGCTGCCTCTTCTGCTGCCGTCATTTCTTGGGTCCTAAGCGAGGTACACGCAAGGAGATGGGTTCTGGAGGTAGCCACAAGGATAGCGTGTTGCTGCCCTCGATGATTGGAGGCGTCTGTGTAGAAAACTGCATGATCCCCACCGAGGGTGGCGTTTAGCGCCTGAGCCCGTGCTTTTTGGTGACCCTCGTCATGTGAGGGGTTCATATTTCTAAGCAAAGGAACCCCTTTAGATTTAGTCGACAAGAGTCGCCAACTAAGCCTATTAAATATCCCTAGGTGGTAGAAATCTGTGGCCCCAGATTTCCACTGTGCAAGCATATTCTCTGGTTCAGAGGGTGCGAAACGTGGTTACGGCTTTTAAAGGAGCCATTTAGACGAAACACAAGTTTGGTTCATTCAAAGGATTCCGTTGCTAGAATCATGCTGACACCATTTTTAACATAAACTCCACTCAAATAAGCTACAAATTAGGAACAAAGGAAATGGCCATGCGACCCACTAGCTCATATCCCGCAACAGAACCTATGTCATACCAGCCAGCTCTGCAGTTAGCGGAGGGCGGCAACAGCAAACGCGAATTAGGCAGAGGCTATAAGCTTGCCGAACGAACTATTTGCGCTTAAATTTAGGGCACATTCTTTTTACAGTAGTAAGAATGGTGGGACCAACAGTAAAGGTTAGGAAAGCACACGTAAGCATAGAAGTACCGATGCGTACTGCTGTTGGTACTGCGCGCACTATGCTTGGTTTAGCTGCACAGGACTGCGGGGCTTTGGGGTTGTCTCGGACAACAATGGCCGATTGACACAAGCAACGGTGTCTTACGTGACCATATTTGTGGAGCGAGCACTATGTTTCACGAAACGATTATTTTCTCGCTGAACAAAAACAAGCCACGTTTAAATACGGTAAAAACAAAACAAAAGCAGAAAGCAGCTTGCCACGGTATGGTGGCACCATCTAGGTTAACTAACGGTAAAGGTTTCCCAATCGGCTGCAGAGCGGTCGGTTCCTGTGATATCATTGCAGACCCTGAAAATGCACGATTTAGCGGGAAAACCAAAATTTTAGCTTCAATTAATGAATTTCTCAGTGAATAAAGCATCGTTTGCATTTGGACAAGTGCTGGGGGCACCATACCACACGAAATCTTTCGAATAACACAAACTTGTATTTTGTCTTCATGGCGCCATTAAAATTCTCTCTGAGGCACATGGTGAACGTCTCAGCGTGCCAATACCTCCAAGGGGTAGGCAAGTTGAAATGCTGACGAAACGAAAAAACAGGATGGCGAAGGAGCACGGTGGCAAGCCCACGCCCTGTTTAATCTTTTTGGCACCGTGATTGTATCCCCATCACATGCATATTTGTAAGAATCGACACGTTTAACCCATGCTCAACATGTTACGGTCAACACAATTTATGCAAGCCAGCTACAAATAATGTCACACCACACAAGAATTTCTGTCTGATCTTGACGATGCTGGATGAGCTTAGGAAGGTGGAAAAATTTCTTGCATTAAAACAGTGAAAGCTGCCCTGTGACTGCACCAGCAATGCAGGCTGGAACGGCGTGTTTTCAAGCTGCGACGTCTAAACAATTATCTGGTCAAATGTACACTGCCTAAAGACCTTGTGCATGTGGTACTACTTATAAAGTTGCTAGCAATGCTTAAATGTTGAAAATTCAACGTATATGCAACTCTTACGTATTATAACTACAAATGTAATGCAGCCTCCTTGCATTTCTTTACCCGTAAACGAAAACTACCCGTTAGAACAATGCTAAGCTGCCTACGTCCTGTAAAAAAATTTACTGTGAGTCAACTGCCCCCTAAAAAAAAATCGGGGAGTGGGCGTTTTCTTTTACAACCATTAACGCAGTTTTCTTTCTTTTTTTTCATGCAACAAGCTTTAGTGTCGAATCCACCCAAGCCAAGCGGCGGCCGCTGGGCCGTCAGCATAATATTTTCGTTGCCGGCAATGGCAAGGGGGTCGATCACTCACAGCATACTGGCCACCGCTCCTGGAAGCTCATTATGACCGCGCCGACGCAGCCGGTAATTTACAATAAAAGAAGCGCGGCGAGCCGAACACCAAGGAATATACTCAACACGTTTAACAAAACAGCACTGCGGCAACGCGTAATAAAATTTTAACATGCACCACGATAAACAATCACTTACGGCAGAACACGCAGCATTTTTCACACGTCGCGTCAACAGACTGGAACTTGCAGTAGAGACTCTTGATTCACGTAGGCACGCACAACTTGTCAGGTATTTTGTCAAATGGCGACCTCGATGTGCGTTTGCTACAGCAGCGCAGTACGGCGACGACACAGACGCTTTGCCAGCACTCACGATGTTTCAGGTGGCACAAGAGCACTAACACGTAATATTACGGCAGGAGGAGCACGTAGTAATTCACGTAACACCAGCAAATCGAAAAAAAACCACCAAAACCACGCACAACGAACCAACCACGTCTTTTCTTGCGCACCTATAACAATGACTGCATATATGCTAGCCTAGACTAGACTTATTACTACAGTTGGCTATCTAGCAGTCATAGAGTTTTAGCAGTTACTTTCTTCCTTCATCATCACCCCTGAAGCAAACTAGGCAGACGCCATTATAGTATTTTATTAAAGTTGATAATAGCAAACATATATATATAATGGCAGTATATTTTCTTGATGCGAGCAACGTCTTTTGTTGTCGTAAGTTGTTGCTACTCAAAAGCGAATAAAAATGGATTAACAAACGAAGTTATTATCATCGTCATCTACATCTAGATTGACTGTTTTGTGTTTTGTTCAGCGTCCAAGCATTCACCATTCACTGTTTGTGCGCTTTTCACAAACAGAACGGCCGGATAAAAAAATTATTCCCCGCAGACATACGCAAACACACGCGCACACGCACACACACACACACACACACACACACACACACACACACACACACACACACACACACACACACACGCACGCACGCACACAAAAGCACCGTGCGTCAAATCCACGCAGGCAAATAATTCACTCAAATGGAGGCTTAGCAAGACTATGGAGCTCAAGTATTTAGACCTAGGTATTTAGACCTAGGCGAAAAGCGATACGCAGCCAAGAACAATATAGTGGCGATTTCATACGCTGGTGCTGTCACTCGAGACAAACAAAAGATTGAACGTGCATTTGTGGAGCACTACCCGCCGCGGTGGCTCAGTGGCTAAGGCGTTGCGCTGCTGAGCACGAGGTCGCGGGTTCGATTCCCGGCCGCGGCGGTCGCTTTTCTGATGGAGGCGAAAAGCAAAAACGCCCGTGTGTACGACATTTCGGCGCACGTTAAAGATCCCCAGGTGGTCAAAATTAATCCGGAGCCCTCCACTACGGCGCGCCTCATCGCCTGCGTTGCGTCTGCGCGTTAAACCCTACAATCAATTTGTGGAGCACTATAGACATGTCCTTGGCCAACGTCAGCCATACAAAGATGGATTTAAGGAGCAGTTTTTACCACTCGTACCGAAGCTGGACGAAGAGGTTAAAGCAAACTTGGAGGCTCCTATTAGTGTTCAGGAAATAGAATAGGCCATAGATAAACTAAGTCGAGGAAAAGCGCCTGGGCCTGATGGTCTCAGCGCTTCTTTTTACAAAGCGTTTAAATGTGAACTTGCAGAGACTCTTTGCAACGTTATATGGCTCGCGTATAAGGAAAAGACGTTGCCCCGTCCTTCCGTAGATCACATGTAATCCTTATCCCCAAAACGGATGATGAAACAAAATTGTTATCCGTCGAAGCATACAGACCAATTACACTTTCAAATGTAGATTATAAGGTATTTATGAACGTTCTGGCAAAACGTTTACAATGTGTTATTCGGTCAATTGTTGGCCAACACCAAACCTGCGGCATAAAAGGTCGCTCAATAACGACAAACCTCCACGTGTTTCGGAGTCTTTTAGAAACCGTTGATTCATTGGGAGGACGAGTTGCTATCTTGCAGTTAGATCTGGCTAAGGCCTTTGATCGAGTAACACATGATATCCTGTTTGCAGTGCTTGAACAGGCGAATGTCGGCTCGATTATTTTAGAGGGGGTTAAGATGAGTTATACAAACAGTTTCACGAGCCTGATAGTAAATAAAAAAGTTAGCGAGAGCTTTTCGGTTGTGTCAGGCGTGAAGCAGGGATGTCCTTTAAGTGCCCTGCTGTTTGCCATTTACCTGGAACCTTTTTGTCTGAAATTGTTAAATAGTAACCATATAAGAGATTTTACGTTGCACGAGAGTGAGGTAAAGATTCTTTGCTATGCTGATGATGTTGCGGTCGTGTGCTCTGACAAAGAGAGCGTCAGTAGAGCGGTTCGAGTAGCGGCGGAATTTTGTGAGCAGACAGGAAGCGCTATCAATTGGAGCAAGTGCATAGGCACTTGGCATGGAGACTGGGAGGGCACGCCAGAGGAATTTGCAAACGTCAACTGGAACACCTCCCCCACTAGATACCTTGGTGTGCCATTACAATGGTACCAGAAACCCACTGAGTTCTGGTCTGAGGAAACTGAAGGAGTCCGGAGTGAAACGCTAAAATGGGGGGGTCATGATAAGTCAATATTTTCGCGCGCTTCTGTCTGTAATGTATTTTTGGTTGCTAAAATATGGTATGTGCTTCAGGTGTTGTGCATGTCAAGGGTCAACGTGCAAAAAATTCACAGGGTTTTTGCTGTGTTTATTTGGCGCTCAGGATGGGAGCGCATGAGTCGTACGAATCTCTTCATTTCCGTTAGAAAAGGAGGTCTTGGACTGGTGCACCTATTTCTTAGGCAGGTTGTCTCTAGGTTTATTTTCCTGAGAGACCAGACAGACCCTTTTCTACGAACAGTTGTGCAGACGAAATTGGTGAATTATTTGCCAGATTTTGTTGTGTCTTCCAGTGCACTAAAACCAAGAGCACCACGAGGCTACATGAAAGAGGTCGTTATGGCCTTTTAATTCCTGAAGGCCAGGTTTTCCTACGAATACCTTGCTCTGGTGCCTAGAAAGAAACTGTACTAGGATTTAATCGATGTGGCATTACCGGTACCTCTTTATCGTTCGTTATACTGTGCAGGAACGGGGAAAGATGTGTTAAGAAGAGTTAAGCAAATGCCTGTCAAGTCAACCGTCAAAAGTTTCTTCTTTCAATTACATACCGGAACACTACCCGTAAGTCCTAGGCTGCGGGAGAAAGGAATACTTATAGCTGGGTCAGTGAATTGTCGACATTGCGGTAAACTGAAAACAATAGAACACATTTTCTTGGACTGTTCTGACGCAATGTTCCACTGGGACATTCTCCAGCGGACACTAAAGCAAAGAACTCCCGGTATCTCCGTACGGAATACGTTTCCTTCCAACGCGTAATGATGGAGGCATGCCACTTGACATGTTTATGGCCTTGAGCCTGCACAGTCTCTGGAAACCTCGTATGGCCGTGAGGCATGCAGACCCGGATGCACGACCGGCAAGGGAATACTTTATCGAAAGCATTGCTTATATCAGAGATGTAATGAAAATGCAAGACGATAAACCTGATTGGGCTAACATTATTGGATGAACTAGTTAACCTGAAACGCTTTTAACACGAGCCACCCGTAGCAGCGGGAAGGG
The DNA here is from genome assembly GCF_048455015.1 of Haemaphysalis longicornis. Taxonomy (NCBI): domain Eukaryota; kingdom Metazoa; phylum Arthropoda; class Arachnida; order Ixodida; family Ixodidae; genus Haemaphysalis; species Haemaphysalis longicornis. Next base: position 199,666,077 of record NW_027526203.1, read on the forward strand.
TTTTATCATTATGTTGTGACAGACATGTGTCATTGTTTAAAGGGTTTTTTTTTACCATTGTGCTGTGTGGAGGCATGTGTCATTGTTTTGTTTTTTGTGCACTGTACCAAGCCGGTAATAAAGAAAAAAAAAGTTTTGGTGGATTGGAGGTTAAGTACTCGCTTACTGATTCAAAGGGCGGAGGTTCGAAACCCGCTCAGTGACCTTTTTTTTTTTAAACCGTGTTTTAATTGAAGTCTGTCTGCCTTAGGTTATATTTTGACATTGTTGTTGCTCTTGTTGCTCTCGTCTGGCTGTGTCCCTTTTTTTTCTGTCGCAATATATTTCTAGCGCAAGCTCTGCCCCAAAAAACAGTACACCGCTTCAGCATTTAGTTGCAAGGATAAGCCATTTTACAACGACCCTGAAGGAAAACACAGACTAGGACAATCGGAAGCCACTTTTTAGGTTGTTTTTGTTTTCATTGCTTCGTTTTCTATTCGGCTTTTTGTGTTCTTTTTACTTTTTCTGGTGTGTATATTCTTCTCCCTCCCACTTTTTTTTTCGTAATGGGAGGGACGAGGCACTTCGAACAGCCTCGTTCAATATGTATCCTTCTTACGCCACTGTTTCATACAAACGTACCAGTTGGTAATATTAATTCTGCGAATTTATCAGTCCTCACTAGCACGAAATAACGTATACAGTGCTGCAGAATTTCCACAAACCATCGGCATTGTTTCTTACCATCTCTAGCCAAGCCAAAAAAAAAATCGCGCCAATCCACCCCGTGAATGTGGTTGGAAAGCAAAGCTGTAAACGGCACCCATAACGATTACTCATGCGACGTCACTTAAATTCACTCACATCGCTCTACAAATAGTAAAACCAGAGAGAAGTGAAATGCACTTAACCACACCATTTATTACTTCAAAGAGATATTCTTGGTAAGGTTAAATCAATACATGATGCATGAACGGTGTTTGGTTGAGTTGTATTGGTGTAGCACAAGAGTGAAAACTTTTTTTTATAAAATCAAAGTAAGCTCCAACCCGGTGTTAGACGATCTGACTTTTCCGTCTCTGCGCCGCGGACGGAGGCGACGAGACTTGCGGCTGAGAAGGAGGAGGAAGAAATACTTCTGTTCAGATTTCTGAACGGCCCAGAATGCAGCCTTGGGGAGTGATTCCTTCTTCTGTAGGGCCCATATGCATTCCGCGCGGCCTGTGTTCTGTCCACCCGCTGCAGCCGGGTAGGTAGAGAGGGCCTGGACAGCAGCATCTCCCATTGCTCTTGTTGGGTAGTTGACGGATAGAGAGGAGGGTGCTCAGTGCTAAAGTCGCACACCCCGATTACGGGGGGGAGTATTCCTACTTATGAGAAAAATTTACATTCAGCGTCGTAGCGATTGGGATGCATTACGTGAAGACGCGTAGGCTGTGGGAATGAGCCCGGATTGTATGAGCCGTAGGGTAGTTTGTTGTTCTCGGGAAAGGTCAGGGTAAGGCGAAGGTACGGTCTGTCTCAGAAAGCGATAATGCTGGATTATCTCCCTGGACGTGACAAGCGGGTGACTGTCCTCGTGCAGCTCCATAGCACGGGAGGTGAAAGCGCTGGCTTATTGGGTGGGCGTATTTGTTGCCCTCCATTGAAGCGTGAGGCGGTGTCCAGATGAGCTGAATGGAACCGTTTGGGGAGTGGTTTTTTAGCACGCACAGTGCGGGTCAGAACACCCAACCCGACTGGTAATTCCAGTAGGCTTGCTGGGAATCGGTGACTACCCTCCGAACCCCTGGTTGAGTGAGAGCCAAGGTGATGGCTGCCTCTTGTGCTGCCGTCATTTGTTGGGTCCTAAGGGAGGTACACGCAAGGAGGTTGGTTCTGGAGGTAGCCACGATGATGGCCTGTTGCTGCCCTCGATGTTTGGAGAAGTCTGTGTAGATGACTGCATGAACCACGAGGGTGGTGTTTAGCGCTTGAGCCCGTGCTTTTCGTTGACCCTCGTCATGTGAGGGGTTCATATTTCTAAGCAAAGGGAGCATCTTTAGTTTTAGTCGCCAAGAGTCTGGGAGTCCGTCAAGCGGAGTGACATTCTGGTCTGCCCAGCCAATCTGGCGAAGCATGGGGTTACCCATCGCAGTTCTGAGTCGGACCTTCTGGTTAGAAAGATGGCCTTCTATAGCTCTTCCACCGTGTTGTGGAGCCCCATGCTAAGCAGCCGCTGTGTGGACGCACTAATGATAAGACCAATGGCCTGCTCGACCGCCTTTCTAATCATTATATAAAGCATCTCTATGTCTTGCTTGTCGAGAAGAAGATAGGGGTTTGTCGTAAGTAACTCTCGAGAGGAGAAAAGCTTCAATTAATCGAAAGGTACCGGATTCTGTTAGGCCTCGCTTCTTGGTGGCAACTCGCCTGATCATGTGTATGATTAGATTAATGCTATTTTTGAGGCGCTGCAAGGAGACGTCACTCTTGGTGTTGGCCTGGAAATGTAGGCCCAGGATCTTGATGCTGGGGTTTGGAGTGATGGCCTGGTCATCAAGGAGTATTTAAATGTATTCCTTGATTTGGCGTGAGGGCGGACGACAAGGAGCTGTGATTTTTTACGTGAACACTAGAGGCCACAGGCTTTAGCACATTGGCGTACTAAAAGTGAGATTCCATGGATTGGTGTGAGCTTCCCTTAATTTTTTAACTCTTAGCACATGAGCAAGGTGCGCACAGGGCCGCTAGACGGGCGTGAGTGGTCGTGTGACGCTTTCACGTGGCATTCAGCGAGAAGGCAGGGGTAAACCCGTAGATGTGCTTGGTCAGTACACCATTTGTCTTCCCGTGTCCGCGTGGGCTTGTAGCTAAATCGGTAAGACAACGGGCTCTTGCTTGTTAGTCTATTAGTTCCAGGTTCGATTCCCGGCGGTGCCAGTGAATTCTTTTATTTGTTGGCTGGAGTTTTCGGGTGACACCAATGGTCGCGAAAGAACCCTTGGGGGGTAGAGGTAGAAAGCTTTGCTTTAAAACTTAACCTTTCGAGTATAATTACGGCTTACATGCTCGACTTTGTTTACTTGAGGAAGCACAATCTTAAGAAAAAGAATGTAAGGCAACAAATAGTTATCCTTCCTCCCAGTGTCCTAGAGGCAACACAAAAGACATAAGTCAGTCTTTTGACTTCATTTTGCCTTCAGTACATACATAAGCAACAGCATTACGGCACACAGAAGAATTAAGACAGCAAATTCAAGTTCTATCTTACAGCCTTTGTCCTAGAGGCAACACAGGGGAAACAGGCCAAAGTCTTTTGACTTCATTTTGCCTTGAGTACACACATGGGCAATAGCATTGCGGAACTCAGAAAGAGAAGAAAGCAAGTCATTTTTAAAGTTTTATACCTCTCATTCGAAATAAAATCTTCGTATAGAAATTTAAACTTTGTCTTTACCATAGTACATATAAAGGTAAAACATCATGGCTGTTTATCCGGCAGTCTATAAAAAGTACACAGCCTGCTTATGTCCTAGAGGTAACACAAAGGAAAAGTCAAAAGAAAGGCCACACAGTCAACATGCAGGAGACACAAAGTAAACAGAAAGGAAAAGTTCATTTTTATAAGGGTGACAGTCTCTCCACTCAGTTTGGCACGAGATGTCGGCAAACGACAATTTAACAGCATGGTTTCTAGCAAAATGTTTACGCAAAAGATAGTGAAGCACATCGGCAGTTTGAAAGAGAAAGCCGTCATTTTTTTTTTCTCCTTCTCTGTCCGCCGTGGTGGCTAAGCACAGGAGCATGCTTCGATACGGAGTACCAGGCGGTGAGTTCGATTTCCGGCCGCGGCGGTTATTTTTTAGGTGGACCGTGGAGGGGGAGAACAAAATGCCCTCGAGACTTCGGCACATTGTCGCAGGTTACAAGTGGTCTCAATTAATCCGTAATCTTGCACAACGGCGCCCCTCCTAGCACAAGTTTTACTTCAGCGTGTAAAACACCGGTTCGATTTCCCTTCCATGACGTTGCAGTAGCGCCCTTGGAAAGGCGGCGACAAGGACCACACGACGTTGCGTCATCACGCAGCTCACTGCTGCGATACCATCACCGCTGACGTGGAAGCAACTTGAAGGTTCCCATCTTTGCTGTGCTTCCCACCTGACAATCCAACCACTAGAAAGGGTCTCTACGGGGCACTACCGGTCGTTTTTAGCCAAAAAAGTGCCCAATCCTGTCACGAACCCTCCGCTTGCTGGCGCGTTCAAAACGTACGTTCATGTTTCGGAACTGCCAACGAAATGGGCCAACGGCTGCAGCCATCAGATGCGAAAAACCAGACGAGCCGCCCACGTCGCGGACAGCCGGCCCGCCGACCCGTTCGTAATCGCGTTTCACGCCGACCCTCCGAAGCAACGCCAAGGCGCCCGAGCGATGGGCAACGCCGAGTGGCGGCGCCCACAGGGGATCCGGTTGCGCTGGAATGCATGCCGAACCGCCGGCAGTCGGCGCGAGCCTCTTCGGTGCGGCCACAAGTAATTTAGGGTGGCGAAAATGGACGCCATGGGAAGACACCGAGACACGGTGTTTGTTTGGAATCAGGAGAAAGAAAAAAGAAAAAAAAATCGCGCCAATCCACCCCGTGAATGTGGTTGGAAAGCAAAGCTGTAAACGGCACCCATAAGGATTACTTATGCGACGTCACTTAAAATCACTCACATCGCTCTACAAATAGTAAAACCAGAGAGAAGTGAAATGCACTTAACCACACCATTTATTACTTCAAAGAGATATTCTTGGTAAGGTTAAATCAATGCATGATGCATGAACGGTGTTTGGTTGAGTTGTATTGGTGTAGCAAGAGCGGAAACTTTTTTTTATAAGATCAAAGTAAGCTCCAACCTGGTGTTAGACGATCTGACTTCTCCGTCTCTGCGCCGCGGACGGAGGCGACGAGACTTGCGGCTGAGAAGGAGGAGGAAGAAATACTTCTGTTCAGATTTCTGAACGGCCCAGAGTGCAGCCTTGGGGAGTGATTCCTTCTTTTGTGGGGCCCATATGCAGTCCGCGCGGCCTGTGTTCTGTCCACCCGCTGAAGCTGGGTAGGTAGAGAGGGCCTGGACAGCAGCATCGCGCATTGCTCTTGTTGGGTAGTTGACGGAAAGAGAGGAGGGTGCTCAGGGCTAAAGTCGCACACCCCGATTACGAGGCGGAGTATTCCTACTTCTGAGAAAAATTTACATTCAGCGTCGTAGCGATTCGGATGCATTACGTGAAGACGCGTAGGCTGTGGGAAGGAGCCCGGATTGTATGAGCCGTAGGGTAGTTTGTTGTTCTCTGGAAAGGTCAGGGTAAGGCGAAGGTACGGTCTGTCTCAGAAGGCGATAATGCTGGATTATCTCCCTGGACGTGACAAGCGGGTGATTGTCCTCGTGCAGCTCCATAGCACGGGAGGTAAAAGCTCAGGCTTGTTGGGTGGGCGTATTTGTTGCCCTCCATTGATGCGTGAGGCGGTGTCCAGATGAGCTGAATGGAACCGTTTTGGGAGTGGTTTTTTAGCACGCACAGTGCAGGTCAGGACACCCAACCCGACTGGTAATTCCAGTAGGCTTGCTGGGAATCGGTGACTACCCTCCGAACCCCTGGTTGAGTGAGAGCCAAGGTGATGGCTGACTCTTCTGCTGCCGTCATTTGTTGGGTCCTAAGCGAGGTACACGCAAGGAGGTTGGTTCTGGAGGTAGCCACGATGATGGCGTGTTGCTGCCCTCGATGTTAGGAGAAGTCTGTGTAGATAACTCCATGAGCCCCAGCGAGGGTGGTGTTTAGCGCTTGAGCCCGTGCTTTTCGTTGACCGTCGTCATGTGAGGGGTTCATATTTCTAAGCAAAGGGAGCATCTTTAGTTTTAGCCGCCAAGAGTCTGGGAGTACTTCAAGCGGAGTGACATTCTGGGCTGTCCAGCCAATCTGGTGAAGCATGCGGTTACCCACCGCAGTTCTGAGTCAGACCTTCTGGTTAGAAAGATGGCCTTCTATCAGCCCCTCCACCGTGTTGTGGAGCACGCGTGCTAAGCAGCCTCAGTGTGGACGCACTCATGAGAAGACCAATGGCTGCTCAACCGCCTTTCTAATCATTATATAAAGCATCTCTATGTCTTCCTCGTCGAGAAGAAGATAGGGGTTTGTCGTAAGCAACTCTCGAGAGGACAAAAGCTTCAATTAATCGAAAGGTACCGGATTCTTTTAGGCCTCGCTTCTTGGTGGCAACTCGCCTGATCATGTGTATGATTAGATTAATGCTGTTTTTGAGGCGCTTCAAGGAGACGTCACTCTTGGTGTTGGCCTGGAAATGTAGGCCCAGGATCTTGATGCTGGGGTTTGGAGTGATGGCCTGGTCATCAAGGAGTATTGGAATGTATTCCTTGATTTGGCGTGAGGGTGGACGACAAGGAGCTGTGATTTTTTACGTGAACACTGGAGGCCACAGGCTTTAGCACATTGCCGTACTAAAAGTGAGGTTCCATGGATTGGTGTGAGCTTCCTTTAATTTTTGTAACTCTTAGCACATAAGCAAGGTGCGCACAGGGCCGCTAGACGGGCGTGAGTGGTCGTGTGACGCTTTCACGTGGCATTCAGCGAGAAGGCAGGGGGTAAACCCGTAGATGTGCTTGGTGAGTACACCACCTGTCTTCCCCGTCTTCGCATGGGCTCGTAGCTGAATCGGTAAGACAACGGGCTCTCGCTTTGTTGGTCTATTAGTTCCAGGTTCGAATCCCGGCGGTGCCAGTAAATTCTTTTATTTGTTCGCTGGAGTTTTCTGGTGACACCAACGGTCGCGAAAGAACCCTTGGGGGGTCGAGGTAGAAAGCTTTGCTTTAAAACGGCCCTCGGAACACCGTGGATTGTAGCATACGGGTGGGCGCGACAAGAAACGCCCCTTTTCAGCGGTGCGAAGTAGAAAGGCGCGGTTCCCGTTTTCCACTCCGGGTGGCACTCGTATTTTCGCAACCTCGAACTGCAACTTTTAAGTTCACTTGCATATTAAAAACTCCGTAATTAATAAGTAACCTGGTAATAAATATAAAATGCAACAACAACGTTCATGTAGTACAGCCCCCAAACGTTAGGATCGCTGCAGTCACGGGACAGAAAAACGGCGGAGTTTCATCCCCCTGGTCTAGCATCGACCTCTGCCACTACCCCAAACTGGGGCAGATGGGGAACGCGAATTGCTTAAATCCGCTTCAACGTAAGAGAGGGCGCCACCGCTCAGGCAAACACGCAATTGCTCCTCCCGCCGGTGCTTCTCCGGCGCCCGATCAGCGCGCGCCATGTGGTAAGAGAAAGACTTACAATCTTTGAATACACTTATAGAGTGCATGCTTCACCCCTCCCCAGGTTTCACGTTAGTGGCGAAGCATCCAGTGAATAAGTTTATTCTGTATTTTTATATAAGCGTATTTTTATGCAGTGTATACCCCTCGTTTTTCTAATTTTGTTGAGCCGTCAACAGTCAATCCCGAGCGTGAAAGGGACTCTGCAACACTTTCTATAAACGCTTTCACTCTTTCCTTCGCGTCTGGAAGCATTGTGAAAGCTATAGTTATTGCCATCACGGGGCCGCACTGCGTGATTTGTTCGTTGCAGCAGATCCGTCTTCCCTTTTAATGCGTAGCATTCTTTGCCGGTTAGCCCCACAGCCAGGAGCGTGTAACGCCCTGCATTTCCACAAAAATGCAGATTTCGTGAAAGTTCCAAATGTAATCGTTAGAGTAACGTAAATGGAGATAATTGGTCGAACGAAATTTTGAAAAACTTAAAAATGAAAATATAAAAAAATTACGGAAAATGTCAGAACGTATACCGCATTGCATTTCCACAATAATGCAGATTTTGCGAAAGTTTTAAATGCAATCCCTATAGTAACGTAAATTGAGATAATTGGTGGGGCGAAATTTGGAAAAACTAATAACTGAGAAAAAATATTAAAAAATTACGGAAAATGGCAAAACGTATAACGCATGGCCTTTCCGCAATATTGAAGATTTCGCGAGAGTTTCACCTGTAATCGTTATAATGGCGGTATTGGAGATAATTGAACGGACAGGATTTAGAAAAAAAAAACAAAAATTTGCTGGAAACAACTCACACTCAAAACAGGCAGCATAATAATGCTGCGCATTAGTAGATAATTCCATGAATTTACGCAGAATTTCCGCAGAAGTGTCTACTGAATTCGTTTATTGCTACAACTGAGGGAAAGCCGGCCAATAGCCGCAACACCGCTGTAATGACGTCATTCCAGCGCTCCAAGAACGCCAAGACCGGGAAAGAGACAAAAATCTTATGAACGGGTTTCAAGTTCTCTGTTGGGCATAGAGCGGCAATTTTGGCTGAGGTGCTTAGTGACCTCCTATTCTAAGCACTGGATTTCTTTATTGATAATATTCTGAAAGTATTTAAAATTGAGCATGTTGCGTGACGGCGCTCGTTGCGTGACGGCGCTCCCGCGCCGCCACGTGGTATTGCTCATATTTCGCGGGGTTTCTTTGTGAGTCAGGATAAATGAGCACGCAAATCATTCGTCGCTGAAAATGCCGCGGTTAGATGCCTCTCGTGGGTACCTACAGGTGCCTAATGGACACTTACCCCCGTATTCTTAATCGCGCCTCCACTCCGCACTTCTACTCAACTTGAGCAAACTAGTGGCGATCTGACGGGATCCTCCACTCGAGTGGCCAACGCGTTTCCCAAACGGCCCTCCCGGATCCCTCAGCGGAGTCGCTCCTCGAGAAATCCTCCTCGCCACATGATAGACACGACAGTCACCTGGGGTGGAGGCTACGTGTTTACGTTCAGTCTAAAACAAACGCTAAGCTTAAAATTAACGCGTAGTTGTTTGCTGTGCAATAAAACAAGGTGTAAATAAATGAGGTGTTCTTTGTCTATGACATTTTGCTTTAGCGTAGCATAAACTATGCTGCTGAACGGGCGAAACCGTTCTCCCGTCTGGCAACAACCTGCCGCCTCCGCTCGTACTGCTCGTACATCGCCCGCGGCCCGCGTGCGCGGGAGGCTCGTTTCCCGGGGTCATTTCACGTGCGCGCCTCGTTCTTCGTTCACCATGAGTGAGCCGCGGTTTATGTACACGAGGGAAGAGCGCCAGCACCTGGCGTACTTGGTCTCAAAGTATCCTGTGCTCGAAAATCGGCAAACCGGTAATGCGTCGGTAAGAGCAAAAAATAAGGCATGGGAGCGCCTTTGGCTGGAATACTGCAGCGACGCAAGTATGCGCCCGACGACCGAGAAACAGCTGAGAAAGCTGTGGGAGAATGAAAAAGCAAAGTGGAAGAAGAAGGACTCCGAAGATAAGCGGGAGGAGCACCGCACGGGTGAGTGACCTGTTCGATACATTTGAAACACTGCAGTGTTCGCTCGCTAACGCTGACCCAAATGTTGTTGCCGGTAAGGTGCCGTTCGCGGTAACTCTCGCGCTGCGCAGTCTACTCCCGCAAACACGGTAAACGGTAACGTAAACACGGTAACGATATGCTAAACCTGCCTATTATGCAACAGCAATCAATAGGGAAGGAATCGCTATTTGTAGGTACTTCAGAATATTTGGCTGTGGGATCACACTTAGGAAGGAGCACTCTCTCTTCCTCCGAGAGCTTGTTTATTGTGTTATGTTACTGATATGTTCGACGACAGTATGATGTTATTCCCGTTGTGTTATGTTGCATCCGCGTGTTTTGTGTCCACATGCGACATTGCTTTGTTAATTTACAGGAGGTGGGCCACGCCAGGACCAGACCACCAGTCCGACATTGGAATTGGTGGGGGCAGCCGCCTCACACACTGAACTAGAGAACCAGTTCGACAGCATTGGGGCGTATGCTGGTGAAGCAGTGATGGATCTGCCAGAGATGACTTCGGTGGCTGGTATCCTCGACCCAATGGTGGCAGGGCACCCCACAAGTTTTGATGAAGATTCTGGTGAGTTAGCTCTCACATTTACCTGCACATGGAGACGGTAGCTTCACAAGGGTTACCTGCATTCTATAACAGGTTTGCTGTCTGTGTTATTTCATGTTTCAACATCTCTACAGTACTCCCAGGTTGGAGCTTGTGTATTTTAAATCATTCTCAGATCTCTTTGTGTATGTGTTTCACAGATTGCTGTGGTTTTGTATGCCTGCAAACAAAGTGGAGTTTGACACTGAATGTTGTTAGTGCCACCTTCCATGGAATTCGCGTAGATTGCGTTCACTTCCAGAAATGTTCCTTAAGGTCACGTACTATAAAAAATTGGCTGGCAATTACGTAACTCCATCTTAATGGGCATTTGTTGTGTTGACACTTGGGGCAACTCGCCACGTACAGCTCGGTTAAAAAAAGAAACGATGCCTGCGGTGAAGATTGCATGCAAAGCCCAGATGCCCAGCTGTGGCGCAGTCGTGCATACCATGAATTACAGAACACAACTTTTCTCGCACCTCTAGGATGTGCTGGGAGCCCGTCGGCGAGTAGATAATTTTCTGTAGCAGGTCATTGTGAACACAGGAGGATTGGGTCTCACCGTACAGCAGTAAACATTGCTTTCACTGAACCCTACCGAAAGTTTTTCCAGCATGCCACACTCGCGAACTGGAACTAAACCAAAGAAGAGCATAAGTTACTGGTTCACGACAAAGGAGTACTTTAAATCACGCACTATAAAAAATTGACTGGCGGTTACGATACTCCCTAGTGCGATATTTGGGCGCAGCAGCAGTGTGCTGAGGCAGCACTCACTTGTGGGTTTTCTAGAGAGCAGCAATGATGAGCCTCTTCGTCGGCGACGTTAAGTGCGTCTCAGGAAGGGACCGCAAACTGCGTCTTAAGCGAACGCACACCATCACCACACGCACGCCCCCCTCATGTTTTCGCCAAGCGTAGCGCGGTCGAGCGCCTCATGCGGGCACAGCATACTGCCCCCTATCCTCCCCCACCGCTCACTTTCCGAGAGTGCTGGCTCGCGCCACCACGGCAAACCGCCCTCCCCTCCCAATTTCGCAAAACTGCCCTCCACTTTCTTTGATCGTTCGCTCTATCACGACAACGGTGACGCAGCTCAGCCCATGAACGGGCAACAAAGGGCTCCACCCTAAAAAATCAGAATGGTAGAACAAATAAAAGAACGATTCACAAATATCACTCAGTATTGCTAGTTATTAATTCCATATTCCATCACTGAATACGTGTTCACCAATTTTATACGTGCTGTTCCCTCACTGCTACTTTATTCGCCTTTGTTCTTCATATGGTGTCTCCTTGTCTAATTGTGCAGATTGGAGTCCGCCATCGCCCCTGAGGCCCGTGTCCCCTCCAGCCCAGCAGACCACACCCAGGTCGTCCTTCACCGCTGCACCACAACCGCACCACATCCACCCAAACGCTGCAGTGAGCAGGCCAGGGAGCAATGCCCCTGCTGCACTGGCGAGGCCTGCCTCTGTGCCCATGAGGCAGCTTGCCACTGGGGTGCACAGGCCTGTGAACCCAGGAAGCTCACCCGTTACCGTGAGGCGGCCGTCGGCAGCCCCGCCTACCAGTAGCTCGCAGGGTGCTGCAGTGCCTCCTATCAACAGGCCGGCTGTTCGCAGTGTCCATGTGCCAGCTGCAAGTAGCTCTGAGGGTGCCACACCACAGCGCGCCACAGGGCCTCCTGGTAAAAGGCCGGCCATTCGCAGTGCCCCTGCGCCAGCCGCAAGTGCAGCAGGAGCCCGGGACGAGGCCCTAGAAAGTGCTCTTGCCCCAGTTGTCCATGCGAGGGCTGACGCGGTCAACGAGGAGAGGCAGCGGAAGTTCCAGGAGCACCGGCTTACATTGAGGCTGCTGCGGGGCAAACTGGCGCAACAACCCAACAAGCAACAACTCTTCATGCAAGAGGACATTGCGCTTCGTGAACGTGAGCTGATGCTTGAGGAGAGGGCAGTTGCCCTGGAACAAAAAAAAATTGATCTAGAAAACAGCAAAATTGAACTTGAATTGCTCAGGGCACAGCTTGCACAACGTTGAGCGCAGCTTGCTTCCAAGCATAAAAGATTAGCCCCTGCACTTGTGTTGCGGGGTAAATAAACAAGTGTGATAATCCCAGAATTTTTCTGTTGTCACATTTATTTTGTACATGTGGGGCCAGTGAATACCAGTGAGTGAGTGAGTGCCAGTGCCAGTGAGTGCCAGTGAAATCACTCTCGCACATACACCACATTTTCAAACAGAGTGACTTCTCCACATATTTGTGGGTTTCGAGCGCATGCAAATTGTAAATCTGTCTTGAATGTGCCGTGACAGCCGCGGCGACAGTGGGGAGTGGGCCGTAGCCTCCCGCAGCTGCTTTCTAAACGGGCAGCTAGGAGGATTTCAGTGTTTTTCACGAAGAAAAACACCTGGCAATCAGATTTGCCCGGTGACGGGAGCCAACGACCGTGTCTACAGGAGGCCGAGGTACTTACAGGCATAACTGCCGGTTCGGTTCTGGCAATACTGGTGCAGGCACTGCAGGTGGGGTCGGCTCCTGGCGTCGGCAGGCAATATTGTGCAGAACAGCACAGGCTGTTATTATGACAGCTGAGCGTTCGGGCCGGTGCTGCAGCCGCATATCCAAACAAGGGAAGCGACGCTTCCAGATTCCAAATGCCCGCTCAACCGTGTTTCTCGTGCGAATGTGTGCTGCCTGGTACCTGCACAAAAGAAACAAGTAGTCCCAGTAGTTTGAAAGGGCTATGCTGTGGAGCTAGCACACAAATATTATTACTATAAGGTCGTCTACATGGATGCGGCAGTATTGCATGTCCCATTGCATCTGACCAATACAATACGCCAGCGTTTACATGTAGCACATCAGCTGTCACTCCCAGACAGTGAAACACATGCACGCTCTCCTACAAACTGCTAATATATGCCAGCCATCCTAACCTACTGCTGTCTGCCGCATTTGTGGGGTGTACTGGTCCCTTTTACACAAATGCTATTCCTAAAACAAAAAAAAACATTCCAATGCACCCTGTTGCCTTCTTAAAACATGCTCAATATTGCAGTGTCTGCACAGCATGCTTGCCTGGGTTGATTACAGACAGCGCTTCGAGATGTCGAGCCACTATTGGCAAGGGCACCTCGCATTATAGTCACGTAAAGTTTCAAGAATTAAGTGCGTGCCCAAGGATGAGGGAGACAAAAAGGGCACTCTGCTTCAATATGATGATTACTACTCAGAAAGACATGTTATGAAGGCTCCTAATATTCTGTACAAGTGGTGCGTCATAGCAAAGTGGCATACCTGGCCTCTGGACTGCCCAGTGCCCCCGGGTTTGCGAGCGGCGTCATCAGGTATGGCACGCATGCGTAGCCAGCGTCTCCGAGCAGCAATCCAGGCACGCGTTTTGTTTCATAGAGGACCCGTGCACGGCTCTTGTCGAATATGCGACTGTCGTGCCAGGATCCTGGGTGCCTGGCGATGAGGTCGTAGAACTGCAGCTGGCGTCCCGTGACGGCCTGGAATAGCAAATAAATGCCAGTGTGTGGATGCGATGAGGTGACACCATAGCATGTTATTATTTCAAAGAACTTTAATTGCATTACACAAGAAAGTGCATTTGGTGGGTGGTAATATTTCAGTCTAGTTTGTCTTAAGCAGCCCCAAAACTATACAACATAGTAAGGGATTTACCTTACTGTTGCAATACGCCTACAATAAACTAGAAAATTTGTTCTTCAACGTAATTCCTTCTCTAGAAACCAACTGAAATGACAGGATACCAAAATGAAAAGGTATTGTTACAATTACTAAAATGCTCGTTTAGCATGGTGCTTTATGAAGTTCAACGCTGCGATAGACAGGTGCTTGCCCGCAGATTGCTTATTGCATTCGGGGGGGGGGGGGGCGACGTAAGGAACGAACGAAAAGGTGGTAAGGTCGGTACAGTGAGCATGCGTAGAAATGAAAAGAAGCATGCAGACTCACGCGCGCTCCCTAATAGCTGCACGGAAAAACGTCACTATTACTGTAACTGTTGTATCGAAGCGAATATAACGTTCGGACAACCGCCAAGGAACGTATTAATATTGCGGAACTATCATATCGATGCTCGTAAAGGGGGGGGGGGGGGGCACAAGAAGTAAACTTACTTGAACATTGATTGAAAAGTACCCCTTCCTGTTGCGGTAGACCTCGCCGTTGGGACCGCCGGGTGCCTTTATCCTCACGTGCGTGCAGTCAATGCACCCGGTCACGCCCGGAAACTTCGCGATCTTATAGGAATCGCAAGCGATGTCGTGGAAGCTTTCCGGGCGGTCGGGGAACGTAACTTCAGCACGGAAGAGGCAACCCGCGATCAGCGCCGACATGCGCTTCACAGCGCGGCACACCGTCGGCTCGCTGACGTTTACCAGATCGCCTGTGACGACCTGGAAGGTCCCAGCACCGTAAAAGCGTAGTGCGATCAGCAGCTGCAGCATAGGCGGGATGGGACAACCCGCGGTTTGTGACGTTCTCCTCAACGGGCAGGCGGGCCAGCAAGTCGACGACGGTCTCCTTCGTGAATCTATATCGATATAGAAACTCGCCGTCGCTGTAATACTCCAAGGGGTTTTGCCGATCCCTGAAGCGTGGTCGCGGCACATTTTCCGCCGGGAGATCGTCTCCCTTGTTCACAACTTCTGTTACAAACAGCACAAACTCGACGAACTCCGCAAAATCACCGTCGTCGGCCGCCATGACGAGTGACTGGAGGGACGACTCAAGGCGGCCGGCCAGCTCCCTTGAGATTTCGAGGACTGGTGTCGGGGGAATCCCCCGCTAGGGGCGCGTCTCAAGTCGAGGTGCATCGAAGAAACGAAAAACTCGCTTGAAGATCGCCTTCGAGTGGAAGTATTCGTCGAGTGGTGACTGAGAATACGGGGGTTAGTGATTAGAAGAGTAATTCTCGAGCAAGATAATTAATTTACTCTTACTTAATGAAGTCTCATTAACGAAAGAATTTACTGCCCCCTTCTCCACAGCACTGCAAACATTATGCATTAGGTTTTCTTCGAGTGACACCATTGGTCTTTTTTAAAATCTTGGTGCATAGTAGCTGGGGCACGCTATGTACCTACATCCACTTGTTCGCGGATGATTTCGTCATTTTCCGTAAAATTTTTAGACGACAACGATATTAAACTTTTGCAAACAGATATTAACGCAATCACGTCCTGGTGCAACACATGGAAGATGGAACATAACACTAATAAGTACAAAGTTTTACGGGTTCAAGATTTAAACCTTCCGCTGTACCCTCTTATAACCTTAACAGTTCCATTCTTGAGTTTGTAACATCTTACCATTATTTAGGGGTACACATTGCCTCAGACCTTACCTGGTCGATTCACATTGATAGCATAATTAACAATGGCAACAGAACACTAGGCTACCTTCACCGCAACTTTTCTACTGCCACTGTTGCCCTAAAAACACTGCTGTACCAAACATTAGTCCGGTAAAAACTTGAACTTGCTCCTCCAATTTGGGACCCCGACTGTGAAATTCTGACTAACTCTCTTTAGCATGTTCAAAATAATGCCGCCCATTTCATTTATCGTAATTATAGTCGCACATCGAGTGTCATTTACATTAAAAGCTCACTGTGTTTACCAGAACTGGCAACTCGTCGCCGGTACTTCCGTCTTTGTTTCTTCCACAATATTTTTTACCATACTCCGGTTTGCCGCACATCCTTCATTACTTCACCATCCTGTCCCTTCACGCATTGACCATCCACATAAAGTCAGCGTAATGCATTGTCACACTAAGACATGTTCGCAGTCATTTATACCCAGGACATCGCAGGACTAGAACCACCTTCCCGAGGGCTGCCATCACCGAGCCATTACAATTCCGAAGAAACTTAGTTGACACCGTTTTTTTCTGACACTGTCTAATAATGTATAACATCACTTATGCTGCTTTTGTTGTATCTTTTGTATAAGTTTACCCACTCCCCTCTGTAAAGCCTCTGGTTTTGAGGGTAAAATAAATGAAATGAAATACATGTATGCATGCATGCACACCTGCATACATACATACATACATACATACATGCATACATACATACATACATACATACAAACGTACATACATGCACGCATACATACATACATGCATACATACATGCACGCATACATACATACATACATACATACATGCATACGTACCTGCATACATGCATACATGCATGCATGCATGCATACATACATACATACATACATACATACATACATACATACATACATGCATGCATGCACACATACATACATACATACATACATACATGCATACATACATGCATACATGCATACATGCATACATGCATGCATACCTACATCCATACATGCAGCCATACATGCATACCTACATCCATACATGCATACATGCATACATACATGCATACATACATGCACACATGCATGCATGCATACATACATACATGCATACATATATTACATGCTTGCATACATATATACATACATAAACCAGAGCGTCCGGGTGCACAAATACTACAGTTCCATGCGATTCGAATCTAACCTTGTACTTGAATCTCGATCTGTGCGACGCCCCAGGTTTTCGTTCGTAGCTCAGTGGTGCTAAACGAAATCACATGGAATTAACGTTTTTTTAAATGCAGAGCATTTCAGTAACTCACGATGTCACCCGCGTTTTCGTCCGTAGTCGTAGTCCGCACCCCTCCCCTACACTATATAAAAAATACTATCCGGCGCCTGGTTTCGACCCCTCGACCCTGCGGGCGGAACGCAATGTACATGGTGCTCTACCCACTGCGCCACAAAGCCGACACAGAATGGGAGGCTACGTACGCGCCTTATATCCTTGACTCATTCAAATTACTGCTGACGAGCGCTCTCTCGTCAGCAGTTGCCACAAGTGCAACAACATTAACGTAACGCAAACTACTTAACGTCGTGCGCCACCGGAAATGCGTTGCATTTGATCGTGCCCCTCGCGAGGGGGATGTTTCACTGCGTCGCCATTCGAACAGTTTGCCACGCTTTAGTTTCAGTTCCGTATCTCCCCGCCGCGGGCGTAGACAGAAGGCGGCCGGCCGCGACTCTCGCCACCGCGGCGCTGCGGTTGCGAGTTGCGCTAGGAAAGCGAGCGTCGTCTGCTAGCGGGGAGCGGAACGCGTTCCGCTCGGCATCTCCGGTCTTTGTGGTATTACGTTTAGCTCAAACCGTCCTTCCGTGTCGACGTCTGTTGTTAGCTGTGCCAGCGACTACAGTAGGTTTACTGTCAGCAGCGATAACGCTGGTAGTGTGTGTGTGAAAGAAAACTGAAAAGTTCGTTGCGCTCTCAGCGGTGGCTTCTCGTACACTGTAGCGATTTTAGTGTGAACAGTGTATTGGTGAAATGGCGCCTTCAGAATTTAGTCGAGGTGGCAGAAGTGGCGTCGTCTCAAGAAAGAGGTGTGCAACTTATCATGGCTCCCAGCTCGGACACACGCGGCTTCGAGAAAATTCTTGCAACATGTCACTAGCATACAACAATTAGGATTTTTAATTTAGCTGCAGTTCTTTTCTCAGCATTTGGTGCAATATTCATAGATACCCTAGCACAAAAGCTACTGAAAGCAGTTTTACGGGGGTAGTGGATAAAATGGGCAGCCGAAAGAACAGAAGAATATGCAATAGCGTTTAGTGGAATCGCGTACATGTAAAGAAGCACACAATAGCCCGGCACAATAAATTGCTCCGAAATCATTAATAAATAATAACAAACTTTATTAATGTTGACATAACAGTGCCCTCGTTGTGAGCGCTCTACGACAATACAATACGCATACGAATGCATAACGTGTTTAGTTTTAATACAAAATGAAAACCAAGTAAACACAACAAAAACAAAATGTCACGGTGAACTGTGTATGAACACAAACGTCATGCAGTGCTGCGTGTGCCAAGCTGTAATGCCTTGGAAAATTAATCAAGGCAAAATGTGCGGGAGAATGGAACTAGCTAAATTTGTGTCAGAATCAATCCCACTATATCGAAGACGCATTGATAGGAAGTCGCTGCTTCTTTTTGTTCGCGTCAGGATTCATCTTATTTTGTGGGTGCCTAAGAAAGAGCTTAGAATTGGCAGCTGTTTCTGGGTCCCAGAGGGAGGTCAAGAAGATATTACATTTCGTAAGGAAGGATCGAGTTTGCCGCAGGATACGGGAGTTTGTATTAAAGCAAGTATTTTTCTGTCCACGTTTGTCCGGTCTGCTCGTCAGGTTTGTTGGAAATGGTAGGCTTTGGTTTCTCTGGCAACGCTGCGTTTGTGCTGGTTCCTTTCCTGTTATGCCTGCCAAGCGGCTCCTAAACCGGCGACCAAATTGCTCCTATGCACACATACGCACAAGTTCGTGAAGAGTGTTATCTGCCGATAACCAGCTGCAACGATGCTTTACATTATAACAGGCGCAATAAAACAATGGGCAACTTTAGCTCAATCTAAAAAGGTTACTGATCAATATATACAGGAAAAGAAACCAGCAGTATAACAATTAAAACATCAAGGTGCGAGGTATGGTTTCACACGGTTTAACTCCTGCTAACGCATTAACAAGTCCTTTGTGACAGATGTTTCGTGAAATGCGTGGTTTAATGCAGAGAGTAAGAAAATAAGATGTTTTTGTAGCCTCTGGAATACTTTCACTTACTGTACACAGCAAGAACAAAACAGTAACCATAATAATTTGTTCAAAACGATAGCATATAATGAATTGGATAGTATGTAAGAAGTTTTTAATTGGTTTTAAGCAAATTGACGCTGATATTGAAGTAAAGGTCGCAATTTACCCTATTGAAGAGGTAGGTCATTCGATATGACATTGCCATCAGTAGTGTTTAAACGTTCTGAGAATTCGACGCTTCCTTGGTTGTGCGTAGAAATCGACTCGTGTGGTTAGTTCACCTTGGTGCACTGCTTTAAGAAAGTGAAAACATCAGGTGTGCTTTGCTCTGAACATAAGATCCTTTTGAAATATAGGTGCTGTGCGCTTATCCTGTAAGTTGCTCAGATAAATCTCAAAGCACAGGAGCACTTTTTTTTTGCTACGCCATAACTTGGTAGCAATTTCTTTGTGATGATTTCCCCAAGCTAAATTGCCGTACTGTAGCATCGAATAGATTCTAGAGTACTACATCTTCTTAAACGCCAGAGCAGAACTAAGTGATCTAACATAATACATACACTCCTCAGTTTATTGCAAGTTCCGCAGCAAGAAAATTCACAGGCGTATTCCAAGACAAATGCTCCTCAAACTATATATGAGAAGTTCTTGCTTTTTAAAAGAGGATAGATCTTCTTGAATGAATGAATGATTATATGGTTTAACGCGCCGACGCAACGCAGGCGATGAGGCGCGCCGTAGTGGAGGGCTCCGGATTAATTTTGACCACCTGGGGATCTTTAACGTGCGCCGAAATCTCGCACACACGGGCGTTTTTGCTTTTCGCCTCCATCAGAAAAGCAGCCGCCGCGGCCGGGAATCGAACCCGCGACCTCGTGCTCAGCAGCGCAACGCCCTAGCCACTGAGCCACCGCGACGGGTAGGATAGATCTTCTTGGGCTACTTAAACACGACAATTTTGGTCTGTCTTTCTGTCTGTCTGTCCCTGACTTCAGCCCCCCGTCCAAATGATAGAACTCCTGAACGAAAAGTTTATATAGGCATAGCATTTTCAAACTACTAAATCTGGTGGCAATGTTCATGCTTGTCAACATTGTTGAGCAAAATGTAAACGTTAGGCATATTTAAGGCAAGACATCAATACCTTACTGGTATTTACAATGTTCTTTTAATTAAAAATGCACGGCTACTTGATTTTTCGAAGTAAAAATGTGACTTAAAAAAATGTTTTTATACAAAAATTCAAAAAGCGCGCGCGTGCAATACTAGCCCTCGTGGAGGCATTTCAAGAGGTCCGAAAGTAACGAAAGGTTCCAGTAGACGGCGCGCAAGCAGTGGAATGCGGTAACATTGAATTGACTTGAGCAAACCTCCACTGGGCTTATTGTGGGAGTGAAACGGTAGGAAAAGAGCGTGAGAGGTGGGCCGGAAAGAGAAGAGAGGAATTTACGCGCCAGGGGCGGCAAACGACTATCGTCTTTCGACATTTGCAGCGACGTCAGCAGCACGCAGCCAGATACGTGCTGCCGAATGAAATTGTGCGCTCACCGAATGTTTTCACTGCTCTTGAAAGTGTTTCCTGAATGCTAACATTTGATTTACTGCTTTTGACCGTATATTGTTGCTATGTTCCGAATTATGTTTATTTGCTATGTCCTGCTGCGTTCTGATTACCGAAACAAACCTGTATTCCCATTCTATAGCTTGCATTTCTATGATTACTTGTTATTTTTGTGATTAATAGTTAACCCCCCTACAAAAATGCCCAACGGGCGCTGTAGGTATTCGGAATAAATAAATAAATAAATAAATAAATAAATAAATAAATAAATAAATAAATAAATAAATAAATAAATAAATAAATAAATAAATAAATAAATAAATAAATTTTTTACTCTAGCAGTAGACTTCCTCTCAAAATTTATAGAAAGTTCACATTGGTGGGCTTCTTTATCAAACTAAAAACAATGTGTGTCATTTTAACTGAGTTGAAGTGCTGCCCATTCCCTCATGACGCATCTCAAGCATGACAAGTCGAGACGGTTGTAGTTTACTGGCTCAGAGTGAGTGTGGACCACTCACTCTGAGCCAGTACACAAGGTGAAGTATATATTGCTTTTGTTTCCGACGAAATGGAGCAAGGGAGCTTTGCTGTCACTTATGAAGTTGTTGAAACACTGTCCACTGGTGAGCCCTTAGCGCTGCAAGACGGGTGGAGAAATAAAGGAAAAATTTTACAAGCAAACTATAGCGACGAAAATCCAATCCGAAAGCATGGCTCGAACCTGTAGTCATGAACTATAGTCGGTTGAACATGATGAAGATATAGCTCTCAACACAGATATCCACTTTTTTAATAAAACATTTTTGCTGCAGACGTACACACACACAGTAGACGTTAAAAAATATTGATCGCATGTGCTAAAACGATTTCGTGCGTAACACTTTGCAGGGATTCTGCCACATAGCAGAAAGGTAACACGCCGGGAGAAATAAGACGGCGGTCATTGAATTTTGGCCTGGGGCCATTATACCGAGTCCATTTTCATTTATTCATGAAAGTGACCCAGGTTGCTAAACACACGCCACATAGCGAAGGCCATGTAGAAAATTGAAAAAAAAAAAAAAAAAAAAACCAGTCAAGTAGGAGCCTCAAAACAGTCTCAGTGGAATTAGCCTGCCTGGCAGCCAACTTGCTATGATAGCTGTTAGCGATCGCTTCGTGCTGTCATTCGATAACTTCTCCAATCGACTTCGGCACGTCACACGTCAATGATATCTCTAGCGCAATAAACATTGCTTCACGGCTTGTGAAGGACGTATCGAGGTCCAACGTTGGCCTGAAAGACACCCCAAGCGAGTAAGAGCCCCTTTTTTCCGCCGCATGTCTATCGAGCGCGCTTAACTATCTGCGCTGGAAATCTAAAGAACTGGTGCATGAAAATGGTCGCCTGAGGCGCAAGATGCCTCGAAGATTACGCCACGGCCGTGTCTGTACACGATAAGTAACAATTTTCTCCTGGACCGAGCAGCTAAGCCTCCCGGCGCCGAGGGGCCCCAGCGCGGATTTCGACGGCGCGCAGCGCCGAGGGCGTCTCTGCTGTGCTGCCGCCATTGGCAGAAAACTTATTAACTTAAGTGCATGAGTAAACACGGAGCACCTCTCGCTCTCGCTCTGTCGGGCATGCGAAAAAGGGTCCGGGTTTATTTGGACAGACGCGATGATTTTCTTTGGTCCGCCGGGTTCCTCTTTATTTTTTCCCCCTCCCTTTCGGAAAACATCACGCAGCCGTGAAATATTACTGACGCCAGCTTGGAAGACATATCACGCAGCCATGCTCGTCTCACCGGTTATGCACTTCTGCGGGGCTGGCTGGCAAAACGCACGCGTGCGCCGCTGCGTCGAATCTCGCCCGTATACCTTCTCGCGTGGCGAGCGAGGGCTTGTCGGCGTTCATTTTCCCCGTCATCCGCTGCAAGCACGTCGTTTCTACTCCGAAGTGTTGCCCAGAAAGAACCAAACACCGGCATCGCCAGGAAACGTTCCATGCTCGCACGTGTAGGCGCTCAGACCGCTACTAGCAACTCATGCAACTCCCCCCGCCCCCCTCTCGCTCCCCTGGTATCTCGTCTGATCCGACGTGGACGCACGGTATAAAATCACGGCGCGTACATCCAAGGCGCCGTCCCATAATTTACAATGTTTTATGCGCCCCGGCAATAATCTCCGAGAAGCGTTGTTTACCGAAGAGCTTTCTCCTCACCCTCTGTCTTCCTCCTCCTTTCGTCTCCCCCTTTTCCCTAAAAGAGAGGGGAGACCGGGGAGAGTGCACTCTTGTTTAGTGTCAAGGAGAAACAAGGGCGCCGCTAGTGGTTCCTTTGTCTCTTCCCTCCCTTCTTCCTTTATTCACTCTCTCCACTGGCGGCCCCTTCCCCCAGGAACTGGCGTCGCACGTAAGGCCTACGGGTGTTATTATACGGCTTTCTAGAGAAGCACGCCCTGCGAGATCGAAAGACAAAAAAACAAGAAAAATTGTATATCTCCCGGACGCAGCAGCATTTTCAGAGTGGCGTCGTCGATTCTGAAACTCTTTCGCTGATTAAGATCTTCCCTTGTTTGGAGGGGAGAAAAGGAGGGAGAAGAGAACGCGCCGGGAGGAAAACGATCGATTGCGCGGAACGCACAGGCCTCCCGCCTCCCGTCCTCGGAGGAAACTGTCACCCTGGTGACGACCACGCGAACTAGACTTTCGAAAAAATTGCGCCAGTGGCACTGAAGGTTTCTGTTTCTGTTGAGGAACTATAGGGAGTGGCTCACTGAATAGTGGGGATAAATGCTAGAGGATCAGTGGCTAGCATTTAACAGACTACTGTTAACTTGAAGCCCGGAAATTAGTGTGCGCACACATTTTAGTTTGTGGTTTGTTTCTCCAGCTCTTCCCCTCGGTTCCTTTTAGTAGTGCGTTCACGAGTATTCGCAACGACCAGATGGGGCGCTACGCCATCGTTTTGTTCGAGTAGGCAAAGTTCATTCCGTAAAGTGGAAGCCACTGGAAATAATTCGGTGATAAGCCCTTACGTACCGTGTTCCCATAGATAGTGGTGCCAGTCGCCATCTATGCGTTGATCCTGGAACAACTTCTGCATGGCCTCCGAGATTCCGGCGCGAGAACGGCATCGAGGATGTTGCGACTTGACGATTTGAGTAGTACGCTGGTCGTGAGCTGATGCTCGGCGGGAAACGGCCATGAACGATGTACGCGATGGAGTTTCATTTTTTTGTCGATCAAAAAAAAAAAAAAGCTGCAGTGCAACCCCATCAGGCATCGCAAGCTAATACCAAGTTGGAGGAGATGGCGATTATTTCAGCACTTTCACACTACAATCAGCAGTCTGGGTTACTGTGTTACTGCGTCGTTCTAGATGTCTCTGTCAGTGGGCTCAGATGGACAACGCAAGAAAATCCCCAGCAGTGGGACGTAAGATATTAACCCAGCATGCGCCAAACTGCCAATAATGACTACGATGGAAGAGGCTGGAAGCGTCGCTTGTGGAGAAACATGGAGGCGTTGCTCCACTGGGCATGAAGTTTGTTTATTTGATCATTCCTAATACACAGAAGTGCAGAGAAACGGGGACAAAAAGCTTGTCATGCGACAGCTTGACGGGGTCCCATCACCCATGGCATGCAGCAATTGCAGAAATTTCGTGCACACATGGAAAAAAAACTTAAGTAAATTACAAACAGACCTTTTTTTTTGCCTGAGTAACACAAAGCCCTTTGAGTAATATGAACCTGAAAAAAAACGCATGTAAAACATACAACTGTTTTATCTCCTAGCTAACAGAAAGCCATGCATCTGATTTACTCAATGAAAACGACGCGTATAAAACCATACAGACGCTTATCTCTTCATTATTACAAATTCATGACAGCGATAAAAACAAAATAAAACATGTAAATGTACTTTGCTAAGTATATCATTCAATAAGAAAGGAATTCACAACGTGTTAAATGAAGTCAAAACATAAAAACACCTAAATTACAATGCCACACTAGAACTCTACATCGTAGCAAGAATATCATCTCGCGCAAAGAATTCAACTAAAAAAACCCTAATAAATATTCATGCATGCAGACAAATATGCTGCCGAGTGCCCAAAATTTCAATACTGCCTTTCAATACTTACATGAAGCCTTCATGACTGCAAGTGCCACAAACTTATTGATGACGTATCTGTAATAATACTTTTGGGGCTGCTGTACTAATGTTCAAGATATTTATGTTATTTATTTATATTCATTCAGTAACCTACTAATACGGTTTTCAACACTGTTTAATCCTTGGTTTGTTCTAGCAAAAAAAATCAACCACTTTGCCTGGCTGCGGAAACTGTATGGAGCTGCCGAAGCTGCTTCTAGATTACATAATGACAGAAATGCCTGGTTATTATTTTTAATGCTGCTTTTATACACCACAATTAGCCTGTAGTTATATAACTGCGGGAATGACAATATCTTGTAAGTTAAGAAAAGATTATGTCAGGGTGCATCCCTTGTAGAGTTTGCCATATGGCGAAGCACTTCTTTTAAGCGCTTTTTTTCTTGGGGTCCTGGTCACGTGCCAAACCCGTGCAGCTTACTTTAGAGAGTAAAGTGCAGTATCCCTTTAGACAGAGCCCCGAAAGCACTTGTGTACATACACGGCGGCCGGTCTATGCTGAAGAACCAGAGGAAAGTGACTGCGGTGCTTCCACTAAGGTGAGCCTGTTAGGCCGAGTATCGTCAGGATGCGTACAAAGTCAAACTCGACACCAGAGGTTCGATTTACTGGGAAAGAAAGCTTAGTTCCTAAAAAGTATGCTGTGCTTTGCGTTTCAACTGAATCCATGCACAACCAGTGAAGATGAATGTGCACGCACAACAGCGGTTCATGAAATGTCCGTATTTGGGTCAGTGGAAGTATAAATAAATAAACAAACATAAATAAATACACTTCTATCTTAGGTGAAGCGATGATTTTACTGCAGTGAGGATTTCCTCTGTTTACTCCATGAATATCGTTGCGTGTGCGACCCGTGTTGGTGTTACATTTTCCCGCTATATCACTGCTCATATTTGTTCGATGGTAGGAAACGTATCGCCATAGTAAAACTAATTTGTCAGAGAGGCACCATACGCGATTGCCTTGGTTATTCATCGAACCTTTGGATATCATTACTAAGCGCGTACTATTTGTGTATCCCTTCCTGGCGGTAATTTGATCAGAACATCCTATAGCGCATGCACTTAGGTTCAGCTTTATTTCCTGGTAGATGTACCTGCAGAATGCAACGTTAGCTGTCTTGTCTGAGTGTTCCTGTATATATCATGTTCCGCCCCTTCCTTAACTGACGGTGTTGTGCACGGGTCATCGGGCAACGAGCTGCACATCTAGGTTATTTATCATGAACTATGGATGCTTGGCAGTTAGGTTGAGACACATTCTTAAAAATCGCCGCAGGTGGGCTTCACCACAACACTCCAGAACGACCAATCATTGTGACAAAATGTGCAAATTTGGCGAATGGCGAGGTCCAGCATGCGATTAGAGCAAAATATAGTATCTGCGTGGTGACAACAGCGCAGGTGCACGTCTTGCGCTGTTGTCACAGCGCAGATACTATTTTGCGCTCTAATCGCATGCTGGACCTCGCCATTCGCCAAATTTGCACATTTGGTCAGAATTATTGGTCGTTCCGGAGTGGTGTGGTGAAGCCCACCTGCGGTGTTTTTTAAGAGTGAACAGGGGACTGAATTTATAGAAGCTGTGGACAAAGCTCGTTATGGAGGAAACAAAATGGATAGTTGGGAAAGTTGGTGAGTGTTCGTGTTGAAGTAATACTGATTAGTCAGGGCTGCCTTCAGAGGTTTCGTTCTTCAGAGGTTGACTTAGACTTGAAACGGACTCCAGTGTCATCTAATCAGGGCAAGTTGAGCTGGTCAGGTGAGGTGAGAGGCTGCAACCTTCTAGTGAATGATGTGAAAGGTTTCGGCTTCAACATCACCCAGCGAGTTTGGGGTTGAGGATAGAGATGAGGTTAAAGTGGGACCCAGGATCAGCGCCTGTAATATTGACCGGAAACAAAACAGAGCAAACGACAAGGGTAAGAGAAATAAACACCACAGCGCTCATAGCACACAATTTTCCTCGCAGACAAACTTTCAATTCACTTGCCGTTTTTGCTGCAATGGACGAAACTAAACGCATTGTTACAAAATGCGCCTTCTGAGTCTGTGTCGCAAGATTTGCCCAGTGTTTACGTTCAACCGTTTAAACTGTTTGCAGTAACATTTCTGCGGGTTCGATACTGAACGAAAATTCATATTTGCGTATTCTTTAAAGCCTGCAACTTTAATTTGCATTTCATTTTTCATAAATTGGTAGTGTGAAACCACGATATCCGACAATGGTGCCCAATGGTGTCCAACCTCGCTGGTTGGACTGAGGTTGTGTTGAGGTCGAAAACAGACATTTCAGTCTAAGATGACGTCAAAGCTAGTCACGTCATTTTCCGATTCTGCTGATGCCCAGACGTAGTCTTAGGAGAGAATGCATCTTATTTCAACGAACGAAAAAACCTTTATTTTCTGTGAGGTGGCACAGTGGCCTATTTTCATGATATGGAGTGAAAGGGGTTGGTGGAACAATTTTCTGGTGGCGAGGTGAGCTTGTCGTATGATCATCTCAGGATGAATGCAGAACATTAGTGATGCTGGCTTGCGGCAACGTAGTAGCCCAGTACTAGCACGATGGTACTTGACCATGATGGGCAACTCGAGCAAAAAGTACTTCTCTTCTGATCGGTCAACTCCAATTGTCGCTTGGCGCGTGAGAGGGTTGAACTCCATTCTGCGGTTAACAAACACTTCCTAGCCTCCCCCCCCCCCTTGTCTTATGGCTGTCTTTAGGCATCCCACGAGGGCAGATTCACACGAAATAGGGCCGCGGAGCAAAAATATATACACGAGGTGGAACACCCATTGCGGAAAGCGCCGACGAGCGACCAGATAGTGTCACAATGAAAACTAACGCGGAATCCAAAGCTTCGCAGCTGCGACGGCGAAGGATTTCACAGTGGCACCTTATGGGCGAGATGATAGCGGCCACATTCACTCAGTTGCTACGAGACGTTTCGGCTGTTCATCGGAATGCTGATCGCGGCGTCTGCGCAATTTCTTCTCCCCAAGCAGATGCCGCAGCTTAAGCTGCGCCAAGTGCTTGTGGCGTTTCCTATGGCCGCCACACGAGGCGAATTTTCCCATCCTGTCTTTTAAAACGTAAGCTTTTTCTTAGTGGGACCGATGGCGTCCTGTCAAAAAACTAATGCATTTCCTCATAGACCGGTTGGTAGACCGAGAAACTATGATAAGATCTCTGGACACAGTGCGTACGTGAAACCGGGCTTCCATTGTGCCAGAACGGCTACTTGAAAATGGCGAAAAAGTAATGATTCCCGATTAGACAATACACGCACCGATCATAAAGAAGGGATACAATAGCATGCCTTTATCTCATAAACCACGTATGGGTATGCATTCGGGCCGTAATTGACGCACGGGTCCGTTCTGCGTTTGTGATTTGCCTTGAAGGTTTGACGATCGATTGGACGCACTTTCTTTGGATTGGACGAAAATTTCCCGCTTCTCTAAATTTTCTTTAGGAAGGGATGGTAAAGTTTTTTTTTCTTACGCCGTGGGCAATAGAGATATACGTGGGCTTAGAATCATATTTCCATGTTTTTCACTTCTTGAACTGCTCTTCACCCAGGGCCGTTAATATATGGTCAGTGACAAATACATTGTGCGGGAATGGCTTTATTGTTTGTGGTGTTATATGCGCATTCCTAGCCATGGTGGCTGTTTTTGGGGTGAATGCGCCAGACACTAACTCTCGTATCAACAAGAAGCACGCGAAATGTCTGCAGGCGATCGATATCGATCACAGTTGTCTGTCACAGGGGAGATTATTCTGGAGAACAACGAGTCATCCTTCGGTTATTAATTACTGGGAGTGGGCTTTGGATGCCCAGCTTTAGCCGGTGGCAGCAAAGAGACGGAACCCCTAATTCATTTACGGAAGTAATCTTCAATTTACACGCCTGAACAAAAGAAAGAAAGCAGAGTACCATTACAATTTAGGCAAGGATATTAGCAATTCTAAATGCGTGTGTCTCACCACGTTACAAAATATATAACTCGCACGCGAGATAATACGCTAATTATTTTTCACAGTGAACACCAACAATAGACCTATGAAGAAACTATAACTCCTTCTAAAAGAAAACTCGCAGACATCTTCGACTGTATATCCGGTACTCGAGGTTGACAACTTAATAAGATTTCGACTTGTAAGTTCAAGCTTAACCTCAGATAATCCTCCACCTGGGGCTGAGGCTGATGTTGTGACCCTGTGAAGGCACGCTGCACGCCCGGCGCTTGGGTAGCTCGGGAGGTTGTAGCCATACGTTGTTCCGTCTGGTTTCACTTTCGGCAGTGTGAAACGATGCGCTTGCACAGCATTGCAGAGTCTGCCCGCATGCGTTGACGAAGAATGGGACCCGATTGCCGCAAAACAAAATTACCATTGACCGGGATTCCCTAAGGTGAGTGCAAGCCAAAGCTCTGTAACCCGAGCTTTAATTGCTTGTATAAGATCCACTTGTGCGGTGTCATGTCTTGTTTCATAGATTGCACCTTTCTATGAATTATCGGGTAAGACCCCGTACGATGACATGCCCTAACAAAGCTGTTGATTTGATTGTAATTTTGGATATTTTGCTAAGTGCACTGACTATTG
This sequence comes from Haemaphysalis longicornis, assembly GCF_048455015.1. Taxonomy (NCBI): domain Eukaryota; kingdom Metazoa; phylum Arthropoda; class Arachnida; order Ixodida; family Ixodidae; genus Haemaphysalis; species Haemaphysalis longicornis. The sequence continues at coordinate 199,695,085 of NW_027526203.1, forward strand.
TTTCCGAGGAGGTGGTTAATGTGAGAACGTTTTCTTTGTCGATCGCCTATACACAGGGCGTAATGGCTGGATCGCGCCTCGTCTCCGTGCCTTTTGCAACACGGCGACAAGTAGGGTCCTTGGGCTCACCTTGTTGAGTTATAATCCACCCCGGGGCCGTCTTTCGAGCTTATAATCATCAGCAGGGAGTGCTGGAAGTCTTTCCTGGCACGCCGAAAAGTACTTGAAATATCTGCGTAATTAGACGCCCCATACTCGGTTGTATTTCTTATTAGGAGACATTTCAGATATATTTTGTGGTAATAATGTAGGCCTTCTTTGGTTTTTAAGAGCTTGGCGTTAATCTTTCGACCATTTTTTTTATTAAGTGAAACAGTGTTTGTGCCAGCATCAGTTCTGGTGGGAGAGAGGCTTTGGGGCCTTATTCTCGTCGTGGAGAATTCTCCGTGAATGCATGAAGTTGCCGGAAGTTTTGTTTGATTGCCTTTCAGTTTTGTAACGCGCTTCCGGCTGACAAAGCAGCTGAGTGGGCTTTTGTCATTTAGACATTTGATAACGTTTACTGGCACCAGTTCTAAAGTTCGCCTTCTTTCTCGCTACAGAAGGTAAATAATTCTTGGCCACTATTGACAAACTAGACGAAATGTAGCATCTGTGACAACGTAGGCAGCCCAAGGACGCGGGTTCGATTCCCGGACGCGGTGGCTGCTTTGGTGATGGAGGCGAAAAGCGAAAACGCCCGTGTGTTCAAGATTTCGCAGGACGTTACAGATCTCCAGGTAGTCGAAATTACTCCGGAGCCCTCCACTACAGCGCGCCTCATCGTCTGCATAGCGTCGGCTCGTTAAACCTCACAATCAATCAATCAATCAATCAATCAATCAATCAATCAATCAATCAATCAATCAATCAATCAATCAATCAATCAATCAATCAATCAATCAATCAATCAATCAATCAATCAATCAATCAATCAATCAATGACAACGTTGGCCGGTTTTGGCACTTCAACAACTATAGGGCTTATAGGCCACGCCCTATCTGCGATTGGCTGAGAAGACGTGAACAGTTGGAGCTCCCAAATGGCGGTTGCCATCGCCCTGAATTGGTGCAAAAAAATTCACGGACCTTCGGTGCCATGAAATACCGCGAATTTGCAACAGGCCCATGTTCTCCCCTTCTTTTCTCTCTCGTTCGCCCTGCTGGTTGAGCGGCAGATGGATGCTGCTGACATGGGGAAGGAAGACGAACTCGTTATCTGCTGGCACCTTGAGGATTAGACAAATCTGAGAGAAGAGAATGTTTAATGCGTCTCCTGTTCTATTTACAGTGTATTTACAAGGGCTTACATAGACCTTCTAAATACAATGAATTCCCTGCCGCCCTGCAGCCCAATCCAAGAACAGCACTTTCCCTTTCGTGAACTTCCAATTGGCTGCAGACGAAATGTCCGGCCCGTGTTCCTTCCGGCCAGAGTTGGCAGTAATGAAAGTACAGTTATTAAATTACTTTTTTTCTGTAATGAGTAATGTAATTAATTACTTTTTCGTGCTGGTAATTTAGTAATGTAATAAATTACTTCAGGTCAGTAATTTCATGCAAATTACTCATTACTTTCCCAATTACCTTTGACTACGATATAGCCTGTCCGCTTCTCTTAAGGCATAAAAAATTGACCAAGAAAAGTTGACCAAGTAGAGTTCTAATGCCCAGAGAGTGTCTGGGCATTGGAACTCTGCGAACGCGAAGGAAACAACGCTTCGATGAGAGCACTGCCTGCTTTCTCGTGCCTCTTCGTTCCCTTTTCATGCGTTCCGGGAATGCCGTGGCAACAGTCAGTCAGGTTAAACAAATACGTGCAGATTGTGTTCAAGGCTTCGTTACACTGGTCACTAGTGTAAGACCGCTGCTAAGAAGATCAGGAGGACGGGGCCCATTCAGTCGTCAAGCGATGAACTCGAGCATTGGAGGAGCAGCAACATCGTTGATCTTACTGTTTTCGAAGGGTACCCGAAAATGAAAACGTTCTTTGTTTTGTTCAATACAACCCTGCCCTCATCCGCCCCAGGGGAGCTAGCATGGCAAAAAACACTCTGTCGTACAAACGACGACACCTTTCCGATGCCCACTTTGAATCTCAGCTCCTTCTGAGATGTAATAAATATATCTAACATATCAATGTATAGCGCTGTAAATAAACTGTACATAAGTTGGTGTATAAACAAATATTTTTGAGATTGCAGTGTATATGTATATCAGTGAAAACAAAGTGCATATGAGTTGGTAGTGGATGAGTGATTAATTTTTTGTAAAAGTAATTTCAAAGTAATTTCATTACTTTTGAAAAGTGATAGTTATCTAATGTCCTTACTTTCGTCCACCTGTAATTTGTAATTTAATTTAATTCATTTCAGAAAATTCTAGGAAAGTAATGAGTAATGTAATTTAATTACTTTTTATGAGTAATTTTGCCATCTCTGCTTCCAGCCAATTATTCCATGCAAAACCGCCTCTCGCAAGGCGATCATTCCTCGCTTGCGCTTTTGCACGGTCCTTGCCTCATTCTTCGTAATTCACAGGGTCACCTCGAGTTGAATGGATCTTCCGCAGTGTGGTGCGCTTTGCCACTGTGGTGCAACCATCGCGCCACCTGCGAATGCGTCATAACACACACGCCGCACTGGCATTGTCGGTTACGCAGCGCTGCGTGATTCCTTGTGATATCGCATGTCTACGGCGCACTAGCACGAGTCCCTCGTAGAGCGGAAGCACTTCAGCGTGGTTCGGCGGTGAGTGGCCTCTCCGTCTCCTGGACGCCGCCGCTTGGTCGAACAGGGAGGGTGCAATGCAGAGGCAATGATGAGACTGCGCGTCCTTCAAGTGAGTGGTTCCGGGTGTTTCGAACCCAACAACCAGTTTCCCGCGATGCGCAATTTAAAACTGCTTTATAGCGAAAGAAATAATTATTTGTACTGTTTCCAAGCAAGAGATATAACTGAGAATAAAAAATGCACGCCAATCCACCCTGTGAGGGTGGTTGGAAAGTGAAGCTGTAAACGACACCGACAACGATTACTTAGGCGACGTCGCTTGGCTTTACGTGGCTTTACAGAGTGAAACCAGAGACAAGTGAAATGCACTTAACCACACCCTTTATTACTTGAAAGAGATATTATTTGCTAAGGTTGAATCAATGCATGATTCATGAATGGTGGTTGGTGCTCACATGAGCGCAAACGTTTTTTTATATAAAATTAAAGGAAGCTCAAACCCGGTGTTCAACAATCTCACTTCTCCTCCGTCTCTGCCGCCGCCGACGGAGGCGACGAGATCAGCGGAAGAGACAGAGAAGTCAGATGCCACGCATTGGTGTGAGCTTCATTTAATTTTTATAACTCCTAGCGCATGCGCAAGGAGCGCACACGGTTGCTACACGGGCCGTGGGTGGAGCGCACAGCGGTGCGAGAGATCGCGTGACGCTATGACGTGGCATTAAGCGATAATGCACGGGGTAAACCCGCAGATGTGCTCGGTAAGCGCGCCGTCTGTCTCCCCCACGTCCGTGTGGCCTCGTTGCTCACTAGCTAATACAACGGGCTCTTGCTTCGTTTCTCTATTCGTTCCAGGTTCGATTCCTGGCGGTGCCAGTAACTTCGTTTATTTGTTCGCGGGAGTTTTCTGTTGACACCAATGGTCACGACAGAACTTTTGGGGGGTATGGGTAAAAAGCTTTGCTCTAAAAATAACGTACCGTACTTCGGTTTTACGTGCAGCAGAAAAATAGCAGTTGTTGGTTTGGTGTAAAAGCAACACAATAGGGCAGTGCATGCCTGTTTATCAAAAAGAACCCTGCGCATTGCATTTTCCCACACTCCTCCAAATAAGCTGGTGGGTCACGTGGCCGAAATAAAGAGGAAAATAATAAACTGACTGCTTTATTCATCACGGCGCTGACTGAGTTCGAGCTTGACAAATGAGTGGATCGGCGGTATCAGTACGCTCTGCCATTATCAGGCGTAGAGTTTCGCTGTCTCTACGGCATCATACGACCGATGGTCACGGCCGTCTATTTCTTTGATCACGCCATAAACTTATGACTATGGTGTGATATATACTATTAGGTGAAGACACAGCTTGCAAAACAAACGTGTATTCGTCGTTTAGTAAAGTCGCCAAACTGATGCCGCTAATGATGATGATGATGATTAGTGGCTTTCCCTTAGAATCGGGGCGTCGGTTGTCAGCAACCGACTTGCCTGTTTTATTACGTTTACTTGTCCTACTCCCAGCTAACCTATAGATTTATTTCCTCCCTCCCATCTCCCTCTTTTCGGTTTTAAACTCATCGCTCCCACCCCCCTTTTTTCTCCTCTCGCTGTTCTAAATTCTCATCCGTATGATTCGTCCGCCTGCGTACCCACCCTTCCCTACTTTTCCTCCACCACCACTCCAGTCGCCTCTTCGTCACCTCTATGGCCTTGAAGTTGAGGTTCCCCCTCGCCCCAAAGCCTCCGCCAGCGTCGTTTCCCCCTCACCCCGCGGTGGCCGTATCTCTGTGCAGCTCCTGACAATATGGTCTATAGTTTCCCTATCACTGCCGCAGCATGCACACGTTTCATCCTGCTGCCTGTAGCTACCCGTGTATGCCCGGGTTCTCAGGCACCCTGCCCGTGCCTCGAAGAGCAACGCACTGCCTCTCGTATTGCCATAGAATCCCTCCTTCTTAATTTCCCGTTTCTCTGCCCTATAAGTCTCCAGGGTTTTTTTCGCTTCCGTTCTCTGTGCCCACTTCGTCGTCTCTGCTGCCTTTACCTGCTTTTCAACTGTTGTGTAAACCTCGCTTTCCCCTACCGACTTTCCGTACCGCTTGGTCAGCTGTCTGGTCCTCCATCTTCACCGCGTGTCCACGCTCCTCATATACAGGTACTTAAACACCCTCGTGGTCCATTTTTCGTCCTCCACGTCACGAAGTCGCTCCTCAAACTTTATCTTGCTCTGCGTCTCCCTTGCCTCGAAAGACGACCAGCCCATATCCCCTTGTACCGCTTCATTTGTAGTTTTGCTGTGGTCCCCTAGGGCCAATCTGCCTACCGCCCTCTGATTTACTCCCAGGCCCGCTTGGGCCCCTGGCTTCATGCACAGAACCGAATTAGCGAAAGTTAATCCTGGTACCATGACCCCTTTCCAGACTCCCCTTACCAACTCGTATTTGCTGCATCCCCAGAGGGCTCTATGCTTCATTATAGCCGTGTTCCGTCTTCCTTTCGTCTTAAAGTGAGCCTCATGCGCCTGCGTGTAATCTTCGCTGTTGTTCAGCCATACTCCTAAATATTTATACTCTTTCACCAATGGTATTTCTACTTGCTGCACTGATACTGTTTTGTGCTCCTCGCCGTCATTAAGACCATGATCCCCGATTTTTCTCTGCTAAAGGATAGCCCTAGGTGCGTCGCTTCTTCACCGCATATATCCATCAAGCCCTGCATACTTATCCGGTTGTCCGCCATCAACAATATGTCGTCTGCATACATCAGTCCCGGAACCCGTTGTTCCACCACCTGCCCGTTTTTCATGTAGGATAAGTCGAACCCCAGCGTGCTGACTTCTAGCTTCCTTTCTAACCCCGCCATGTAGATCATGAACAGCAGCGGAGAGAGAGGACATCCTTGTTTCAAACCCTTATAGGTGTATACAGGCCTGTTGTATGTTACCCCCTCCCACACTATTTGCACTTGGTTCTCCCGGTATAGCTCCCTGAGTAAGCTAATGAATTCTGCGCCAACTCCCTCGTCCTCCAGGATACTCCAAAGCCGCTCCATGTCTACATTATCATACGCCGCTTTAATGTCCAGAAAGGCTAACCACAAAGGTCCGTATTGCATCTTCGCCACCTCTATGCATTGGCTTACCACGAATAAGTTGTCGTCTAGTCTTCTGTCCTTTCGAAACCCATTTTGAAGCTCCCCTAATATCCTATTTTCTTCCACCCACTGCTCCAGTTCGAACTTCACTGCCTGCATTGCTAACCTGTACAGCACTGACGTGACGGTTACTGGCCTATACAAGCTCGGGTTTGTCCTGACTCCTTTGCCCTTGTACACTAAGTTCATCCTGCTCATTTGCACGCGGCTGGTATTGCCTTTTCTTCTATCATTGTTCTGATGGCTTGCAGTAGCTTTCCCTTGCTCTTTGGTCCTAACTGGTTAATCAACTCCATCGGTATCCCATCCGTGCCTGCCGCAGTATTTTTGGGGACCTTGTCCTCTGCTCTTTTCCATTTCAGCTTGTCCCCATCTATCTTCAGGCATTCCGGCCTACCCGCCGCGACATCTCTGTGTCGCTGCGGGGCCTCTTCATCCACCTTACCGAACTTCTCCGTGATGATTTTGTGTAGGTATGCCAATGCTTCCTCTCCCTTGAGCATCTGCCCTTGCTCGTTTTCTATAGTACCGCCTTCTGTGGGACTCGTACGTTTCCCTAATGCCTGCACATGGTTCCATAGCCTTTTCGGCGCGTCTCTACCCCTTCCTCGTATTTGCGCTACCCATCGCTCGCGGTCCCCCTTTATTTTCGCCTGCACTAATTGCTGCACTTCCTGTTTCATTTGCTTATACTGCTCCCATTCTAGGTCCACCTCCTCCTGATGTCTCCCCATCCTCTTGGCCTGCCTGTGCTCTCTAGACGCCTGTTGACGCCTCTCTATCGCCGCCTTGATTTCTTTGTTCCACCAGCTTCTGAGTGTTTTTTTTTTTCCGCTCCATCGATTGGCCCCCTCTGCCTTGACTATTCTTTCCTGCATAGTCTTGATGAGCCAGTCTTGAAGACCGTGGACTGCAGCGCCCTCCAGCGGCAGAGAAAAGAAGCTGCCCGAACGCCGGCCACTCGGGGGATGTTCGGATCTTTTCGGCTGCTAGTCGGGCCTTCTCGGCAGCCTTCGTAACGGGTCGTCTGCTCGAGGTCTGTTTGCCGCGGCTTGGGTTGTTCCGCCCAGAGCTCTTCGACCTAGGTAGTTGCAAAACTCCACCTCAAAAAAAAAAAAAAAAAAAAAAAAAAAAAACCCGGCCCGCACCTGGACCTCCCTTCTTTGGATCGTGCGTACGGCGGCGCCACTGCGGCCGCCGCACGCACTATCCATAGAACAAGTTAATTATTCAAAGTGAAAATTTAACGTTAAATTTTGTTTTAAAGTGCATAATTCCTTATTTTTGTGCTTTCATAAGTTATTCATCTCTATATTAACTCCGGTTTTTAGGTTGCGATTGTTTCTGCGTCCGCGCAATTGCCTCGACGAATTAGCGCTTGTGCGGGCACTCCGGCACAACATAGGTCCGACCTGAAGTACTAAATTTACAGTTATCGTTTGGCCTACAGCCCACTGTATGCTGAAACTGATCCAGTAGCCGATCAAGCGGCTCTAAATAATCATTTTCCGCTTGAATAAAGACGTAGAGGCGACTTCTAATTTATTTTTTTGCCTCCAGAAGACCAAAGAGGACGCGCAGCAGACGACAGTGCGCAAGCGACGGTTGACCCCACGGTCGCGTTTCTTTTTAGATGCAGAGCATCTCATTCACTCGCCTTGTCCCTCCGGCGTCGTCGTCGTCGTCGTCGTCGTCGGCGTTGTCCGCCCCTCCCCCATTCTCCTCGCCGCGCCAGCTGCGCTCTCCTCCGCTCACCCCCTCTCCTCTCCGATAGCGAACACTCTCTCGTGAGGGGCATTGGATTTGATTGGATTTTATTGGCTTGGCTTGGCTTGGCTTGGCTTGAATTGGATTGGATTTGGATTGGATTGGATTAAAGTGGATTGTGTTGCGTCATAGCCGCGGCAGACGCGCTGGGGCCGGCGCATGTGCAGTACTCTCTCTTCCGCGGTTTCCTCTCCTTCGGGCGCGCTGCGCATATAAGCGGTGTGCCGTTCTCCGGCGAAGCAACATCCACGCTTGGCTCAAACACCTAGAGTCCACGCCGCTTTACAAGTACGCCAACGTCGTCATCGACTGGGACCGGCTTACGCAGTCCCCTCAACGTTATGCGCGCTATAAAACACGGTCCCTTCGCCGCTCCGCCTATGCGTCGCATCTACACAGGGGTTCCCGCGAGGGGAGGTGGGAGTTTATTGCTACTCTTGCTTCGTATGTATATAAAACACTTGCGTAGTTGAACACATTGGGCTCCTTTGGCATAAAAAATTTACGTAAGCACTCAAACACAATTTTTCGCCAGGTCATCGACCGGCGAAGCAAGTTGTATAGTTTATTTTGTCACCAACAGATGGCGCCACGGTAAAACAAGATCCAAAACAGTGGACCAATCTTAGGGCCACTTTTTGATGCATGGGGCCTTTGGAGAGTTTCGCAACTCCTATATCAAGTAACTCTGGTTCCGCCGGCCGGTGGAGCAGACGATAATTTGGAGACAGCCGTGCGAAATCCTTTGATCTCGTCCATGTTTCAACGTGGTCATGGCATGTGTTTTGAGTCGGTAACAATCAAAATAAGGTATGAAACACTAAACCGAAGTGAATGTGTGCCGAGGTAGCCATCGAGAACTCACAGAAGAGAGATTTCATGCTCAGTGCGCAACGAAAAAATGGGGTAGAAATTCCTTATTGAGTGCGTACTGCAACGGCTGCCAAGAAAAGGTGACATTATTTAACGTTCCCTGCGAATGAATGCGTGCTCTACAGCATTCCCCAACAGAAAATGATGCTACTTGAAGTTGCAGTCAGCATTTGAAGTTGCAGTCAGCAAAACAAAAACTGTTCTGATTAAACTTTCCGAAATAAACTGTGATCATTTGTACTAGGGAATGGCTTGTATTTGATATTTTTACTACGAGCACTACAATGCGCAATTCCAAGGTGAATATGGGCCAGAAAGGAGATTTTTTTCAAGTTTGACAAACGTTTTCTCGCACACTTCACCTTTTTTCAGTGTAAATATAGTTTTTCCCAATTTTCCACAATGCTGAGATACAGGTACAAAAGCTTCATTGGCTGAGAGAATGTGCTTGTGTTTGCTAAAAATGTTTGAAAATGCTCGACATCGTGTATTTTCTGAATGGCGTAATCACAGCAAAGATAAGGAAAAATATTTTAAAAATTCGGCATACAGCAGCCCAGGGCCTCAAAATGATGTTCACAAAAAATGGTGGCCATTGTAAGAGAATTTACTTTTTCATGAATTTTTTCACAGACGTAAGGTTGCTTGAAACCCTGGAGATAAAAGGGCCGCTAGAAACAGAACGAATTTTTTTTGGACAAAAACGCTTTCAGGGAGCATTGTGGGCCATGCGAGAATGACTCACAATTTTTACTGAGCAAATCCGTGATGGTCGATTTTACGGCTGGGACGTTTGGCATGGAATGACCCTGCTTCAATGTTAACTTGCAATCTGTTTGTAGCGTTGTCACCTTCCCAGCCGTCACCACCACCACCACGCTATAATCTTCTGCAATGTTACAACTTTAGGGCGTGACCACAGACAAAGACGGCCGTCACCATCGGTTGTATGACGCGGTAAGGACAGCAAAATGCTACGCCGGATATTGGCAGAGCCTAATGATGACGCCGATTCGCCCATTCGTCAAGCTCGAACTCGATCAGCGCAGTAATGGACAAAACAGTCCATCTTTGTAATTTTTAAATCGATCATGTGAGCCCGCCGCCTTCTAGGAGGAGTGTGTACAAATACGCTTTGGGTTCTTTGTAATGAAGAGGAATGTACTGTCCTACTGTGTTGCTGTTACACCAAAACAATAACTGCCATTGTATTCCCACTGTTGCTAATCAGCACAAGGTGCTTCGGTATTGTCCACCTCTTTAAGACACAGCATGCACTGTATTCTGAGGAAACCATCACAAGGCACGTGGGAGTTTTTTGTGTGTATTTGGACTTTATGGTATCTTGTGCAACACGCTGTACAGCTGTTGACGGTTGGGAATTCTGGGTATTTATGCTCGCCCTTATGCGAGTGAGTGCAGTGCGTCCAGGGGCACCATGGAGACTGTTTCTCTGCCTTTTAGAGTTGTCATATTGCAAGCACCAAGTGTGCTGCTAGCTGCATCATCGCGGTTGTATACTCGCTATTATTAAATCAGTTACGTTTGGCTTTGGCTTTCCGCCGTCGGAACGGAGGGAACTCCCCTGGAAGCCCTTCGCCAACCACTTCGCCTCGAAACGACGGAGTGCCATACTGCTACGCCTTCGTCCATGTAACACCGCACGGAAAAACAAGACATGGGGCGTAATTATTAAGCTCTGTTATTTTTAAGTTGAAAGAAGTCAAAAATATTACTTTCACTAGAAAACAGCTTTAAATCGCGCATCGAGTGAAACTGCGCCTGAGGAAAATTCACGGTGATTTCACGGCTCCGAAGGTCCGTGAATTTTTTCATTTCACCATTTCGGGGCGCTGTCATCCGCCATTTTCAAGCGATTACGTGAAATCACATGACCTTTACGCCAGCTGAAATTTCCAGCGTGTGACGTTCACCTTCCGGCCAAATGTTTATAGTGCGTCAGGTCTTCCCAGCCAGTCACAAGAAGGGTATGACCTACAAGTCACATTCTTGTTGAATAGCAAAAGCACGCCTATGCAGTTAAGTTTGTTGCATTTCATCTGGGTTTTCAATGCCGGCCAGGACTTTTGCCCCTTCTGTAGGAAAAAAACATCTTGCACCCCTCCGACTAACGACGACGATGGTTGAACGCGAAGCTTTCTCATGATGGATTCCTTGGTTGGCTAATCCCACACTGCGAGAATGTGCTACTCTGGAGGGACGCGCCATTTTTCTAGAATACCCCCAGCAACTCTCGGGTGTGCACTCCGTAGACCTAATGTTTGGGTTTTTGGGTGTACGGCGCGAATCGGTACCTGCTGCTTGGCGTTCGCTTCGAACATGTCGAAATGGAGCAATCGGATAGACGCCGGCTTCATAACGTGAGGTACCCAGGTTCGATTCCGACCAGTGAAGCGTTTATTTCTTTCACCTCACCCACGATCGATCATCATCATCGTCAGAGAAAGTTGGCTTTCCTGCAGGGCGTATTGCTGTGAGGACGCCAAAGCTTCGCTTTAAAAGGTGCACTTTATAACTGGTCCGGCAGACATCATTAAACGTAAAAATGACTAATGCACCCACAGCCACTTTGTTAGCGAGAAGCACGTGACAAAACTGAAAGTCACGTCCCTGAAAGTTACTGAAAGTCACAATCATTGATTGATTGTAGAGTTTAACGCGCCGACGCTGCGCAGGCGATGAGGCGCGCCGTAGTGGAGGTCTCCGGATTAATTTTGACCACCTGGGGATGTTTAACGTGCGCCGAAATCTCGTACACACGGGCGTTTTTGCTTTTCGCCTCCATCAGAAAAGCGGCCGCCGCGGCCGGGAATCGAACCCGCGACCTCGTGCTCAGCAGCGCAAAAAGTCACAATCAGACGAAGCTTCTGGAGAATTCACGAATTCACGGAGAATTCACGAAGTCGAGAATAGGACAGCAGATTTGATAGAGCTTTCGAATGTGGCTGCGTCAGTAGTATTTTCCGGTTGGCAGAGATGACGCACTTCCGGGGGAGCTTGATGAGCACGGCTGATAGCGGATGACTAGCACCCGCGGAAAAATCGGAAATTGAGCCTAATAACGCTACCACGTTAAAAAGGTATTTCGTATAAAAGTGAGACGCACGGAAAGATCTTCCAAACTTTAACGGCGTTTTCATTCTGTGACTCTGATTGGGAACGTGTAAATGCCGGTTATGAATCGGGCAGCACAATTCTGTATCGCTTCCAAACTGTTGACAAGAATATGTGTAGGCGGATCACATTAAACGGACGCATATTTAAGAATCGCGCTGGCATTGTGCAGGTAAATACTTTTCTTGACGTCAAGGGGTGTGCGCTTAAAGAACCCTTTAATGAAGCTAAGTACTCGGCCTACTTTTGATGCATCATTGTACGTGACGATTTCATGACAGGTCCGTGGCAGACGTAACGTGCGAATCTAGGTTCATGTGCTTCTGAAAATCGAGAGCCGTTTAAATAATAATGTGCGCTTATCCGTTGTCGTTAACGGGTGAAACGAATGGCTGACATTTTGACAAGTTTAGGGACATTAGCCACGTTTCGCGCTATTAAGAAGTTTTATTAATTGCTGTTTGCAAGGCTATCTAGTCAGAATCATGATTAATTTATTGGTAAAGGATGCAGTCGTCTGGATATGGTCGGAATTTTTAAAGGTTTCCTGCGCCAATGTTATTCATATAAATAAGAAATACAAGAGGGCTTCCTTGCGGGGCCCCAGAAGAGACACACGCCTATTCCGAGTCCGCGGCCGGAATTACGACTTCCTGCGACCGATCAGTCGACTAGTTGTTGAACTAAGAAAAGGTAATATTGGGTACACCAAGAACTGACAAGTTGTGGAGTAGGAGAACATGATACACTTTTTCAAGCGCTTTCTGTAAGCCTTTACACAATCTGCTTGAATACATTTATCAAAAGATGTAAGGATGTCGTCGGAACATTCTACTAACTGAGTTACGTATGAATGACCAGCTCTAAACCCATGTTGATAAGAAACAAAGAATTTGTTATTTTGAAGGTGATTAAAAAGTTAGCGTAAATCATGTGTTACAGGGTTTCGCAGCACACGGGTGTAAGAGATACGGGTCTACAATTGAAGACACGGTCACGAGGTCCACGTTTATGAATGTAACAATGCTGCACATCTTCCAATCTTCCGGTAACTCGGAAGAGGTGAGATATTTGGGCTTCGAAATACCTCGAGGTGATCGGTCCGCAACATTTGATTACAAAATTAATTAGCCTGTTTGTTCCGCGTGCTCAGTTTGACTTTATTTTCTGTATAATGTGTAATACCCAGAAGTAGTTAATAACACTATCAGGCAATAATCGAGTGTTTTCCTAAAGAAGACTGGAAGGTATTGGGGTACCGAGAAACAAAGTAACATAAACAAAGTAATCATGAAACCAATTTGATTCATGCCTTTCATTACCAACAACTGCACTGTTGTGGGCTAACGGAGTGATATCAACGTCGTCTATGTTGTTTGCCCTGGCGAGTTTCCATAGTTCCGTGGGCTTATCTTCTATTCGAGTGCCGAGGATTCGAAATACTGCAGTTTTTCACCTTTGATTTTAAACTGAATTTTGACACCGAGTTCTCGAATTCTAGAAAACTACAGTGGATGAGGGTTGCTTCTTTAGCTTCGGTCTATACGATTCCTCTTATTAAGCAGTACGTTCACGTTTTTAGTGAAACAATGCTTATTTTTTAGGTGCTTTACCGAAAGTAGGCTTGGGTTTTTTTTTCAAGCCGCAGTCATGACTCATTGACAGTAGCAATGCTGCTGTGACCTAAGAAACTATCGAACTTGAGTTGAAGCACTTCAGACAAATAAGAGTAATTGCCCTCTCAAAGAAATAAACCTACGTGAGATTTGACAGATGTCTGCAACTGTGCATACGGCTTGGGAGCAACGAAGGGGGCAGCTACCGCACCATGGTCACTTATTCCGGGAATTATGAAAACAGATTGGAGTGGGCAACTCGAATTTGACATCAGAAAGTACGAGGTGGAAGCGACATCACCATGTCAGCGTGTTTGCCCTTCCAAGAATTGATAAAGGCCATGTGCTGCTCGAACATTGAAAAAAATCAGTCGAAAGGGATGTGCGGGAAGAGGGAACCAGTTTATTACTGAACTGCCCATCAGTCATTTTGAAGTCCCCTCCAATCAAAAAGTAGTCAGTTGGAACCTTAGACAATAGTTCAGAAATGGTGTTAGCGGTATGGCAGGTGTTATTATTTGGCGGGCGATAAAATTCTCCCACTCTGAGCTGTTAATTATCTTCGAGAGCAGTTTCACACCAAACGGATTCACAACTGTTGCAGTTAAAATCAAGTACAAAGCTAGGGAAGCTGTCCTTTACCATAACTAAAACGCATCCTTCGGGAGTATTGCGCTCTTTGCCGCAGTAAGCCACGTACTCGACAGGAAACATTACAGGGCTGGATATCCAGTAATCTAACGAAGATTCACAGCCTGTGGTAATGTCGGGGCCAAGTGATGACACGAATCCGGCTAGTTCACCAATTTTATGCTTGACACTTCGGCAACTGATGAGTATAGCGTTTAAAAACGGAGGGGTGCACTGCACATATCGTTAGGGGCGGCATCAAGGAATGCTGTCACATCATTATCGCTAGTAATAGGGATTGCTCTACGCCGTTTCCCTTCTACTTGCTGGTGCAACGCCGCCTATATAAACATCGCCTAGTGCGTCCCCCGCTTTCCAATGGGAGTGGTAGGGACGCTTAGTTCAGGCACTCATCCGGTATGTGGCGCGCGCCGGCGGACGTCCCGCCTTACATCACTGTTCGTGAGTAGCGAACACTGCTGCCACTTCTACAGCGAGTGTCTGTCAGCTTGCCTCAAAGGCGTCGGGGCACCACCTGGGGAACTCTAGGCAAACTGTCAACTATTTTGCATACTTTCCGAGGAGCGGCGCTGGCTGGCGGACATGAAAGCACGTAGGAAGGCTACGGAGCGGGAAAGGGTAAGAGTGAGCAACAGGAGAGTGGCTGTTTGGCCATTTTTCGCTCACGCGTTAGGCAAGGATTATATAGGCAGCGTTGGTTGGTGGCACGACATGATCAGAATCGGCATCCCAAATGTAGTCGCGTCCGTCCATACGAAGTTTATCGTGCCTGAATTTGTACGACGAGTACCGTTCGTTTGCAAATTTGGTAAGTTTCTTCGCTTAGGACGAAGATGCACTACTGACTCAAACAAACGATTCACAGAATTTGCCTAATTATCTAGATTACCGACAGGCCCTCACATCCGACACCCTCCCATCTGCTCACTCGTTCTTCAAGACCCCTGTGTAGCAGGTAGATTTCTACAGCTTATTTCGTATCACGCTTATTTATAACCTCCTCGTATACACCAGTGCTTTTAGTTGTTTTTAAACCATCTGTGTTTTACTTTCACTGCCAAATTTTAGTTACACTTTACGCAATTTTTTCTTTAAATAGATAATATTCTTTGCGCGGCATGACCTCTGTTGGCCTTGCGCCAATAAACGAAAATAATAATAATCATCATCATTTGAGTAACTTTCTTGCAAACTAGTCGCACTGATCTAGAAACATCCTCCCATCTCGAAATGTCACTTGACTTCCGCTTCGGAGCCGCCCCAAACACAGCATATCCACCTTTGAATCTAACAAAGCGAACTGTCACGAGGTGGTTTAGCGTGGTATAGTAAAACGCAACAATAGTTTCTTTCGGTTGCTCCCACGTTTCTTTCCGATGGATTATTTTCAAAATCAAAGAAGATGATATTGTTGATTCGCAGCCTATCATCTAATTTATTGGCAGAAGCATTTAAAACTGCTATTTCTGCAGATTTGGCTTTAGAGGTAGTAAAAGGGTTCCTGTACGGCGAACATGCTTGCTCCAGAAGGCCGACACGTTCAGTCCAGTTCTTCCCTTTCTCGCCTGTGGTATGTCGTCTATACCGCATGTTCGTTAAGTGCGGTGAAACTTAGCTAGAACACATTCATTAAAGGCAGCACCTGTCCTCGCCCTTATGGATTAACACTTCCGCCACGTGCGTAAGCCATTTGGGAAATGGGTGGAGATTGTGCAGCACCTTCACCCTCAGTTCCCGTTTCGCTTGTATACTTTTAGCCGAACGCGCTCCTCGTCCGGGTCAAGGAGCGGCGGGGTTTGTGCGTCAAGGGGGGATGAGCGGAAACGTACCAGCTCGCTCGCCGCGTCATGGGCGGGCCGTTGCCGGCGCCGCCCGCATTCCCCGGGACCCAGTTCACCCGCATCGCCACGCCATAGAGCCCGTGAATTGCGCATGCGACTTTCGCGTTATGTGTCAAAGTGCCGTCTGTAGGTGCCCTCGTCAGATCTTTTAGCGCCTACAAAGAGTCGGTGAAAACGAGGAAGCTTTTGCCTCGCACAGGTAGTGGGTTAGTCCTTGCACATTCCGTTAACTTCCCCAGTGCATAAAGGATTGCCTGCAGTTCAAGTAACTCCACAGTTAATTGAACTGCAGGCGGTTGCTGCCGTCCTCTGACGGCAGCAACCGTTTCCCGGAAGGTATCTGGGTCCCACGCTGCGTCCGTAAAGATGGCGTTGACGTGGAAGTCAGCCCTCTAAGCAAGGGTGTTTAGTTGTACCGTGTGATCCCTTTTTGGGTGTCGGTGCGTGACCGGCTTCGAGCCTAATTTCCGAAGAGGGGTTTGGGAATTAGCCGACTCAAGTAAACAAAGTGCATCTATGGGGTAAGACAGGCGACCAAGGAGACCAAGCCAGATAGTTTGATCCATTAGCGCACCCAGGAGTTCTGTCTGGGGGGGGGGGGGGGGGGGGGTTTAAATTTGACAACAAATATAAAACATAATAATATATAAATGTAAAAATATAAAAGAACAAATATAAAGACAAATGTAAGTAATAAAAATAAATAAAAAAAATAACCATAAAGAATGAAATATATAAAACTATAAAGAGTAGCCGAGTTTTTATTATTTTTTACGCGAAAAAATTACGCAACCTATACAATTCGCCTGCAGGAGGAATATAATATTGGATGCACCTACACATAAAAAAAGAAGATACGCGAAGCCTTTTGTCATTGCCCGAAGTCCCGGTCGCAAGTTTGGAAGTAGAATTGGAAGGAAGGAATGACGGAGATCAGGTTGGGGAGGAAATACAATTAAAGCATTCGTGAATGCCTTCTTCACTGATAAAGTCAAGTCAAGAGTAAAGCACGTGCAGTCTCCTCGTGACGTTTATCTTTACAAAAATGCGGAGAGAAGAAACTTTGCAGTACAGTTGACTATTATGTAACGACGAATATTGTCACTTCTCTGCCGGTAGCATGGTGATCGGCAGGGAAGCAGTCCAGAAGTTTCAGTATTTTTAAGTTAACTGGTTGAATTTACTAATAACATTGGTAGACCCTGAACACATACAAATTTCAAACAACACACTTATTACATGAAACGAGAAAATAGTTAAGAGAGTGTAGCAACAAAATTTGGCCAATAACTGCCGCTACGGTAGAATGTTGGTCGAGCGGTAAAGCAGTCGAGACGTTGAAGAAGTTTTAAGGTTAACTGATTTAATTTACTGATGACCTTGTCTGATCTTAACCCATACAAATTTGAAAAAATACAATTATTACATTAAATGAGAAAAACAGTAAAGAGAACAAGAGTACTTAACGGGGCATGGCTGACTGGATCGCGGTCTCCTGGCGAAAGGGCCGGACGACGGGTGGCTGCGTTTCTGGAATGATTTCCTGGTGTGGGCCCCCTTGAAGCCGGCGGAGCGGCGTTATAGTTACTTCAAGTGGACCCGTGGAAGAAAAGCGAATTCTGGCCCCACTTTCTGCAGCCAATACGGGAGACGCTTATGAACACCAATCAGCCATGTTCCCGCCAAAGAGAAAAGGACCAATGACACGCAGACAAAACGTTTGCACTGGAAAACGCGCACTTGCCGAATTATTGACGTAAAAAATGTAGTTCAGACAAAACACACCAAAGTAAACAGTGGAAAAGACAGCAAGGTCGTTTGAACTACACCGAGTGCCCGGAGCCCGTAACCGGCCAGTGCCGACGCCACGGGGGGTGTGGAACGTCGCTGCCGCGCTGTAACCAAAGCTGGGCCGATGGCTCCCCGTAACAGCCGCTTCTTCCGGTCGGTCGGCGCGCAAAGACAGACTCCGCATGCATTTCTTAGAAAACCTGGGCCTTGGCGGCCGAAAAAGTAGTTGAAAGAAGAAAAACGCAAATTGAACGGGGAGCTTCGCGACAAGAGCAAGAGTGCTAATCGGAGCATGGCTGATGGTGAAGGTGTCCCGGAGTAATTAAGGGACCAACGACGGGCGGCAGCGTTTCTGAACTGAGAACCCGGCGCCGGCAGCTGCTCCCCGTGAACCCGGCGGACAGGGCTTTGATTTGTTACGACCGGGTCATTGAAAAGAAAAGCGCATTCCGGACACATTTTCCGCAGTCAATCGGGGAGACGCTTCTTAACACCAATCAACCATGGTCCCGCCAACAACAAAGGAACCCAACACTAACAGACACAACGTTTTAACCCGAAAACGCGCGCTCCGGCAAAATAATTATTGACGTAGACGAAATAGTTGAGACAAAACAGGGAAGTACGGAGTGGAAAGAACAGGAACGGCCGTTGGAAGCAGAGAGAGGGCTCGGAGCCCGGAGCGAACACCATGGGGTGCGGAATCTTCTACAACGCGGATACCCGATCCCCTGCGACACTCGGCCAGGACGGTCTCCTCACCCCGCAATAGCCGCGCCTTCCGGTCAGTCGTCGCGCAAACACAGACTACATGCGTTTCTTAGTAAAACGGGGGCAACAGGGAAAGACGGCAAACGCAACGAGGGCTTCGCAACACATATTTGCTGCTATATACCTACTAAAAAAAAGGATGTTCACCTGTTTACCAACTACAAAATACGGTTTACATGGCGAAGCCAGTTTCGAGGAACAAAGACAGGGCCCAAACTTAAAATACGTCTGAATACGAAAGTTTACTCAAATTTGATCTATCTGCAAGTGAACGAAATCTGTTGGTATAGGAACTTGGCACAATTGACACTGAACAGTAAAATTAACACATGTTTCTGAAAGCCTATTCAAGAAAACATCATTGTTATCCGTTTTCACTGGTTTTCGTAACTGCGCACGAAGCGTTGCTGCCTTCTTCGCTATATTATTACAAACTCAGGCGATATATATCAAGGAAAACCGAACCTTTTTTTTATTCAACGGGAGAAGGAGGGCGCGTACAGTATTGAAGGAAAAATAATTGTTTAAGCTTTCAAATGAAATAAAATAGCTTCTATCTGATCTTGTTAGATTTGATTTGAGGCCAGAAGGCAAGCTCGACAATAGTGAGTCCCAACCTATGGGAAAATTCAACGTCCTTTTTCTCTAGAAGACGACGATGATTCAAATCTCGGGATGGAAGTTCCGCACAGAAGTTCAGAAAGTGGTATAATCTGGCACTAAAAAAATTGTGCTACTATTTGCGGTTTAGCGTGGGTTATGAGGCGTGCCCTAGGGGGGAGGGGGGGCTACGGAATCATTTAAAAACCCCAGGGATTCTAAGCATTCAGAAATTTCCTGACCATGGACACTTTTGTGTCACTAAAATTTTTTCTCATTTTTTTTTCTTAAACTACTTCAAGTTATACGCAAGTTGGTCCGCACAGTCTTAAAAGCACAATCCTAAAAGCTCGTGCTCTAGTTTTATTTTTTAATCCCGGTCATACAATATTCTTCTGCGAGATTTAACTGCGAATGTACAATAATAAAAGCTTCCGAGACTACACACTTCGCTCAGTGAACTTCGATTTCGGTTCGGTGGGAGAAGCGTGCGGAGGGGGTTTGGGTCGACGGACCTGTGGGGGGGTTACAACCACCTCCACCCCCCACCCCCCCCACCCCCCCCCACCCCTACCCCCCGTGGGTGCGCCACTGGTTTTATCAGTGGCCGATGAGGCAACCGACGCGGAGAAAGAAGTTGTGGGGCGTAGCTGCAACATGAATGGTTCTCTCCAAAGAGCAACGTTACGTCAAGTGAGTGAGTGAATAAACTTTATTTGCTCAGTTTAGCTGGGCAAATAAGCTGGGCGTCGTCTAAATAAAGCGGTCCACCGCTTTACCTAGACGACGGCCACGTAATCAATTTAATCTGGTCGTCCTTAGGAACCGCCTTTGTAAGGCTGAAACAAAAAAAGAGCAACAATCGCGGATGAGTCTGTTGACGACTTCGGGAGAACTCTTCTTGGAACTGTTGTAGACGTTTGCAACTTCGCTGTCACGAAACATCCTTCAACGTTTTGTCCGACCTCGCCGCAAAGAGCGGCTTGCAATGGGTACCAAGCAGCCCCTTGGTGTTGACGTAACAGATCAAATGATATAGATTTAGGTCAGGTATAAATAATAGAACTTGAAAATAATGTATACCGTAAGCACGAGGAAGGTTCGTAAAGTAGGAAATACTTTATGATGCTCACACGTCAACTGAACACATGACACCAATCAGAATGCGATGCCATCAAAAAAGGAGTTGCGGCAATAGACAACAGCGCGCGTACATAGACACAAATTCAATGTAAACCACCACGCACGCTCACAGGTCCGAAAAGAAGCAAATGGTTTAACTGACTTATTTTCAAAGTTTGAATTAATCTCTTTGAATTGCATTATGCCTTTTTGTACGCTCTCGTCTGGTGACGCCCCCATCAATTTGTTGAGCGCATGAAGGTGTTGCCTTTTAAACCGCGCGCCGTCATGGAGTTCGACGAGGGAGGCATAGGTGGCGCCACGCTCCCATGCGCACCTGGATGTTCTTTCTTGCCCAAACGGGAGTGAGGAGGAAATCCAGGCACCCTAATTTGCGCTGAACTGAAGCGGTATGCGAAGCGGGCTGCGCCGTTGTACGACGAAACCTCCCGCCCTAGCCTCTGCATCGTTCCTTTGTATCTTTGCCGTTGATATATATATATTTTTTGTGGCATTGAGCGCCACCTGGGATCACTTGGGCAAACTTTGTCGCAATCGCCTTGGTGGAGTCCTGATAGGTGACAGCACAAGGTCCACCAAGTTTTCATTGAACGCTACCGAATTCGCACGCTGGAGCTAACGTCCTGACGCGTGCTGTTAATGTGCAGTGTATTTTAAACGAGTGGCATAACGACTAAAAGCTGCTTATGTGTTTCTTTTGCATTGTGGTTTACCCCATTTGATGTTTTGCGTTGTGTGTTTTCCACGCAAAGAGAACGGAATAGCAAATTATATAAGTTTGTTCGTTTTCGGGTTTTATATTTTTTCAAAATCGGGGAGGGGGGGAGGGGGGGGGTATAAATCGGGTGCTATTTTCAAACTGATAATCGCGGAGAAATCGGATTTTTTTAAAATACCATCCCGAAATTTGTATTTTTTTGATTAAATCTACAGATGTGCTATGCATAACACTCTCACTTTGAAAGAAGTTAAAATTGGTGCGCGCTTCAATTCTGGTTATCGGGGGGACATCAGGGTTTCCTATCAAATGCTCTAGGAGATTCTGTGTTTCCGTGGATATGAATCAGTAATGATGCCAATAAAGAGCATTGATAACTTCAAAGAACTGAAACATTTTATTCACAAAAAGCTGATCATCCATGCAAGGACTAAGGCTTGGGCATGTTGGTTCATGACTAAAAGAAAGGGAACAGCGCAAATTTGACACACACGAGAAGAAGGAGGCGCTGTGCGTGTCGTCTCCTTCTTCTCGTGTCTGTCAAATTTGCGCTGTTCCCCTTCTTTTGATCATCCATTGTTTACACATCCTTCTTCACATACATTAGTATCTGCATGCGCAAAAAGTCGACCTCCATTCGAGAACTGCCCGATAGTTGAACGTATCTTTGCTGGGAGAAAATTATCTCGACCTCACAGCTTCCGTTAGCCAGGCACAACAATGTCAGTGCAGCATTTGCCCGCCCGAGCGGCAGAGTCATGCCAAAACTCAATGAGTTCGAAAGCTGTGTTTGTGGGGCTTGCTTCCAGAAAGCACTCTTTGAGAACAGTGGACTGTCAGCCCACAATTGGGCAGATGGCTACTTTGAAAAAGGTCCATTCGGGGAGAAATCGGATTTAACTCGATTCTCCTGAAACATGTTCGGGGTGTAAAAATCGGGTAAAATCGGGTCCTGCCCGAAAATGAACAACTTTATTTATATACTGCTTTTACCTCCACGCGCTCGCCAAGAATGAACGTGCGAGTGACATTATTCGGACATGAATGAATTAATATGTATACACTCATTTTCGGCATCTTTCTCCAGTTTTCCGTGGACATTAAAGGGAAGGTGAAGCGGTTTTAGAATTAAAAGAAAAGTTGACTAGCACCAAGTACACATTGAATAGTTCATGTGTACGAAATATTTTCGCAATACATGCAATAGAAGCAGCGGAATGAGCAAACAAAAGTGGCCCGATGCCCCGCCCCCATCTCGCCGCGCGACGCCGGAAGACCGAAGAGCGCGGGCGAAAACCGGCTGAAAAACGTCATACCTGGACTTCCGGCCGGATCGGCCGCCTCGGCCATGCTCTTTTCGCCGTGTTTCCTTGTGAATGATACTCGTTGTTGTTGTGATGATACTTGTTGTTGTTGTGGTTGATAGCACTCATTTTAACAATTTTCGTGCTCAAAAAGTATGCACGAACGCCAAACGAGGCATACGTTATCATGCCGTATTCCTAAGCAGAATGATGCCACGCCGGGATGCTTGATAACATGCGGAAGCGACAGCCAAGGTGGCTGTGCTTGATGACAGAGAATATACTACACTACGTTAAATACATTGTAACCGCTCCAATGCGGTTTTGCGTTTTTTTTTTTTAAGAGCGAATGCTCTTTATAAGCGACCCCAAACCATCCACCGCCGGCGTCGGCGGCGGCGTCCGCAGTGCTCTTTAAAGAAAAAACAGCATCCGGCGCCAGGTTTCGATCCGAGGACTTTGCGGGCCGCAGCGCGACGCGCTACCGACCAAGCCACGGATGCGACGGTGATATCAGTGTTAGACGCGCCTTATATCTTTAACGCATTCAAACTACGTCATCAGCGGCGTGCGTTGGCGACTCAGCGGCGTTATAGCGGCTTGATAACTGCGTGGTGTACACGTGATACTACAAACCCGATGGAAGAGATGGAAGAGAAGGCGGCAAGGCGGTGGGCTGCGGGGGCCGAGCGCAAGCGCCGCAAGCGGTCCGACAACCGTGCATTCGCACTTTCACATTCTCCCCCTCGGGGAAATGCGGGGGAATTTTTTTGATGCGACGGACGTGGATGTTCACAATAGATTCTAGATATAGGAAGGATGGGGAATACTGCTGTACTTTGGCCGGGGATGTTTCGTTCCATTCCAGAAACCAAGTCACATTTGTTCAGGAAATACTTGTTTCTTTAAACGCGTAGGTTTTCTTTCCCTATGGGCTCAGGACAGTGCTCAAAAAAACATTTTTTTGGCGAAACTAAAACAAGGGGCCAATCCTGATAGAAGTTCTCTCCTGGCTAAGAGGTAAACAGTATTCCTACAAAGTAAAAGAACCAAGACAACCAGATTATTTATTTTGCAAGTATACATGTCACGATAGGGTGATGTTTGTCTGGAATTAAAAAAAAAAAAAACACCACTCCGAACCACCACCGTGCCATAATTTGTGTTGACTGCGGGGGCCTAATTTTTTGCCCAAGATTCCGTGTGGCTGCATATTATAACCTGGCAAGCACTTGTCACTGAACCTCAAGTGTGCTCCAGTGATAGTCGTTGATATATATAATGATGATACTAAAAAAATTAGGAGCGAAGAGTAAATATATGGCCTCTCTCCGACTAGCGCGGTAAATTAATGCTTAAATCTAGAAATGCTGGAACAGGCCAACGATTCATTATCACAAACGTTTGGTGATTGTTACCTAAAGTAACGTAACTACAACGTAACTGCCTTGTCCGACTGGTCTGTTAATTATAACGAGGTGGCCGTAATATTGTAGCAGAATGCACAACGCACAAGCGAAAATCAAGCCCTACTACAGCCAATAATGCTGAGCAGGCACTAGTATGCTGCAGTGTTTTCAGAATAAATGCATGTGAAGCAGTAAGACGCCACTCATCGAAGTGCAGCTAGCAATCGCGGAGGCGCCGTAGCGCCGCTGCCGAAATGGCGCGCGCGTGTGGGTCTGTGTACGGGGATGAGTAACAGGGCTGGGTTGGCGACAACGAACAAAGGAAATGCGGACGCAGAGTCTGCTTGTTGGTTTATGCGTGTACCGGCAAGATGTGTCTCGCATATACGTTTACAGCGCATGAACGCTATTTTTTCGCGCAGTGCACGTACGTGCTTTTCGCTGGTAGATTGTTTATAAAACGCCCATTAATCTTCGCCATAAATGGTTTTGTGTATAATAAGAAACAGTTAAGGCAGTACCTAATATTAACATAAGGTGTAAAATCCCCCTATGCTGGTTGCCTAATTCAAAAATATTTTGATGGAACCCACTAGTCGACGTCACAGTCACTGCTTTGGGGTTCTCTGTCGTGTAAAGCAAATTTAAGCTCCAAGATAATTGAACCAACAGCACGGGAAATTATAAAACAAACTTCCAGTCATGTGCGAAAATTAAACTGCAAGCTAAGTTGCCGCAAAGGCAGCCGTGCGATCGTTCGCAATGCTTCCGACAACCCGCGCGGCCGAAGGGTGTCCTCCTTTGACGTCATGACGGGCGCAACCAATCAGGGGCGTCAAAAGACGAAAAGCGCGCGTCTTTCAAACGGGGCCGCGCTTTTTGCAAGATAAATGTCACTTGGACTCATGTACGATAAATTTCAATGTGATATTCGGAATCAGCGCGCAAGAAACTATATAACTGTTAATCTAACTCAAATTTTTTGGAAAGCGCTTCAGCTTCCCTTTAACATGGTGCTTGTTATGGGTACCGAAACATTTTAGGCAACTGCTCCACGATGAAGTTTCGACATGTTTAAGCACACGTACATCTCCCTAGTTCAACAAAATTTGAGATTCAGTGCTGTTGATGTTATACATCCTTGCGAAGCTTGTGAAATGGCCAAGCGAGAGGCCTTCATTTGGGTTTTTATATCTTCAAAGGCCACTAGCCTGAAGCCTTTGACTGGATTATCGTAAACGCAGGGTAGAAGACGAATGCAGAGGAATCACCAGTTGTATTCCTTAAGGGGGTCGTGAAGAGATTTTCTAAAAAAATTGTGTGGTGTGAGTACTTATAACTAAAGGCCGGAACTTTAGGCACAAAAAATCCAGGTTTTAGGCGCCCATAATATAACTGAAAAGTGCCATTTAGGCATTTATAGGCGCCAAATACTGTCGCATATAGGCCCAATTCATATTTATTTCAGGAGCATATTTTACGACAAATGTTTGATTTGCAGTAAAAACAGCAGATAAGTCTTGTGCTGTGGGAAAGTAATGTTATTTTCTTCGTGACAATTAGCCACTTCCCGGCTTGCTATTTTAACAGATTCCTGTAAAAAATGCAGGGTGATTCGATAACAAAAGAAAGGCTTAAAAGCTATGACAAGCGAGACCCATTTGAATGATTTGTGGCTTAAAGTTATACCTCATTTCGGTCGATAATTGTGTGTGGAAAACAACACTTAACGTTCACTCAAGTTGAGGGAGCGTAGTTGTACTTCGGGGCACTCCATCACCTCATTGCTACTGGAATATTAGAATGTTTTGTGGTCAGAACCTTCGGCAATTCTTTTAGCGCAGGGAATCCAGAAATTTTATGTCAGAAACAATCTCAGATTGTAAGACAAAAATGGCTTTATGAGCCACCAACGGTTCCTTTAGGGATGGGGGGGAATCTGTCCTGGACCTTCGAAACGAGCTCAGTGTTCTTTGCCAGAGTGGTGCCCAAGCTCTCAGCTGCAGAGATGCTTTCTGCTAAGAGTGTGAAATAAGCACATGAATGTGCCAAGTCACGTTCAAGTGTAGTGTGGTGTAAATAATTTCGGCAGCGACGCTTTCGTCGTCTGCAATGCTGTTAGTAGTAGATTCGTAGTGGTTTGCCCCCAGCCGATTTTTTGAAGTGGTAACAATGGGCTTTAGTGGAAGAGGCACAAGTGGTAACTGCTGCTTGAAGACAGACCTGCAGACCAAAGAAAGATCTAAACTGTGCGTATTTATTTGTTTACAGAGCAGAACGACGTCCTCAGATGTTTATATCACCGGCGAACCGCATGATAGTACAGGAAAGTGGAATAATTCCGTACAAACTCCGTGTTGGGGGGCGGTTGGGGGGGGGGTATAAATCTCTGGGCATGGTGCTTGTATTTGTGGAAGCTTTTTTGGGGGGTGTCGAAATCCTTTTCGGGGGGGTTGTTAGGGGGGGGGGGTTGCGGGGTGTATAAATACCTGGCCACACTGAATGCAACACAGCGGCGGCGGCGGGTGGCGTGTATTTAAAATTTTTAAAGTAATGTTTAAAAATACATATACAATTTCAACTTACACAAATACTTGTGTTGTAAGGTTTTCAATAAGTGAATAAACGTGTCAGCTGTTTCAGTAACTGCAAGGTCTGCACGTCACGTAACCGGGGCACATATTGTAGTGTCAAGTTTCTACACTACGAACCACCACCCTTCTGATTTGGGAAAGTTTAGTGGCAAATTAAATCGATTTCCGCCACTTTGTTTATAAATTGTTTGTGGTTACCCCACTATATAAAACGCTGGCGTTCATATAGAGCTAGAGAACATATACTCGACAAAAATCGGTTGTCTGTCCCTTTAAAACTTTGGTGTGGGATTTGCACGTGGTTTTCCCATAGGAGGCGTCTTTGACATTGTGTGGCATATGCGCGGCTGCGTCGCGTTTATTTTCTTCATTTTTTTTGTTTTTATTGCGTTTGCAATGGGTAGGGCATATGGGAAAAAATTTTCGCCGTTGGTCCGCGGACACAGCGCTTAAAATGCTCCCCTTCCTTTAGTTCATGCTTATATGTTAAATAGGCTTGATGCGGACTGAAGCAAAAAATAGGCATTTTGCCTAAAGTTCCGGTCTCTACTTATGACTGTGGAACCTTGATAAACAGATAATGCATACCCATTTCGTTGCCCGATATCGGGGAAAAAATGTAGTTACGGTTTCACCGAGGCCTCCTCCTCAACTCTTGAAGTAACGTCTTGGTAAGAATGGGAAGAAGCCAATCACATTATGTCAATCATGTTGTGCTGAATCCCACTCGTCTGCACAACATGTCGGCATAGAGCGGGCTCGCAAACGGTCAGATAAAGCTCAACATCGGTGCCATGATACGCCTGATAAACATGGTCGATAAAGATTGTGGGATATACGTGGGGGGGTTCCTCGGGGGCCTTGCCAGCTCTCTGGGGTAGGCCCCCACGCTAGCTCCCGGCGTGTCAACCACGCGGGCTCCCATGGCTACGGCAGCCCAGCGAGGTTCGCCGATACGAGAACACAGTAGACAGTAGTGCCGAAGCACAGCCGTTTATTTGGGGAATCCCAAAGCATGCGAGCACAGGGCTCGACGGCGTTCACGAATCACGCCGTCCGGGTCGTGACCGCGAACGGGAGGCAGGCACTCACGGCGCGCGACAAACAAAGCTCCCACCTGAGACACAAGTATCCATCACCGCCGCGTTCCGCCGATCTCGTCCCAACCGGGTCTCCGCCGAGACTTCCCTCGTCTCCCGCGCCGCCCGCGCGCCTATCCCCGCACACATCGGTGGCGCCATCTCTCGGGGGACGCCGACGAACCAGCGGAGCGCCGGACCGGTTTCAGCGCACAAGCGTCTCTCCCGAAGCGCGCGCTGGCTCGGGATCGCAGGTCGCGGTTCTCCACGATTCCCACAAGATCTCTGATACGGCTGATAAACATAGTCGCACTTTCAGTCAACAACGGGGGAGGATTGCGCAGGAAGAAGTCACCACGTTTAAAGTAAGCTGGGTATTTGTAAACTGTTTACGCTGTTTCGCATGAGTCTAAACTGTTGTTCTGCTAGCCGGTATTCTTGCACAAGCTTGCCGATGTCTGTCTCCCGTAGCCTGTAATGCGAAAGGCGCGAACGTGAAACTGCTGACCTGACGAGATAAATGACCGAAAGCTTTAAATGAGAATTTACTACACAAACACGTTTCTCGAAGGAACTTCGAGTAGTCGGGACTTAAAAACAACCCGCCATTAACGCATCAAGCGCAAAAATAACTAGCGAGAAGCAGGGATACAGCGCTCATGCAGTCGCCGAGTCCCACCATCACGCAGTTCGATTGCTTTCCTGTTTCCTCAAATAAACAATGGTGTTAACGTTGTTCCGTTGATTGGATATCCTCCCCTTTGGCTTACTGCAGAAGCGTTCAATAGTAAGTGAGCGGGGCACTCTTATTTTGTTAGTGCGGTTTTGTGCCATTTGATACAGAAAAGGTAAGATTCTGAAGATAATTGGGCAAAACAACGTAAACTTCAGCAGGGAAACTGGCTACAAACCGTACAAACAGGCAGTAGGTCTGAGTTCTGCTACAATGGTTGCCAGATGACTGAAGCGGTCGCGACACCGGTCACGTCGATGGAAAACTGTTTATGCCAGCGTATAAAGGATGCACTAAAGGACGTCGCTGCTAGTTGCGCTGCCGACCGACGATGCGCGCATGGTTGCTTGCGGTGTGCGTCAAAACGATAATTTCAAAGGCGTCTCCTAAATTCCAGAAGCAAATAAAATCGAAAATATTTGGGATTTATGTTCTTAAGAAGTCGTTCACGCACACAAAATTAGGCAAAGACAAATGCATTTTCTCTTCACGACACCTTTAAAGGAGTAAAGACATCAAGTTCTAGCTTTTCGTTTTTATGCTGTAAACAATAGATCTTCTCCCCCTAATAATTAAAATCGAGCAAAAACCGATCATCAGTCAGCATAGAAATAGTTACAATGCATTTCTTTAAACCAGTTGCGGTTTCGGTCACCGGCAGCTCAGATGGCAGTTCTGGGCAATGCCGGACGTTATTAAGTCACACTACTGGCGCCGCAAAAATGCAAGTTGTGACGTCAATCAAACAGTAGTGCCTTCACACGTCTTTTCTGAATCGTCTGCGGTAGTTTCACGTGCTCATCATTGACCCGCCCGAGCTTGCAGCGGCAACCGGGACGCGGAAAACGTGCAAAGTAATTTGACAATTCAAGTAATTACACGTTATTTACGGGATATAACTTCTGATTGAAACAATTGAGTTCGTTTCTGCTCGTGATGTTAGACTTCCACTGTGTTTTGAAAACACAGCGCTAATTTTTTGCCTGTTTTCCAAAGTTGAGGATGTCGTTGAGAGACCCGGGCTGGCGCAACGAGACCACCGACGAGATCACCCTGACGATTACAATACTCCCCAATGCGAAATTTGCGCGCAGCTCCAGGTGCAGTCTTCTCGGTCACGGCGCATATCTGCTGCGTCAAAGGAAGTGATCGCGTGATCAGCGAACGCATGGCCACTCGCTACTCTGCCGTTATCTCGCAGCGCGCCGCCACCCTTGCCGCCACCGCCAAGCATCTTGTAAATCGTGTTTGAACCTCCCGCGCAAATTTCACGTGGTGTGGATGAGCCACGCAACGAGGATAACGACGAAGGACCGAAGGACCGCTGAACGTGCAGTGCGCAGCGCGTACTGGGCTGCTGTGCGCTTTGCGAACTTGAAAGAACAAGACTCTTGCTTTCATGAATGTCTGGTTTTGCGCTTCCTTTCTGGGACGTCACTAGACGTCGAGGGCGGTTTTTACGCACGTGTCTGGCGCGGACTCGGCTACTGCCCTCCCGCTCTCGCACTTTCGGAGAAGCGTCTAGCGGTGCCTCGGCAAACCCCCCCCCCCCCCCCCCCCCACCCCTTCCCCTCACAATTTCGCGATACTCTCCTTCGTTTTGTTTCAGTATTTGGTCTTCCCATCGTTCGCCGGGTTACGAAGCCCCCGCCAAATCACAGTAGCAGCCGCCAAAGTCTTGCGCACTAAAACAGCAGCGGAGGAGAGTTTCCGCTTCCGGAAAGGGCTACCCTACACGCAGAACCGGCCGGTCCTCCATGGTTCCCAGGGTGCGGAGCGTCTTTCGTCCCACTGATGGCAATTTCGCTGGTGCTGGCATACTGAGGCAGCTCATGGTCGGGCCAATTAAAATTGATTTTCGATGTGTTTCCCGACGCGGCTGGCTACAAAAATTGCATGAAGGCATCTTCCAGACTACTAAAGCTAATTATATTGCCGCAAACCATGCATTGGATTTCTTTGTTTATGTTCTTGCTTTTATCGCCAGGCGCACCCGGGTGATAAAAGCAAAAACTTGAAAATGATATTTGTACTCATAAAAATTAAAGGGTCACTGAAGTGATTCGTAAACATTGTGGGATTACTAGCGCAAATTGTAGTCCGGAGTCCATAGGTCATGTTTCGACCACTCTGAGTGCGTTTACGCAAAATTGTTTAGTAGAACAATCATTTCAGAAATGCTGGCGTCGTCTCTGCATCCTCGTCCAATTTCTGTGGCGTTTTTGTGTGACGTCAGGAGGAAATGACTTGGCTTGACTGCGCTACTGCACGGCTCGCCGACCTTCCGACAGAGTCAGTCGGCCCAGCGTTTAGTCCGCCGGTCGCCGACGGGTCGTCGCAATTCGTTCGCTCAGTTGAAACTAAGCCACGACACGTTTGTGAATGGAAGAATGTGCCTTTCTTTTCTTTGTTAGTTTGTACACTGTATCAAGCTCCAAGTCCAGGTCACTCCACACAAGCGCTGCACAAGCGCGCATGCGACGCTTCGCTGACTGGTACGCTAGTAGGAAAATCTTTGGCCACTTGAAAGGGGCCCTGAAAGGCATTTTGAGCACACTAAATGAACTAGCGCAACCGTTAGCGTTAGATTGGGTCGTCAACGTCCTCTGTGCCAAGTATTACTATTCTACGCGCAGCGGAAAGCTCACACTTTTGTTGCAAAGTTTGTCGTTTTTTTCTCACCCTTTCCTTCGTGTTTTTGGACGCCGCCATCTTCACATGTCTACATCATCGATTCCCAGATGTTCGTCATGAGCTAGACATCCTGCTATTGGGCGGCTTTTCACGCACTTCCGGCGAAGAGATGAGTCGTCTGCTCAGCGTCGGCTCGCCGGCTGATCTGCCAGCGGAGTGTCGGTCGGAGTGCTTGGACATTTTACGACAAACGAAACAAGTGTAAACAAACGCTTAACCCTTCGTATTGAATGCAACACGGCCATAACACGACATTGATATTCTGTTACCTGAGTATGTTCCGTAAAGAAAGCGTTGAAGCCCCGTGGCACTTCTTTCGTACAATCGCAGAGAACGCCCTCAGCCGAATGCCCGGGTTTGATGCATACATTTTATTCAACTTCAAAACAATCCAGAGATGCGTTTCTAACGAACACAACGTCACAACATGCGTTGAAAGACTGAACCACGATTGACAGAGGATGGGTTGCCTCCTGCCCGTCGTAAATTCGGTACTCACCTCGCGCGCGCTTTGCGGGGACGAACAGCAAGTCACTTAACTCTGGCGCACAAGCCGATGGCTTTCAGCCACGCACACTGCACATACCCCATGCGAGGTTGAGTCGTACGTCGCTCGAGAAAGATAATCCAGACCATGGGAAGCACTATCCACCCGCAGAAGCACAGCGGCGCATTTCATCGCGAAACAAAGGCGTCCACAACCAACGCCACAACACGCACACCATCGCCTCCTGTAATGCCAAACGCATCTCGCACTTCCCAATGGGAATGAATGATACGCCTGCAGTGCCCACATGTCGCGAGGTGGGGCCCCGTGCTGAACCGGGATCACGGAACCGTAACTGACGTCTAAGCGGTTTGTGCCTTGTTGCCAAGGCAACCGATGTTTGAGATTGTCAAAGAAATGGCGCTCGCTCCAGCGCTAGAAAGCTCAGAGCCGCGGCGGAGAATGTTCTGCCAACGTTGCCGCTCTCCACCACGCGTCGCCCCAAGCTGAACTGGTCACATGATTGAAGCGTTTTGTGCACGGGTTCTTTTTCACGCGCCGCCGGCAGGAATTACCACCGCCGCAAAATAAGTCCCGGCACCAGCGGGGCCACATCTGATACGGCGCTTTTTGGATAAACAGTGCGCGGTGCATCAAGGGAACGAGCGCACTAATGTGCTAATGTCCCTCGATAAACGCCGATCGAGGGACTTACGAGCGCACGACCCTCCCCGTGCGGCTGCGAGTTCGCCGCCGATAAAAAGTCATGGGCCGCCAGCAACGTACACCGCGAAAGGGCAAGGCGAGGCCGCATGCATGCGGCCAGATTTTTCGTTCGCTTTTCCAGCCTTGAGCGGCGGAGTGCGGGATTCATGGTGTCAACAAAGCTTGCCCGTAGCAGACGACAGTCTGATCAGCGATAGCGGAAGTACGTCACCGCTGCGGAGCGCAGCATCATGGGAGGCAAGGCTCTCGCGCCGTCAACAGCGGAGAGTAAGTCGAAAGGAGGAGGAAACGCGAAGCGACGATAATGCGCGGTTTTTGATTTACGATTTCTCAGCTAATACTCATCGCTTTAACAAAATTCTTGCGGGAGGAGATTGCAAATACATTGCTTTATTTTGGTAGATGTACATCCATGTATCGGCGGAAGGTATTTCAGGACCCCTTGAAGGCGGGAGAAGTCAGCGAAGTCAATATAGGTACTAAGGAAATAAAATCAACTGACACTTTTATCGTACAGCGTAAAACTAAGGAGCAGGAAGCACTTTTTTGCGCTGGGGGAACAAGCACAGCGGTCAGCAGCACGACTACGCACCTGCGAAGGTTTTTCCGTCTAAGGAATGCAATTCCTAGACGTGAGATATTGTGGAAATTTGGGGGATGCTTACTGCACGAGCGCTATACAACAAATAGTCACCTAAGCTGCTTGAAGTGCTAAAACGAAATAAAAGTGCAAACTGGTTATACATTATATACCTCATATTATATACCTCAGTGGTCTGGAGCGCTAGGCTTGTTATTTTGCAAGTTGCAAGTTCGAATCCCCGAGGATACACTCTTTTCTGTTTTTTTTGTAAGTTGATTGTTTCGTTTTCTGCCGATGTTTTCTATACTGAGTTCAGCGTTTTTGGGCCGTAACGTTCACTGCTACACGAACAAGTTCGCAGAACGCACGCAGACTGACACTGACGCGCTAGCGAGTTCTCGTTGGCGCGTTGTTGCCATAAGCACCGACTGCTTGCGGGCAGTGGGCACAGGCCAGGATCAGCAGACCCTTGGCCTGTTGCGAACACGCTTTTTACGATACAGGCATGAGTGAGACAAGATCCAAATATGTGGGAAAAGCGCATGGCATTTGCGCGTCTGTGGTGACGCGGAGGGCGTTCATCCACTGTGTAGGCCTCGGATAGTGAATGCTACCATTCCAAGCCGTCCTGAGAGGCTTATATTAGGTATTTTACAGCCGAGAACATGGCAGAAGCGCGGTATGGCGATTATTGAGATATTGAGAATGCCCATCTAACGGTAACGTCGGATGTCAAGCATGTTGTTTTACAGAACCGAAACCGAAACTTGCTTGAATGCTAACCTTGGACATCGTCCAATCACGGTGCACCTCCTCCCGACGTCACAGCGTTTACTTGGTGCGGCCACCGCAGACCACGCATGGTAGTTTTCCTTCTTTCGGGCTTTATAAAATAATTACCGACTTTATCAACCGGATAAACGATGAAAACTGTGTTAGTTTGAGCCAGTCTACGCAGTGCAAGCAAAAACGGGAGCTTGACAAATTCACTTGAGTGTCCCTTCAATATCGCCCTTCCACTCTGTGAAGAAGAATGACCTGCGAAGCTGGAACAAAACAGGTTTCTTCCTAATTTGCTATTGAGCATACTTCCTAGCCAATTAGCTGAATGAAACTTGGAAGGACCCGAGCTTCAGTCTCGCGGACAAACATGGAGCTGTCTAGTTTATTCCCGCGTCGTAGGCATCTTACTGCATGTGTAACACAGCAACCCAATCTCAGGCCACTGAGAGGACACCGGACAAGTCGCATTGGGCCGTTTGACAACTACGTTTAAACCTCCCGCCAGCACAATGGACATGTCATCAGTATAGGGCATGAAAGCTATAGCTTCGCGTGCACGCACCTCCTCCCCACCTCCCAACCTGTGCACGCCGGCAACCGGTTATGTGCGCGTGCTTAGAAGTGTAAGAAACAATAGAAAATGTCGCTCCAAAAGCCCTTTAAGCTTAACAAGTAATATTGCCCCACGTCGGCGTTCCAAGCGGGCAAGTTGCCGTTCATTCAGGATGGACTCGAAGCTACTCGACGAGATGGAACTAGAGGACGCAACGGTGGCGGCAGCGGCTTTTTATTGTTTTCGCTCCTATTCGGACTTCTGTTCGGGCCGACGCTTCTTCACTTCCCGCTCTTCCTCCAAGCGAACGACATGCGTCCGTCCCATAGCGAGTTAAAGCTAAAAAGAGAGAGAGAGAGAGAATGCTCTTTAATGTGAACTGGTGAGGTAAAGCTGAAAATATAGAGCTTTATTCTAACGGACAAACATGCTGCTGCCCGTTTCCCTTCCCCGCCGTAGGCATCTTACTGTCTGCGTAACACACCAACCCAGACCAAAAACGCTCGATTACGGAGGTCAGCTGACAGGACGCATTGAGCCATGAGGCTTCCCCGTTTAAATCTCTAAACAACATAACCGGCATTATCGGTAGAGGCATGGAGCCCAGCTGTGTGTGCACGCCACATTTCTCTGCCGCCCCCCCCCTCCCGCAACCCATGCACGAATAAACCGGCAATCGGTGATGGACGCATACTTAGGCGTGAAATACACCAGCGGAAATGGCTTTCGGAAAGTCTTTTAAGTTCACGAAGAATTATGGGCTCACGCCGGTGTTCCAACCGGGGAAGTGGCTCTTCAATTCACACCTATACTCCCACGGTAGACCAGCCCAACTTGAGGAAACTCTTCAACAAGCATGTATTGTAATAAACAATCATGTTCGCACCATAGGTCTCTCTATCTGGCCTTCCAAATCGGCCCTCATGATCATGACGAACAAGAAAGGCAGAGCCTTTGATCGTGACCTCATCCACATCTTCATCGATTATACCCCAATTCCGAAAAGCGACTCCCTAAAAATTTTCGGTCTTACTTATCACTACTTCGGTAGTTAGTACCCTACACTTCGAACTATACTCTCAAATCGAGCAAATGACTCACCTCCTGCACCGCGTCACAAATCGCCAGTCTGGCTTACACGAACAACACCTCCTACGTATTATAGATGCTTTTACCATGTCCCGCATACTGTATACACTGACATACCTGCATCCCACGCCCACCCAATTAACCAAACTAGAGGCAGCTCTCCGTAAGTTTTTCCGCGAAGCCTTCAGCGTGCCCCACTACGCTCCTACCAATCTTATCGAGACAGGCACATATAACACTATCGAAGAATTAACGTGGTCAGGTACACAAACAAGCCCAATTTCAGCGCCTTCA
Source organism: Haemaphysalis longicornis (assembly GCF_048455015.1). Taxonomy (NCBI): domain Eukaryota; kingdom Metazoa; phylum Arthropoda; class Arachnida; order Ixodida; family Ixodidae; genus Haemaphysalis; species Haemaphysalis longicornis. Next base: position 199,730,240 of record NW_027526203.1, read on the forward strand.
GACATCTCAGGGTCGCGGGCACTCTTGCAGACGATGACCTACCCTACTGCGTCGCTTCAACCAATCCTCACAAGTCCGCCTCTTTGGACCATGTTCGCTCGTATACGCATGGAAACCCTACCTAAGAATGTGAACCCTTCCAGGCAGGCCACCCGCCGCCTTATACGCTGTAAAGCCCTCACCAAACAGTGTCTCCTTCATAGATAAGCAGGGATCGGCAGTATATTTTACTGATGCCAGTCACTTTTCCTCTACGCAAACAGGAACCGCAGCCTTTTTACGCCACTCGTCTCTGGTTTCCGCAAAACGCCCTTTATCTGCCCGCCAGATGCCACCTCCCTAAAGGAGCACTCCTTCGCTCTTGCCATAGAGCATGCTGCTTTCACAAGCTCCACCAAACACCCCACTTACATTTTCAGATTCGCAATTCAACATCTGAAGTTATTTACGCTATACCGTCACCCTCTTTTCTTCTAACCTAGTGACTGACACTCTCAACATCCATACTCCTCACCTCTTTGTCCTGGTATGGGTACCTGTCCACGCTAACATGGACGGCGAAGCAAAAGTAAACGCGCTTTCCCGAGACCTATCCCTGGGTAAGTCTATGCTCTGGCCAACCTCATACCATCCTCCTTCCACACGTCTTCGCGATCGCGCGACCCGTAAATTCACTTTTCTCTCCTATCGCCTCGCCCGCTGAGCCTACTCTTCTACAGACCCGCGCCTCACTCGCGCCCGGACCGTTCTTCTTGGCAAGCTCATACCCGCTCCCTCCCATCTCATAACATTTCTACATCACATACGTAAGTGCTCCGGTGCCCCAACCTGCCCTTCTTGCGGCGCAAACCCCTGTATTCCATACTCCTACTGGGACTGCTGCACCCCAAACCTTCCCCCTCCCTCTTCCGCATCACTTCATGGCACACTTGGCTGGCTCCCCGCTCCCCCCCTACCCCCCCCCCCCCCTCCCCACCCCGAAACAGACGTTCGGGCCGCCCAGGAAGCTCTCTGCCTTCCTGTCCAGAAGATCTCCAAGGACATTCTGGGTCACTATGAAGACAGTGACGCCTCAGCCTCCATCGTTTAGCTGAGCTGGAGTTAGGTCGGTGACTGGGACATAAATTTTTCCTCTCTCTCTCTCTCGGCAAGGTGGAATTTGAGGCGGCCATGGCGGTGGCGGCGGCGGTTTTCGGTCATTTTTACGCCCATTCGCGCTTTGCTGTGTTCTCCGCAATCATCTCATAACGGCACTGCCACCGTTGTCAGCCGATAGCGCAACTTGTAAAAGAGGCATCGGTGGTGGCGAGGGAAACAGTTGTGAAAAACGGCTCGGCGGTTGCAAGGAGGAGCCCCGAAGCAGTGCCGAGTGAAGCGCCTTTACCGGAATGAAAACTAGGGGGTCGGGGGGGCTTCGCAGTAATAATGTTTGTGCAGGCGCTGAGCGCATCTGCCTGTGCCGGCAGAATCACGGGAAACAGCATATCGTTTGATAGTCTGGCACTCGCGAGCAGTTGTCGCTACCTTAGTTTAGAACCCGTTTCTTTGTCAGCCGCCCCTCACGCCGGCGTGCACACTGAGCCGAGGTGACGGTGCAAGATGTTCTCTTTCACGTGGCCGCTTTCTGAGCCGCAAGAGAATCTGCTGAATTTTATAACTTTGGATTACCGGCGTAACAGGGACGGTTCGAATAAAAATTTGACGTAGAAAACGAAATTCAACCGAATCATTTGCAGTATTGTGGATCTGGATGCGATAAAAACACGTGGTATTCCGCGATTCTCACTGTCACGTAATGCTGTACGCGAGCGGTTTAAATATGAACTTAAAATTCCTTCGTGCCAGGGATTTGCCAGTGGGCTTTGCGCCACCCGTGAAGCCCGGGCTGCGCCACCTTGGCCTTGTGGCCGACCAGGATGCTACTTCTGCAGCATCATGATTACCAAAATAAGATTTTTGCTCACCGCCCTGCGGGGGGAACAATTACATCTTGAATGAAACCAGGCGCAAACGTAACAGGACGCAGAAATGAGTACACAGGACAAGCGGTGGTCTAACAACTGAAAAAACTTTATTAGGAAGAAAAGAAATATATAGGCAGAAGATACCACACCCCCAAACACCAAAAAAACAAACAAAAAACCGCAGAACACTGCGCAAACAAGATGAAACATTGCATGCCAAAATGGAAAAGACAAACATGCGCCAAAATCAACTCACGAGCCCCTGAGATACATGATCTCTTTTGCATGAAGCATTACACTTGCTTGGCTAACGCACTTATCTTTCCTATCATCAATGTGGTACGCCTCAACTATTTCCCGTGTTATCTGGCGATTATGCTTGAACAAAATGACAGTCTCAGAAAAATTCGGAGTGCAGCCACATTTCTTGCAGTGACACTGCGATTACACTGCGACGTACCACGCTGGATGCAGCGTGGTCTTAACCACAGAGCTCCCTCTGTGAATTGGTATATTTATTTATTTATTTATTTATTTATTTATTTATTTAAATACTCTCAGGGCCGAAGCATTATGGAGAGTAGTGGGCGTACATAGTCTGGGAAAACCAAAAAGGAGCTTATAAGAAATATAAGCATACAATGGCAGTCTGAAAACTAAATGAACTATAACAAGACTGCAAAAATGATGAAGATACAGTACAGTTACAACGGCAGATTCACAGAAAATATCAATACTTAGCATGGTTGCGTCAATAAATGACACACAAAATAACCCAACAAGAACAGAAAAGACCGTGTAGTTATATTGGGGAACTTGCACCAAATGGTTATCAAGCGCATTTTTAAACAATCTGACGTCTAGGTGTAGAGAAAAGACGGGTGTGAGGTTTTCCGAAAGTATGCCTGCCCCGCTTAGGAACAAGTTACAGTGTAACGGGCTAGTGTACGCCATTCCTTTCAGTCTCTTCAAGCGTGTTCAGCTGAGCCTCAGCCTGGAGAGATGGTATCGGGGTCATTCTAGGGAGGCAGGTGATGGTTCGCTTTGCAGCTCTGTTAATAGCCTGAAGTCGGGCCCACTCCGTCGAAGTCATGTACTGGAATTGCGCCCGATTACCAGTCGGGGCTGCAGTACTGACCTCACAAGGAGACGAGCCATCTTGGAGCAGGAGCCACCAGACTTCTGCGAGATGCGTCGAATCAGGTGAAGCATCTGGCCTGCTTTTTGTGGGGGAGATCGAAGCCATATGGCAGCCGACCCAGACGCAGAAATTTTCAACCCTAGCACGTGAAGATGTGGCAGTGCGCACGGGTTGGCCGGAAAGTTTGAGTATGAGGGATAAATCGCCAGTTTGCGAAGGCCTTAAGCACTGGCCACAGGCGGAGCGGCTGTTTGGTCCGCTGGAAGTGTTAGTCCAGCGTATTGACACCATGCCTGCGTGTCTGTCAGGGCTTGTTAAAGGCACACGCTTTGCCGATGCAGGTCTGGGTGGACGCTCCATACCGTTATGTCGACCGCGTAGACGAGGAAATGCAGGTGCGGTATGAAGCCCAGATGCCAGACAAGCGGCAACATCATGATATTAAAAAGGGAGGCGAAATAACCGACCCCTGAGGCACTCGGCCAACTGGTGTGAAGTGGCCATAGCTTGCTCCGCTAGTTCGCATAAAAAAATATCTTTAAGTAAGAAAAGTCTGGGTGAAAGAGCATAGCTTGTCTGGGAGACAAAGGCTCCGGAGAGTTTCCAGGATAGCCCCGTGGCTGACGTTATCGTAGGCCTTGTGGATGTCCATGACAAGGACTACTCGCACTTTGTGTGAGCGACTACCCAGTAACAGTGAGTGACCCAGTAACCCAGTAACAAATGGCCAAGCCCATCCTTTGTAACCAGACGAGGTCTAAAACCAATCTGGGTCGGGTGGTATTATAGGAAGGTGTCCAGCCACCATTTAAGGTGGGGTGCCAGCATGCGCTCCAAAAGCTTGCAAAGCAAGCGTGGACGTCAAGGAGATCGGGCGCAAATTGGGAAGATGGTCGGGTGGCTTTCCTGGCTTCGGTATAGGTACAAAATCAGCGTGAAGCCACGACTCTGGTATTTGGGCAGAGAACCAAACCTCGTTTATGTAGTCGAGGAGATGGCTAAACGCTGGTTCATAGAGGTTCTTGTACACCTCATATACCGGAGCCGTCCAAAGGTTGGCGTTGTCAATCACAACTAGGAACTCAGCCATTGTAAAAACAGATTGAATTCCATGAGCCGCGTCGTCAGAAGGCGGTGAACCAACCCGGTGTGACAGAGAAAACAGGCACAGGTTACTGGCTGGAAGGATTCATAGGCAGGGTACAAGGCGCCGGCAACATCGGTGGCGAATTGGTCGGGATTCTTGCCCGATGCCAAACATGCACTGGCTGCCGCGTCTGGAGTGCGTCCACCAGTTTCCATCACCCTAAATGTGCGCCAGATGTATGCTGTGGTTGACGATGGGCCGAGCCACTCACACCAGCTAAGCCATCGCTGCCTTGACCGGCGTTTCTCATGTCGTCTAACAGCCGCTGTCAAGCGTTGGAAGCGTATTCGGGCCGTTACAGACGAGGGATCGCGTGAGGCAGCCACTTCAGCTTGCTTGCGCTGGGCCCATAGCTGCAAAGGTCGGAGGTCAGGTTTTGCACGGGACTCCTCTACCCAAGTTTTTTTAGAGGCGTCACTCAGAGCATGCCTAATAACAGCGATGGGATCTGGACCGAGCGCCGTGAGGTTGGTGTTGATTTTACCCCGAAAGTTATCCACATTCACCACCGTACAGCTACGCCGAAGGCGACGCATCGATCTCGGGGTAATGCCAAGTCTAATGGGGGGATGGTCGCTGCCCCGGCACTCTGCCTCTCGCTGCCATAATACCGTATCCCCCCCAAGCCACCATGTTAAGTCAGGTGAGTACGGTGGCATCCGACGATGACTACATCGGCATGTAGAGCACGAAATGCCATTGAGTAGCGTAAAGTTAGCATCACTAAAGTGGTCCAGTAACACACGCCCGCGTTCACTTGAGGTGGGGTACCATTGAAGTGCCCAGCCACAAGTATGGGACAGGCTGCGTTCGAACGGCGCAGAGAGGATAGCCAGTCGAGTCGTAGCCGAGGTGCACGTCCGCCGTGTGGGCGCACATAACAAGACACAAGAATTACAGCGCAGCGGGGGAGTTGCACCTTAACCGCAACCACTTCTTGCCATGCCGTGCACCACATGTGTAAGGGGATCGGAGTTTGTGGATAAGACGTTAGTACACAAATTGCGGCTTTGCCTGGCGTAGAGGTGGTGGAGTCACAGCGCCGATCAGGTATGGATGGATTAGCGTAAGCGGTGAAATTAGGAAGGCGAGGCAGACAATTTGTCTCTTGTAACAGGAATGCCCATGCACGAAGTTTGCTGAGACGAAGCCGTTCCCGAAGCTCTCCAACTTTTGTTGTGGGCCCACGACAGTTCCTCTGCACTATGCATTGTTCAGGCATAATGGAGTTGTGCTGCTAAAACCGACACCAAGTGCTGTAGCTGCTGCACCGCAAAGTGTTGGAGTTCCTGTGGTTGTGGGCAGAGTAGACTGGCTTTGACGTGTTCAGGCTTGAAGAAGAGAAACGGGTCTGATTGGAATGACCTTGTTGCTGTGGGGGATGCTCACGTTGCGGGCGACGAATTAGGCGAGCGCGGCATTGGGTGAGCTTCGTGACCTCAGCTTGCAGGAAGACCAACTGATGGCCTACCTCAAATAGCTCGTCCGTATCAGAAGACTCCTTTACACTTTGGCTTTGCTTATTCCGCTGCCGGTGGGAGCGGCGGAGAACGTCGCGGTACGTCGGCCGGGAGAATGTTGCAGTAACAAACTGGTAGTTCTCCGGAGGCTCCATATTGTCTTCCTCCATAGCGTCCTCCTCATCCTCCTCCAAGCAACCAAACCGGATAGACGTAGGGATTCATCTGGGACCAGACTGGCGTCGCCACGTGCGCTCCTGAGCGCGAATAGCTTTAGTGGGGCATTTTTTGTCCGTGATTGCATGGTCATCTCTACGGCACAGTCCACACTGAAACTCGGTCTGTGGCGATGCAGCCGACGACGTTGCTGGTGGTTCCCATGCATCGGTAGCCGGCGGTTCTGGTGCAGCGAATGGGCACGACTTGCTCATGTGTCCCTGACGGAAACATCGATAACAGTGCACCACTCCGGCTTTGTATGGACGTGGGCGAAGTGCGCACTCTACGAGGCACGCATCCAGCAGGCCTCGTAGAGTAACAAGGCACGTACGGTCGGACCCCATGTACCGAACAAGTAGCACTTGGTGCGTGGCGCACCGGATGCCAGACCGGAGGTCTTCTGGACTTTCTCCAGGGTCCGTACCGGAAACGACATTGCGCCTGATGTGAGTTCCTGATAGCAGGCACGCTTGTATAGACAGCTTCTTTTCATGCGTGAGAGGAATATAATCCAGGGAGCACAATCGCCGGACAGCCTCCAGAGACGACACCCATACAGATATTTAGTTTGTGCGATTGTGGTAAGCGCAGCCGGTAAATCCAGACGCTCGTAGGCAGCTCACGAGTGTCTGCTGCGATGTCTTCGTTGGATGCGGTAAACGTTGCAGCACTCCTCGGGCTTGATCGCAACCTTGTACGTCGAGGTGTTCGTAAGCTTACCCGTGGCGCCCTGGGAACCACCGGTCGCTACATGGGGGGGGGGGGGGGGGGGGGGGGGAGGGGGCAGCCGACAACGTAGCTTGTTCACCCAACAGTGGGAACGACGTGGCTGCTGTACACACCTGCTTGGCTGCATGCGCAGGTGTGTCAACGGACGGGACTGCGGGTGCTGTTTGGTCCGACAGGCGCTTCGGTAGCCTAGATGGGTCAGCCGGAGGTAGTGGGAGCGGTGGCGTTACCTCCATTGGTGGTGAGTCTTCTAGTGCTATGTCTGTAGCAGCGTCTGTAGCAGTGAGCGTCACCGTTAGATGTGTGGATCCAGCTATGTCGAGCTTCTCCGACATGTGCGACATAGCTGCACGTCGCCGAACACGGCAGTAGTACACAGACGGGGCTGCTAGACCTAGCGACCGGTGAGCTGGATCCGAAGCAGCGGACGGCCCCGAGGGGCCATCCTGTTGGTTGCCGACGGTCGGTGGAAGGGTCAAAGATGTCGCAGCGTCGATAGAGATCAGTGGACGCAGTCAACCAACTGAGTAATACTTGTTCAGGCAAAAACAACGAGCTCAGGAAGAACGCAATGCAGCCGCTCCTTCTTCGTCGTCTTGATACGTGTATTGTCTTACCTGGAACCGCTGCTTTTTTGCGATTTGCAGGTAACCGTTTTGACGCAATGAAAGACTGGTTTCACGCACGCGCCGTGTGTACAGAGATCTTATCAGAGTTTTTCGGTCGACCAACCGGTCTATGCGGAAATGCATTAGTTTTATGACCAAACGCCATCGGTACAACTAAAAAAGCTTCCGTTTTGAAATAACAACCCCACCTGGGATTACAATCAGCCAACTTAGATATCGCTCGCGTAGTGCTCCATAGCACTGAGCTACGCGAACATGCAAGACACCTCAGAATGAATCCGCACAGTACGCTGAGGCCTACGCCGTCATGCATACACTGCTGCTTACTTGTCAGATTCCAGCACCCCGAGTTGCTAATCTGAGCATCTTTTGAATAGCGCTTGTGGAGTAAGCTTCCCCATAGCCCTCAAAAATATCTGATTACCAGCGAGTGCGTTCCTTCTGGCAGGAAAAGCGATGCCTTATGTGTGATCGTACCGCAGGCCGTTGCGCTAGTTCACCCTGCGAAAATGTGCCTCTCAGTACCTTGGTTTTACGCTTTGCTATAAAAGCTTGACTTGATTTTTATTCTGTGCATTAACTTCGCTGACTCTTTTGCTGCCTTTAATAGCCATTATATTTTCTGGAAGCGTACGAGTCGCGCACGCAAATGCAGCTTACAACACCAGCGAAACGAGCCTCAGGGAAACGTCGTATGCTTGATAGTTTGCATAAGCGCTCATGTGAATTTATTTGGACTTCATCGAATTTAGTGTAAACTCAGTCGCTATACAAACTAAGAAAATGAAGCCACATTCTCCAGGGCGCAAATCTTACCCCTGATCAATTTTCACTTCGCGATCGACTGCTGACGACCCGTCTGCGGTTCGGTGAGCCACACGGTGGGAGTAGCCAAGCTAAACGGCAAGAGTAATTGTCATAGGAAACTGCGCAGGAAATCGGCAAGGAGGGTGCATAAAGGAGAACAGCACTGCCAAATTGAATTTTCTAGTATAGAAATTCACCTAAACGCAGCCCGAGTGGTCCAAATATGACCTCGGGACTCCAGACTTTAATCTGCACAAGTAATCTCCCAAGGTTTAGAAATCACTTCAGTGTCCCTTTAGAGGCGATTGGAAAATAACGGGAGTAGATTTGGCAAATGCTTTCAGTCACCGTTTCTTTTCGGTAGTTCACAGCCAAGAAAATAACCTGTCTTCCCGAAGCCATAAAATCAAATTTCTGTTTTGCAGCGGGGCTGCTAGGTTTCCATAATATGTCTTCCACAAGCCATACAATCAAACCGACATGCTTTAAAGCGGAGCTGTACATGGCTCGGTTTTCGTACACTAATATGTGAAAAAAATTCACATATACAAGTCCCGAGGCTCCGTGTGTCTTTAAAGCGCCAGGCCTTCAGTGGCACGCGCTTTAACTCGGCAGTAGAGAAAGGTGGCCGTCAACTCCAGCACCTCCCAGACGATTGTAAGGGCACTAAAAAACGAAGAGAAGTCAGCGAACAGAGAGGCAGCGTAATACACTATCGTCGTCAACCCTCCCGTTATGTGGCGGCTAGAACGAGAACCGGCGCAACGCGTAGGGCACAGGTTGGCGTCATTTGAAAGCGTAAGGGGGAACGGATCTCAAAGAAAATCGGGTCAAGAGGCAACAGGACACAGCCTTTCGAGAACGCGGGGCGAAAGCATGGCGCCTCAGGCGTTCATTCGGACAATAACGCTCTCACACTCAGAACCTTTAAAAAGTGCTTAGGTGCCCTCGGACTGTCCTCGGACCGTGGGCTACTTGCGATGGCCGTACCCCTGGTGGTCGTAGTCAGTGATTTCATCGTGGATCTGTTGGGACCTAAAATAGAGGGGCTTACGCGCTTCGTTTTGGAAACATTTGGCTTGCGAAACCACACCGATTCGACAAACCGAGCACTCAGCGGCGTTCGCGCATCGATTTGACATTATCCCAGAATGTGCCTGTAGTTTTGAATAGGCCGGTCAGGGCATATCACAGCTATAACAAAGCCATTGGGACAGTCGTTATTAAACGCCAATGAGCGATGGAATGAAGAATTTATGACAAGTCTTCTTACCGCGACGTTTACAGCTGTGGTGGTCATCCATCTTCGCAGGGGGAATGTTCCTAAATGTCGTACTACCCACAGTTGCCGGATAAATTATGACACTTTACATAGAATAAAACAGCTAAGCAAAGGGCACATTTGCTTTGCTTTCAGATTAAACCGCCAAATACGTTATTGATATAATTTCAAACTGCCTAGCTCACATTTTTAACGGCTGTTTTAGCTGGTATAATTTTATGTAGTATGAAAAGTCCAGCAGTTAGAATAGCGTTGAAGAAAGGCAGCTAATATGAATATTAAATAATCTCCCAAAGTCAATTTTCCTGCCATTTTAAAAGGCGCAAAGAAAAATATGTTCATTAGCGTTTAATGTCCCTTGTTGACCGGTTACAAATTTTGAGCTGGGCACAACACGGCTTCCGAAACACATGTCGAGGGCTTTAGCACTACTCGATCAAAAAGAGTGTATACTATAGAAAGACTTCAACATAAAAATATGGTCCTCGGCGTAGTGCTTTTTGAATTAACAATCTTCTCTAATGTCATCGACCACGGAATCCTTTTTCTGAAATTTAAACACTAGTAATTCCGTTATAACGTACCGTGTTTGACCTCTTCCACAACACAACTCTTAGTTCTCTGGTGTTAATCATGCGCAATCATTCATTATTACAACCTTTCAAATCAGGTGTTCCGAAAGGGAGCACCGCTAACGAGTTTTTTTTTATCCTGTGGGTAAATGAATCGTTGATGTTCAAGAGTCACTTGAAGGGACATTCAAGGCAACTAGGTACTTGGGTTCAGACGGAAGTTCAACTGGACGGTAGCCCTCTCAGCGTTTATTCGGGAGTGAAAGATGCTTTAGTTGCCGAGAAATTAACAGTTGAGAAACGCATTCCATTCCTCGCGCTATTGTATGACGTTTATTGTGACGTAAACGAAGGCCGGAAGCGAGTAAGACAGCGGTGTGGTCTAGCAGGAACACTAAACCTACCGAGCGAATAAACGCGGCTGGAAAAGCCACTAGTCGGGCTCTCGGCGCTTACGACAAAATAACTTGCCCGCCCTACACGTCCGCGATGCTGGACGGGACATGCGATGGTGGTTAATGAATGGCCCGCGCGGCCTTTTACTTTGCGTACAATACGTCTAGCGGGCAGCGCAACCGCGGCGAGAACGACGGCAGGGGCGTTCTGAAGCTTTCCAGTCTCATTATGGATAGTCTGGCTTCAGTCGCTTCGATGCACTCGGGCTTGATACGTGGCGCCATCTGTTAGTTCCACTTGTAACCGCGCCCTATGCCTAATGTGAAAACGAGTCTAGGTACTCTGGTGTACGAGCTCCTGATTGGCAGTACGTGTGCATTTGAGTGCTCTTACTAAGCAGGCGTGCGTGTGCACTTTCGTCAGTGTTGCCACTGGTGGCTACTTTTCGCCAAATTGGCGAATTTGAGAGGCCCGTGGCGACCTAAGATCATGGATGGCGACATGGCGAATTTCTGGCGATTTCTGGCTGAGGACTCTCCCCCTCATCCGCTTCCCCCTTTCTCCATCTGTCTCTGCGGCAGTGCAAAGCTTTCACGTCGGGCCGGACCGAGAAAGCGGCGTTCGAGGGGCTGTTTGTCTCATTTCGCCCGAGGCGTGCACATGTCTAGGCGGGGGCACGGGTGTAGGCATCGGGGGGCGGAAAGCGGGACGTTCGCAGCTGTCACGGCTCCCGTGAAAATCTTTCGCCGCCGCGGCTGGGGCACCGTGAGCTAGCTAATTTTCAGCGCGATTTTGGGTACTTATCCGTCCAAGCGCAGCAACCACTTTTTTCTGTGTTTGCAAGATAACGATCAAATGCTACGTCGGTGGAAATGTCCCTTCATCGGCTAAGCCATATATGCATGCAGGAAAGAATCCTTCCTCCATGCATATATGGCTGAAGGTAAAGGTGGTGCCTCGGCGTGGTTATTTTTAATTTTTAGTATTATCATTAATTAAGCCTTTCCTGCAACTGTTGCTACGTTACCCCGCACCCCGCGGTACTAGCCTTCCCAGTCACAAAGGAAAAGAAATGTAAGGAGAGGCTTTGGCCTTTGGCTAAAAGTAATGAAGGAACTTTCAGTGATGATGATAACTGATGATGATTATGATGATTAGTGGCTCTCCCTTTGAATCGGGCATCGGTTGTCAGAAACCGACTTGCCTGTTTTATTACGCTCACTTGCCCTACTGCCAGCTAACCTTAGAGATTTGCTTCCTCCCTCCCATCTCCCCCTCTTCTCCGTTTTAAACTCATCGCTCCCACCTCCCTTTTTTCTCCCCTCGCTGTTCTAAATTCTCATTCGTATGATTACCCATCCGTTCCCTACTTTTCCTCCACCACCACTCCAGTCGCCTCTTCGTCACCTCTTTGGCCTTGAAGTTGAGGTTCCCCCCGCGCCCCAAATCCCGAAGCCTCCGCCAGCGTCGTTTCTCCATCACCCCGCGATGGTCGTATCTCTGTGCAGCCGCAGACATTATGGTCTATAGTTTTAGGATCACTGCCGCAGCATGCACATGTTTCATCCTGCTGCCTGTAGCTACCCGTGTATGCCCGGGTTCTCAGGCACCCCGCCCGTGCCTCGAAGAGGAATGCACTGCCTCTCGTATTGCCATAGAATCCCTCCTCCTTAATTTCCCGTTTCTCTGCCCTGTAAGTCTCCAGGTTTTTTTTCGCTTTCATCTTCTGTGCCCACTTTGTCGTCTCTACTGCCTTTACCTGCTTTTTAAGTGTTGTGTAAACCCCACTTTCCTCTACCGACTTTCCGTGCCGCTTGGTCAGCTGTCTGGTCCTCCGTCTCCACCGCGTGTCCTCATATACAGGAACTTAAACTTCCTCGCCGCCCATTTTTCGTCCTCCATGCCACGAAGTTCCTCCTCAAACTTTATCTTGCTCTGCGCCTCCCTCTCCTCGAAAGACGATCAGCCCATATCGCCCTGTACCTCTTGATTTGTAGTTTTGCTGTGGGCCCCGGGGCCAATCTGCCTACCGCCCTGTGACTTAACTCCAGGCCCGCTTGGGTCTCTGGTTTGATGCACAGAACCGAATTTGCGAAAGTTAATCCTGGTACCATGACCCCTTTCCAGACTGGGCTAGCCTTGCGGCGCCATCTAAAAGCTTGTCGAAGAACCAGGAATTTTGAGTAAGTAGTATTAACAGTCCGCGGCATCTTAGCCTTCAACCCAGCGTCCCGGGTAATTGTGGTCGTAGCGAAATCCTCCCCTGGCGAGCCTGGGCGGGCAAAAGTGAGTTGTAATCGCCATAGCAACGTCGCCGCCATCTTGATCTTGGCGGCGTACTAATTGTCATGGCAAACACTGCGAGGAGGCACAAAATGGGGGTGGGGGGGGTGCTGATGCTTTCCTCCCCTCGCTTCTTCCCGCCGCTCCGCTGCTGGCCCCGCTCAACGTTACTAGAAGAGTAGAATATTCTAGTAACGTTGGCCCCGCTAGCCCCGCGCCCTTCGCGCCGCACGCTAGGCCTCGCCGAGACCGGCGCGCCTCCATGCAGGCGTACGTACGTAGCTTTGACAGTAAGACGGCAGCCGAAATCGCACTTCAACAGTTTATTCATGTTACGAAAATACGACCGAGCACAAACGCAACGTGCCGTGATAAGCACTGATGTTCGACACGGCATAGCATAAGTTGACATCGAACACGGTACACGTATAGTTGTACAGCTCACAACACCAGCGCTATCGTTCAGATTAAATTCACGCTTCACGAACGAGTGTCTCACATTTTGCTAACACCAAGCAAAATCACTTATTGATGCGCTTCTTCCCGGTGCATGGGGCATAAAACTGCTCTTCTGTGGTCTTCAGAACGCTGACACAATATTGCTACTATGCTACGACTCGCCAGCGAGCCCCGCGACTTCTCTCGCCCATCGCCGCCACCGCCGCCGCTGTAACCTGTTGCTCCGGCAGCTGCGGTGACCGTTATCCCGCTGTCGCGAATGCGCGCCTGAAGTCGCGCCGGGAAGAGGCAGAGTGGGAAAAACAGTGAGAGGAGGAGGAGTGTTTTGCTCGCCCAGAACCGCTGCGACTTGGAGCGCGTAAATCAAAGAGGAACTAAGGTCCCTTAGGGACCTTAAGAGGAACTAGCAAGAAGTCACCTCGGACTGGTATTAAAGGAGCCATGAAGAGAAAACACAAGTTTGGTTCATTCGAAAGATTGCCTCGTTAGAACCATAACGACACCACTTATAACGCAAACTTCGCTCAAATAAGCTACATAATTAGGAAAAAAGGAAATGACCATGCGACCCACCAGCTCATTTTCCGCAACAGAACCTGTGATGTCACTTGGGAATGCTCTGCGATTGGCGGAGGCCGGCAAAAGCAAACGCATGTTAGGCAGGGCTTACAGTTTGCATAGCGAGCTAAATGCCCGAGAAACATACTGCACATTCTTTTTATGACAAAGAACGGTGGAGTAAACGGTTGAAGGTCCGAACGAACACGCAAGCGTGTGCGCCAATGCGTACGAAACTAGCGCCGGCCGAGCTCGACATCTCGCCGTCGCGCAGACGAATTTTCGGGTTCGAGGCTCTTCGGGGCCAACGAACCGTTCCAGCACGCACAGCCGCGACCTTGCTTCGTATCGTAATCCCTTCACAGGAGGTTGGCCGTCATATCGCCAACCAGCAAAGGTAAAAATAGAAACGAGGGGAGTAAGGAACAGCAAGAAGCGACGAGATAGTGCCAGTCGTCGCGTAAGTTTCGAATGATGTTGGCTTGCTGCTGTCGTTACGAGGTCGTTTCCAGTTTACAACCACTGAAAACTTCAGTTTGTTCGAGTACTTTACAATGAAATTTCGTTGCTGCGTTCTGAAATGCCCATGTAGTACGGGCAAATCGTCGAGGGAGTGCGACATCTCCGCCGGTGAGGAGATTTCCATTCATGTGCTGCCCAACGACGAACCTAGGCGAAGCAAGTGGCTACGTTTTGTGAACTTTGCAAACGGAGGCGAAAGAGAGCTAAAGGAAGTACGAGTGTGCTCGCTTCATTTCCGAGGAAGAGATTACAGTAGGGACCCTTACGTTAGCTCACTCCTGGGACATGCTGGCGCTCGTCGCCGACTTTCGTCAAATCGCTCTGACCTTGGGGAAAAAAATGCCGTAAACACCGCGCATTGACGCTCGTATCTTTCTGGTCGAAGCAGAGAGCTCGCGCGAACGGCTTTCCATACACGACACCGGCCAACTGGCATAAGTGATACTGCTACTGAAATTGAACTATTATTAACCGTAATCAAAATACGGCACATACGTACCAATCTATATTCGTCCGTCGCGACGGGGCTGACGAGGCAGCGGTGCCGACGGCTGGGCGTTCGTCTGTTGTGGCTATCGCGGAATGGTCGCTTTCCCGTCCACCGCGTATCCCACAACTCTTGCCGCTCGTGCACTTAGAAGCATTGAGCGTTTTAGTAGTGTGAGGTTGTTAAATGCAAGCCCGAGCTCCTCGGCGAGAGTTTTGTTCTCCGGATCAGGCGATTCCATGACTAGGGCTGCGGGTGCACTAGGTTTTACTAGTATTTTTAAAATGGCCGCCGTCTCGATCGACTCCCGCGTGTGGGTGCTATATGGAGTCGACATACTAAGTATCTGTTTCATGGACCGGCTCTATGACGCCATTGTACACGTCACGGAATGTTCAATTTTAGCGGGAGATTTAAAATTTTGGCTTAAATTGCCTTATTTCTCAGTGAATAAAGCATCATTTGCTTCCGGGAAAGCGCTTGGGGTACTATGAAACACCCAATCTTTCGAATAAAACAAACTTTTGTTTTCTCTTCATGGCTCCTTTAACTCTATGGCACGATACGACTGGCGTTGAAAAACGTCAATACATATAATGTAAGTGTTTTGAACAGCGCTGATTGTTAAGGGATTATACAAAATTAGAGCTTTTATTTTTAGGTGTGATCGCAGATATCAAGTGTGGCAACATTTTTGGCGAAATCTTACGAAAAAATGGCTAGTTCGGCGACTTCTTGCTCGTCATCTGGCGAAATTTACTCCAAACTCAGTGGCAACCCTGACTTTCGTCCGAAACTCGAAAAAGACACCAAAATTTACGGCTCCACAAATGGCCTTACGTAGCGCAGCCTTGGTATATGTACAGTTGGAGGTAATAGGCATGTGACTATGTCAAACCGGCAATAACCTTCGCAACGGCCACCGGCGCCGCGGCTTGGTAGCTTGCGAATGTCGGTACGGCTTTAATTCTCCTTGTACATTTATAATTGTTTATTCGTCATGACAGTTAACGTGCAAAGAAAGATTTTACGTGTTTCTTGACAGCTTGTGTGCGCGGTTCTTGTTGTGTTGTTCGTCACGTGACTCTTGGCACATCCGCTCAGTCGTCGTTTACGTTATCGTGCTGGGCAACGGCTAGCTTCCTTTTTTATTATTTACGAGATAATTTTAAAAGTACTGCCCCAGAGACTGGAATATTTATTTTCTGGAGATCTATCTCTTTAGACCGACTTCGGTTTTGTCTTCAGTGTCCCTTTAATTTCCCTACTTTATACACCGACGACATCAGCTCGTTCTTTTCAGTTAAATACGGGGTCAATTGGCCGAGTTGATGAGAGTGAGTCAGTG
The DNA here is from genome assembly GCF_048455015.1 of Haemaphysalis longicornis. Taxonomy (NCBI): domain Eukaryota; kingdom Metazoa; phylum Arthropoda; class Arachnida; order Ixodida; family Ixodidae; genus Haemaphysalis; species Haemaphysalis longicornis. The sequence continues at coordinate 199,746,243 of NW_027526203.1, forward strand.
AGTGAAAATGACTTTATTAAATGCCGGCAACACACGTAGTGTTGCCACTACACCCGGACGGAGCCACTCGTCGGTCCTTTGGCCACTCTACTAGACGGGCACCGTCGCTACTCACTGCGGTGGTGGTCGCCCCCTTCCCCGGAGGGAGGATGGCACCCCGCAGCTCTCACTCCGGTGCTGCCGTTCGAGAGCCGACAGGATCTGCTGGACAGCTGAAAGTTGGTCCTCCTTGCTGTAACTTCGCGTGACGTCTTGATACCACGGCCGGAGGTCGGTCCTGGTTGAAGCCTCTACTGGTCTAACCTCACAGTCCCACAATAAATGGGCAGCAGTCGCTCTGGCGTTGTTGCACACCACACACGTGTCGTCTGGGTACAGTTCTGGTGATATGTGCCGCATTATGACCGGGGTCAGTAATGAATTGGTCTGCAGTTGTCTGAATATTGATGCTTGCTCCCTAGTTAGCTCGGGGTGTGGCGGTGCCATCACCCTTCTGTTGTTTCTGTAATACTTGGTGACATCTTGAAAGGTGTCGAACCTATCTTTGGTCTCCATCCACCACTCTGCAGACGAATCCATTACATTCGCGCGTCCTGCTAATACTCGCGCTACAGAATTAGCCGTCTCGTTGTGGTTGGCCATTGTCTGTGACACATCGTTCCCTGCATGGGCGGGGAACCACTTCACTGTTATCCTCCGTTTGTTAAGGTTCACCGCGGTGAGCACCCGCACTGCTCCACTGCACATTCGGCCTTTGGCAAAATTACGCACAGCACCCATTGAGTCACACAGCACTGTTGTTGTTTCCGGTTCGGCGATGGCCATGGCGATGGCCAGCTCCTCGGCATTCTGTGCTTCGCGTATTGCGATGCTGGCTGCTGTTATTGTTTCCCCTGTCTTTGCATCAATGACCACAGCCGTGAAGCATCTACGGTCACTGTACTCGGCTACGTCCACAAATCTGATACCGGGCACGTTAGAATGTTGTTCAAGCATGACTTTTGCCCTAGCCACTCTTCTTTCCCTGTTGTGAGTAGGGTCCATGTTGCGGGGGATAGGATGGACCCTGGTTACATTCATGATGTCAGCCGGAATATCTTCTTGCTTGTTGAGGTGCCAAGTGTTTGATACTGTTTGCAGTCCTAGTTTGGCAAGGATGGTGTTAAGTTCGGGCTCCTCATTTAATCAATGAAAGCCTCCGGTCGCTCATGTATTGGCGTCGCCTCCGCTGGTAGCTGCTATCTCGTGTCCCTTTCATGCAGCCGCACGGACGCCAAGTTCGGAGCCGCGGAGAGCGTGTTTTGTGTCCGTCCTTTTGTGTGACAAAAGACGGGGGCGCTTGGCCTAAGTACGTCTGTCGCGTCGAAGGTGGCTGGGTCGTTCGTCATAACAAGCTGACGGGAAGCCAGATTATCGTATCTCTTGGTGTTGAAAGCGCGCGGGGTGTAAGTTTGGAGAATCTCCGACTCCGGCGGCGGCGTTGGTCGTTGACAGGTCAATCGCCTCGGAGACGACCGAGTGGGCCTGGAGCGCGTCTTCCGGTGGGACTGGCGGCAGGCGGCGGCGCCCTTCGTCTGGGAGGGGATTAGCAACCCTCATTGTCCCGCCGCGCGCGCAGACGCATGGCGTCGCGGGAGGCGTCGCGCGGAGGGAGGACAGCCGCGCGAAGACTGCTCCAGGCCCTCGGCTTGGCTTTTGTGCAGATGCCGCCCGCTGAACGTAATGGTGCGTCCACTTTAGGACGCAGACGTCCTGCATTTGCTCGTCAGGTGTAATAGCGTGCGTGGGAAACGCACTATGAGTGTATAAGAGAGAGTGTTTGGTCACGTGACTGCAGGTGGGGACATGTGTGTGATTGGCTGGTTTCTTTGGCCAATCAATGATTTGTATTAATTGTTTTGAAAGGTTTTTCTCTCTTTCTTGTACGCCCCCTTTTTGGAGGCGGGGTTTTTGTTATCAAAACCGGAGTGTTGGGTTTTCTCGGGGGTCGGTCGAGAGGGGATCGAGTTCAGTATAGATCTCGGCCGAACAGGCTGCTGCTGTCAGAGTGACAATGTAACCGTCACTCTGACCTGATGTAAACTTGGAGTTATGTAAATAGTGTAAATAAACCTAATATCCAGCAAGGAAGGCAGGACTCATCCCTCACCCGCTCCAAGCATCGGTCGTCGGTCATCGGAGCGAGTCGAGATCGTTCTCTCGTCTCGCGTATCAAAAGAACATCACTATTTCGTCTCCATCAGTTCGCCAGAAAGATGGAGAGGCGAAATTTAACTGACGGATCTGCCAGTCTTGGATCCCTTGATGAGCTCGAGTAGTGCTACTCTCTGGGCTTCACTGATTTCTTCTACCGAGCTCTAGGAGCTTCTACGTGTTTGCCAGATCGAGGACACCGATAGCTGCTTTGTACGCCTTTCGTATGGCAGCGTTCAGACGGTTACGTTCATGTAGTAGCCATTTGTGGAAAGCCGCGGCGTAAGCAATGTGGCTGATTGCGAAGGATTGGATCAGCCGTAGCAGGCTGTCCTCTTGCATACCAGATCTTCTATTTGCCACTCGCTTAATTAACGAGCTGCGTAGCTGCCGCGACTTTTCCAATGAGACGGGTGCCAGTCTCCTTGTTTCTACGGTTCCTCTCAATCAGGAAGCCCAGCACTCTGATCTTTGTGACCTCAGGGATCGTTTGCACGTTGTTAGTTCGTAGCTTGATGTTGCTGTCTTGCTTGAGCCGTGTTGTCGGAGGAATAATCAGTAGTTCTGATTTACTCGGGGAGCAGACCAGGCCCGTGCCTTGCAGTTGATCTTCTATGGATTCTACAGCTTGTTGCAGGGATGATTCGATGTGTCCGTCGCATCCACCTGGCACCCATAGTGTAATATCATCCGCGTATATCGTATGTCTCACTTCTAGTACTGTTTCCAGTCGTCTTGCGACGCCAATCATTACAAGGTTGAAGAGTAACGGTGAAATCACCGACCCTTGGGGAGTTCCTACACTTCCTAGCTTCCTTTCGTCGAGGGTGTGGTTACCTGCTTGTATCTGTGCGGTGCGCTCTGAGAGGAAGTCGCGTACGTAGTTGTACGTCCATGTTCCCATCCGCAGGGCGCATATCTGGAAAAGGATTGCAGAGTGCTTCACTTTGTCGAAGGCACTCTGCAAATCCAGTCCAAGTATGGCCTGATTGTCCTTGGTCTTGTTGTCAATGATTTCCGCCTTGATTTGTATCATAGCGTCTTGAGTGCTCAATTTGCTTCTGAAACCGAGCATAGAGTCCGGATATAGGTTGTTCTCCTCTAGGTACGTTTGCCATCGATTCATGAGGACGTGTTCCAGCACCTTCCCCACGCACGATGTCAGGGAGATTGGGCGTAAGTTCTCGATGCCGAGTGGCTTGCCTGGCTTTGGGATTAGAATGGTCTTTGCTGTTTTCCATTGTTTTGGTAGTTTGCCTTCTTTCCAGCACCTGTTGAACAGGGCCATAAGGCTGGCTATCGCCGGTTCGCGTAGGTGTTTGAGCACCTTGTTTGTTACTCGGTCCGGGCCGGCTGCTGAGCGGCAGTTCAATTCCTGAACCTTCTTGCGAACGTCCCAGACTTCTATGTCCCTGTCTAGCTTGTCGTTGGCCGGTCCCCAGTAGTCGGGGTGGCTTTTCTCGGGGTTGGCCGGTAGATATTTGTTACCAATCTGCTTGTACATCTCTTTCTGCCCTAGCTCTCTTATTGCCTTGTTCAACACTTTGCTTAAGTTGTCACGTTGGCGAGACTTGGTTCTGGTCTCGTCCAGCAGGTGTCGCAGTAACGCCCACGTCTTACCCACATGTAGTTGACCATCTGCTGCATTGCAGATCTCTGTCCACTGTTGTCGGTAGAGCGCAGTGCAGTGTTTTTGGATTGCACGGTTGAGGTCGGCGACCTTCTGCCTTAACTTTCTGTTGTTACGTTGCTGTTTCCACCTCTTGTGGATGGATAGCTTCGCTTCTATCATGTGTGCTAGGCGGTTGTCGATTTTCTCAATCTCCGGTACCGTCTCGATTTCCCTAGTTGCGGCCTTGGCGCTTTCCAATATTTTACTTGTCCACGCGTCTATGCCCTGGATTTCTTCTTCCCCCGGTAATAGGGTGCGATAGAGATCCCAATCCGTCAGCTTGTGTATTCGCTTCTCGAGCGGCTTCTCTTCGACGGGGACCTTTATTTCTAGGATGTAATGGTCGCTGCCTAGATCTAGGCCTGTATTGGACCATGTTAGAAGTCTGGTATTGCTGGTAACCCTGACGAAAGTAAGGTCTGGCATTGTGTCTCTATCTCTTATGGAGCCGGTTCGCGTTGGTTGTGCGGGGTCCGTGATTAGGATTAGGCTTTCTTCTTGGGTGGCCTCCAGGAGGTCTCTTCCCTTGATCGGACTCTCGTCGTATCCCCACTCCCTGTGATGAGCATTGAAGTCACCGCAAACAATGAGGTTGGCGTTGTGTCCTGCCATTTTGCTGACCTTACTCATGAGAGTTTCGAATCGCTGTCTGTGGTTGCTCGGGCTGCTGTATACGTTGAGGATGAATATACTATGTTTCCACTTCTTTCCGACGACCACTTCTGTGATGATGTGCTCGGCCGATGATTTCTTCAGACCCCGCCTTTCTTCATAGAATATTCCTTTCCTTATCAAGGTACATATTCCCCTTCCTGAACCGTTGATTGCTCGACTCGGAGAACAGGCGTGCACCCTGTATCCCGGTAGCCGTAAGTCCTCGTTTAGGGTCTCCTGTAGTACTAGTATGTTTGGCGTTCTGGTTGACTACATGATTTGGACCTGGAGTATTGCCCTCTTGCTATGAAAACCGTGGCAGTTCCACTCCCAGGTGACCAGGGTCTTGTGCTTGGGGTGTTCCTGTCCATGGTGACATGCTAAGGTGTACCTCACCTCTTATCTGTGGTACGGCAGCAGGACTGAGGCCTAATTCGACTCTTATTTGTGGTACGGCTGCAGCCATGTGCTGCTGTACCACTGGCGGCCCGTATTGCTGGATTGTCGTGCTGATAGTTGATAAGAAAACAAATTACAGCTAATTAACAATTAGGCTCATATGACTGACCTGAAGGTTAATAACACCAATAAAACTGAGTGAATCGCATGAATTTCAAGGCAACGACCAATGAATAAAAATACAAATAAAATACGTTTAAGTCCCGCAAGGAAGCCTTGGTCAAAAAAAGTTTAATCAGTGAATTAGCTGCCTCAAGTAGGTTCCACGCAATGTAGCGCACATGTAATGCAGCGTTCCAGCAGTTAAATTAAGAGTGCATGACGTGGAATGTACAGTCTTTGTCAAAATTTTGTAGGCTAAGCCGGAAACGCGCTGGCCCCCAAAAATTTAATGTACAGGGTTACATTCCGAGCGAGGCTGAAAAATGTTATGCTTGAAAGCTAGAGAAAACACCTTTCTTTCTTACTGTCATAAAATATTTTGGCCACTTTTTAGGAAAAGCTTATTCTTTGAATTCTCTGTGGTCGGGAAGGCTCAGCATTGGCCTATAAAATTTTGCCAAAGCGTGGACTACTCTCGTGGGCAAATTATGATGAGGAGTTTTCCCGAATAGGCCTCGTGGCTTGTCCGTTCTGCATGTTCAGCGAGAACATTTCAGGTCACTTTCTGGGTTTTCAGGTTGGATTGATTGACTGATGCTAGGGTTTAACGCGCCGACGCAACGCAGGCGATGAGGCGCGCCGTAGTGGCGGTCTACGGGTTAATTTTGACCACCTCGGGATCTTTAACGTGCGCCGAAATCTCGTACACACGGGCGTTTTTTCTTTTCGCCTCCATCAGAAAAGCGGCCGCCGCGGCCGGGAATCGAACCCGCGACCTGGTGCTCAGCAGCGCAACGCCTTAGCCACCGAGCCACCGCGGCGGGTTTTTCAGGTTGGAACAGTGCTACTCTAGGCGTTTTTAGAAAAAGCCTGTTTCGCGTAAACGAAGTGCCAATTTGCGCACGGGACCTCGTAGACTGTTATCAGATTCCTCATTTTCGGGGATTATTTTACGTGAGTCATCGTGCGTCTCAGTTTCCTTGACAGCAGGAAGGCCACGGGCGCATCACAGCTGCGCAGAACCCGAGCAAAACCCTGACTTGTACCTTGGACGAATGACCTCCCATATCTTTTTGTCGGCTGTGGGCGCAGTGTGTAGATCCCTTCCCTTCCCTGCTAAGACAAAAGTGTCAGGGTAGCCGCAGTAAAAAAGGTCTTGACGTATCCCCTTCATGTCGTTCGTTATATCGTCCGGTTCTGGGCAAACACTCCTGCTGCATCAGATCAAAAAAGACAATACAGGGCGTTTGTGGGTGTCGGGGTGGACCGGATTCAAAGGGGAGATAACGATCAGTATGGCGGCTCTCTCGATCGACGTTAAAAGTCAGGCCCGCACTTTCGACGACAACATCTGAAAACGGCAGTTGTGCTTAGCTGTTCTGTTATTGTGTTATTACAAATAATAAAGAATAAAAAAAACGCTGGCATACTAGTAAGACTTGGACAACTTAAAAGATTGTTGATACATACCACGCCCGCCACCGTGCGCTACGCAATAATTGGTTTACACCCTTTTTGTCTATAACTAACACCCTTACACCCTATAAAAACAAAGAAAAGACCCTCTGCAAGGATGTAATTAACGACAAAACACTCTTTAAATAGGTGTACTCATGTTTTTGCTGGATATACGACAAAACACGCTTAGAGGGTGTTTTTCCCTGTTTTTTGCTAGGGTGTCAGGGTGTTAGGTATAGGCAATAATTTAAACCCTTAAGGTTGTAAATCATTTTACAGTGCACGGTTAAGGTTAGGGGATGCACGATGGGCTAATTACTACCGAAAACGAATGCTTAACTTTGTCTACCATCTATGCTTTTTGAAGTCCCCGTGTACGCATTTTCACTGTTTATTTCAAGAATCCACGGAGCGTGTATACTTTTACCCCGTATTTGCGTACCGCCGAGAGAATCACGGAAGCTTGAGCAAGCCAAGAGCGTCATACACGAAGTCTAGCGTCCCTCGGTGTCACCATGCGCGCACAATGAAAAATGTGGCCTACGGGACGAAAGGCACCCGCACGGGGGGAAGCCTTAACGGCCCATTGCCGCATCACAGAGGATGTGCATGCAACCAAGCAACCCAAGGCACGGAGAGTGCGCGTAGGGAGCAAATGGCCTGCGGCTCCTTTCCCCACATGGGAAAAAGCCCTCATCGGACGGGGCTCGCAGAGTGGCCGGCCTGATTGGAGTGAGTTCTTACGTCGCCAGCTCTCATTGTCTCCATCTTTTCTCCCGCACTGGTTTCCTTCTCTTGTCCACGTCCCCCTGCATTCGTTTGCTCTTTAACTTTCGCCCCCCTGCCTCCCTACTTGCCGTTCAAGCTGAGGACCGGTTGCTTTCGCATGGCGGTGTCCACAAAACTTGGCTAATTTGTGGCGCCTGTTATTCGCCGGCCACATTCGGGAACGAACAGTATGGTTCAGGTTTTTTTTTTTTTTTGCTTTTTAATGCCGTGTTAGGGAGCTCTTAGCGTTCTCCTTCTTGTTTCCTGCGCGGAAGTTTTATTTCATTAGCGCCATCTGTGTTTTAGCGGTCAAGCACAGTGGGAGGAGTGGATCTTCGTCCCGCGGTGAACAGGGATCCCCGTGGTGCTCCCCGCCCACGAAAACGGCGGCTCGGCCAGCCGTGGCCTTGTGGAGCCAGCAGGATGTTGTCCGTGCTGTCTCGGTGGCTTAAATTTTCTTTTGTTTAATGACTCGTCGTGATTTCTCTCCTTCTTGCTTGTTTCTTCTTTCCTGAATGTAACTTTTTCAAGGGGAAGAACGGTGTAACCAGGAAAAGTTTTGCTTTTTTCTCTTTCTGTTTTTTTAGGCTTTTCGGCGACTTGCAGGACTGAAAATGCATGGAATAGCATGGGAGTAGTCAAAATTCTGACTCATGTCTAAAAAAGTGACATTACTTTTAGGCATTGATACAAGCTTAGTAACGCACGTTACCAAAATAGCACAAAGGGGCAACTGCAGTGGGGCTTCTAAACGCATTCTCTCTACTCTTCATCCCTGGAGCCCCTGCCAAATCTATAGCTACGTGAGCACAGAATGACTCACCATAATTTGCTTGGCGCAGCAGATACCATTTGTAATTTCTGCTTTGCTTTTGTTGTTATTTTTTGCAGCTGTAGTCGAACATTTGTATCCCTGCAACTGAAGCGAAGCCATCAATAGTGGCGATATTTCTTCTGCTACATCACAAAAGCACACAAAGAAAGCCCTGCCTTTGAATAACGCAGGGAAGAAATAAAAATATTTTGAATAGTTTTTATGTTTTCTGGTGAGCGTAGCACAGTATTATTAAGTTCGGATCTTTCTTCACCGCCTAATGTAAGGACCTGACGCGCTTATATTCATCCTGTGACAGCATTTCAGACATTGTGACAGCGGCCACAATAAAGTTCTACCATTAGGTCCTATTATTCTTTTTCGCCATTTTGGTGCATGCCTTAGGCGGGTCAAAGAACTGGCAACATTTAATTGGGTATCAGAGTAAATGTATCAGGCACTGGGACCGAACCTGATCAATTGCTCTAAAATAAATCTATTGGTATTCTGCCGCGTCAAGTATACTTGGCGGAATATTTGACTTGTAAGCAAGTTTGTTAACGTGGGAACGCTGCTCGACGGTAGATTTAAAGCCGAATTTGATCTGCGGCAAATGTTTTTTGTATGCTGTTACTGTAAAGAAGAGAGCAGAACATTAAAATTAACAGCTTGAAATATAGTTCATTGCGTCAATTATTTCTTTTCACTGGCATAAAATTATTAAATTATTCCAAACGCTACCCCAAAGTAATACGTAAATGTTCTAAAAATCACACCTGGATGGCATCAATAGCATAAATTGATATATAGGACCTCTTCGCAGTATATTTAAGATAGCTCGTTACCGGTACTGCTTGGCCGTCTATGTAATAATAATTTTTTATCCGCAAGAACATTTGTGCTAAGCAATAAAAAAATTACGTTAAGCCACAGCCGATGACACCATGCAGTATCTTTACTTTACAAAACCTAGGTTTTGGCAGAAATTCCACACATACCACACTCTCTGCAATCCCAACGAAGTCCGGGGAACGCTTTCGCGCTGCGAAGGGAGCCTTAGTTTTACATTGGGAGTAACGTAGAAGAATTGTGTTCTCCTTTATTTCTCACAACTTTCTTTCACTTTGGCGGCTTCGCACATAGGACCAAGTTGGTAACAGTATAGAAGTAAAAGTAAAAGTTTTTGTGGTTCTGGTACTAGAGCTAACCAGCTTGAGGTTACACTTCTGTCGGCACGTGAACGTAGACCTTGACGCGTAGTCAGCATGTATAAAATAAGCGCTGGCCAGGCCAACGTTCGCAACCTCTACACGCAATGAAGATTTCCGCATTCGTGACGGTCGTCTTGAGCAGCTCAACCAAGTTTGATGCTTGGAACAATTCGCTTTTATTTCGAACTTAGGAGGCAGTAGTGAAGCATCAAGTGAAGCCGGTACTTCATAGCCGCAATTACATCACCCTTATAGCTATTTAAGCGTTGATTGCTGGTGTTCCTAGAAGCGCTGATGCCGGGAAATAATATCACGGTTTGCTTCCATCAACTACTTTGTTCTTGCTCATCGGCAAATGTTGTTCCACAGCCCCTGCGGAAGCATGATTCCCATGTGATCCGCCACCAAATGCTGTGCAGGCCCAACTACGGTGAGGTAGTGCCAAAATGTTTCCCGATTTCATCATGAATAAGTGAACAAGAAATGCTGGGTAAAACCGGGCAAATCGGCCACTCAGATGCTTGGCATGATTCCTCAGGTTTACAGCGATACTGCAATGAGTCGTGCAACGTGTCTTGAATGGCACACGCGGTGCAAGGGCGGCCGAACATCCATGGAAGATCACGAGAGAAACCGGATGCGCAAAAACTGAATGCTCCACGACTGCAGCACTCGCCGCTGGGGGCCTAGCCATTTACACTACCTCTACCTGAGGTTTGTGAATTTTCTATCACTGCGGCGAAAAACCCATCTTGTACGGCTGTCACAACCTCCGTCGGAGTGTAATTGTTCTACGCGGACACCAAAATTTCGACAAGTAGACCACTGAGTTTTTACGACGGTTCCCCACCTGTCCGGCAGGCGACCCGGCTAACCCTAACTGGGTCTATAGCAACATCACCTTCGCTGTCCCCCGTAGAGGGAGCGGCGGCACGTATCGGGTGCTGCACCAGTGCCAACTCAGGCTATCAAATCCCTTTTTGAAATGTGGGCTCGAGTATGGACGTCGTAGAAGTCGAAGGCGGGACGATCTTTCCGGAAGAATGAAATGGCCCAGCCTGGATGGCTGCCCACGAAAGTCGAAGCAGGGGGCGACGTGAGGTCTAAGTCTCGGCCGACGAGCCAAGTACTCCAGAGACGGATCAAACCCGAAGACGCGAAGAGGTGCCAACCAACGACGCATGCGGTGGGCAACAGCACCACGGTAGCCGCGGCTGAAAGGTCATTCTGTGCGTGCAAGCCTGCGAAGTGGGCTCGGCATGGCGCAGCTGCGCGTCACATGTATCAATGGCGGCGTTGTTTATAAGCCACAACAGTAAGAAAGGCAGAAGTAGAATAGAGAGAGAGAGAGAGAGAGAGAGAGAGAGAGAGAGAGAGAGAGAGAGAGAGAGAGAGAGAGAGAGAGAGAGAGAGCGATCTTTAATGAAGTCTGGCGATGTTAGCTGGGCTAAAATGCCTATCTTGCTACGCCAGTTGATGAGGTGATGAAGATGATGGCGATGATGTTCAAGAACTTGATGCGCACAGAAACGGCGAATTATTCACAGCGACTGGTCTAGACCTGTGTGTTTCAGGTACTCTAGCAGAGCTTTGGTAGCCCGTAAAGCACGTTTAAGACAAGTCCATGGTCCTAAAACGTCCTTTAGCTGCATGTCCAAGGAAAGCGGCAGTCCCAAAGCCACTGCAAGGGACACGCTTTGAGCACTGAATCGAGCACATTCACAGAGCAGGTGCTGCAGGGTTTCTCGCACATCACAGTGTGGGCAGAGTGGCGACGTAGCTTGTTTCCTCTTAAAGAGGAAGTTGCGCGTGTATGCGACCTTCAACCGCATGCGATGTAGAATTGCTTCTACCCGCTTGGAGAGTCCGGGTGGCATTTTAAGTTTGCAGTTGGGGTCGATGGAAAATAGCGGCGCGTAATGACGTGATACGTCATCCCAGGCTGCACGCTGCATGTTCCATACCACGCTAGATGCAAGGACAGATGCATCTTTCCTGGAGAACGGTATAGCTATTGCCGATGCACGATGCTTATGAGCAACGGATGCAGCAATGTCCGCCTTCACATTGCCAGTTATCCCACAATGGCCTGGGATCCACTGAACTGCAATGTGATGGCGCGGTTGTAGAGCTTGGAGATGTAAAGCGTGTATGTCAGACACAAGCTGGTCTTTTCGAAAAGACGCTAGACATTGAAGGGCAGCCTTTGAGTCTGTGAAGATTGCCCACTCTAGTGCGGGTTGCTTGACGATATGAGCGAAAGCCACCATCAGAGCTGCAAGTTCGGTATAGCCGTAGTTGACGTTTTGTGACTGAGCATGGCACTGATGGTGGTACGTGATGACAATATCCACACCCCGATAGCGGATGATGTTGATGACACCGACCCATCAGTGCATACATGAGTGTGGTCTCTGTATATCCGCGAAATGTAGTCCAGAGCGAAGAACTTTAGTGCGGGACCCGGAATGTGCTCCTTCCTCGTGATACCGGGCACAGTAGTCGTGACCGGTATGGGCAGGAACATCCAGGGCGGGTGCTCAGGAAGAGCAAGCTCTTTATACACCTTCGGCAGAAATTCACGCACGTCTTTGGCCCAGCTTGTCGCTAGAGGATGGCCCCGCTGTCTCGCCACAATCCGCAGACGCGCACGAAGCAACTCCTGCGTGCTTAGAGCGAGTGGTGAGAGCTGCCTGCATTCTGTCAGCGTTCCGGTGGTACAGGTTGTCTTTGGAACGCGAATTCAGACCCGCAGGATTTGTGCTTGCATGTTCTCTATCACATTGACAGTTCCTTTTGATAAAGGGACCAGAGCAGGCATGCTGTAACTCATCAGGCCAACAAAAAGCGCTTTCTATTCCCGTAGAAGAGAATTGACTGAACGACCGCCAGTCTTGGTGGAGAGCATGCGGAATATGCGGGCGAACGAAGTAATCTCGTCCTTGAGGTGGCGAACATGAGGCGACCAGGTGAAATTACTATCAAATGTCACTCCCAAGAACTTGTAGGTCGGGACGTATGGAATTGCGGTCCCTCCAACAGTGAGGCCGTAGCGCGTAAGGTCACGCTTTGTAAAGGCTACCGCAGCACATTTGTTCCCTGAAATCACTAATCCTCGAGTTGCCAGAAATGCCGCAATGGAGTCAATTGCTCGCTACAGTCTTGACCGTAACACTCGCCTATTGCGGCCAGAACTCCATCTGCAGATGTCGTCGGCGTACAGAGAGATTTCTACCGACTGTGGCACGCATTTCTCCAGGCCAACTGGGCAGTGTTGAAGAGTGTAGGGCTCAGCACCCCACCCTGGGGAACACCTCGGGTCACCTGATGAAGCGATGAGTCGCCGCTGTCAGTAGACATGTACACATACCTATCGGAGAGGTAGTCCGATAGCCATGGGCACATGCGGCCCCTGATGCCTAAAGATTTCAGCGCCGAGCGGATGGCTTCATGCTCGACGCAGTTATATGCTGACTTGATGTCGAGGAACACGGCAACAGCAATGTTCCGCCGACACTTTGATGGAAAAGATGGTGCTGCTCCGCTTGGACTGGGATGTGACCATCCGAGATATATACCCGGCACAGATGTCTGGTTTCCGCAAGGGTCGTAGCAGCCTCGACAACGTCATCGCCCTTGCAAATAGCATAAGAGAAGTAGAATAAGGCATTCTTCGACTAAACCAAAGATAGGATACCTCGGTATGAGCACCACCAAGAAGAAAAATGTTTTTCGCTATAGACAGATACAGGTGATTTATCTGGGCTCACAAACCTACCGCACAATCGCCTGACTAACGGTGCCGGAAAACAGTTCCCAAGGAGTCATCCACGGAATACGGGACTATGACACGCCAGAACACATCGAAAAAAGCCCAGTGAATAAGCAAAACCCAACAATCCTTCACGCAAGCGGTATGGGCCGCGCCTACTCGGCAATGATCGTGTTTGAAAGCAAGAAAGTTCCTTACTACGTTTACTCTATGAATAACGCTGAGTCGTGCAACACCTGTAGGCACCTGGGTCGTCGTACCGACGGTACTCTATGAATAACGCTCGGACGTGCAACGCCTGCAGGCACCTGGGTCGTCGTACCGACAGCACCGAACGACAAGTACTGCCACAGGTTCGGAATTCAAAACCCACCCGAAAATCGCCCGGGCGGACTCAAGTGCAACTCATGCGGTAAAGGGCACCTCACGGGGGACAAAGATCGTCGCGAACACTTCAGGACCGCGCATATCATGAAGCAACCTCCGTATAAACGCCAACAACTGCAGCAACTGGAAAAAAAAATCTAGCTACAAGAAGGTCGAGAATAATCCGCAACATTCAATTATGAGAACCACCAGGGAAGGCTTAAAGAAAGAAGAGTGTCGTCAAAACCAAACAAGAAAGACATCAGGAGCCGCTCCACCTCCTTACAAGATTCCCTCAAGCGGAGAAACATACCGATCGAGAGCTAATTATAAGTATCAACTAGAATCCAAGTCAAGATCCAATTAAGACAATATGAAAATCTCGATCCCAGTCCAGATCCCGTTCGGATCTAAGGAAAAGCAACGCAACCGCCCACAGCCAGCCAACTATCCTCGTCAGAGACGGAGACAACAAATCAAAGGTGAGCTGGGCGCACACGATCTCTAGCACTGCCACAGCGGGCATACACGGGTCCACCCTAGAAGAGGAATTATTACAGGCTAAGAAGCTTTTAGAGCCAACTACTCGCTAAAGCACAAAGAAAAAAAGAGAGAAATAATAAACTCAAAGAAGAAATAGCAAACCCTACGCAGGCTGTGTGGAAGGCGCCACATCAAACTCCCTTCTACTATCAGAGACTAAACGTTGAGCAAGTCTCTAGCCCCTAAAGGTAAACAGGGAATCACGTACAGGTGCCCCCAAAAATAAAAGGAGCACGGCGATTCTATTCTTGAATGACTTTCCTGAAAAATCACATTGAGGTTGTTTGCTTGGCACAATGCGAAGAAATCCCTTCACAATCTCCAACCCGTGGTCCGTTTACTTTTTGGGGAACCTGTATGGCGCTATCTCAAGAGAGAAAAGCCGGAAAAACACGGACACACCAAACGCAGTGTCGGCGCAAATAGAGGACATAGACGAAGGAGTGTTCACAGAACTCACTGAACCAATGCAAGAACTCGCTAGCATACAGGAACAGCTTGCGCATATGAACACTCGGCTAACAGTACTAGAAAATGCTCACAGACACAAGAAAACTGCGACAATTGGCCCCCGAGCAAAACGACAGCCAAGTCATATGACACACCCATTATGACGGAAATTAGCACAGTACACGAGAGCCAAATTACCACACATATAGTTCCACGCCTTTTCTTTGTATAGTTATTGAAGCTCGCTGATATTCTGTACCATTTGTGCTGTTACTGACAACCGTTAGTTCCGAAATTTGAAGAGCATGGGACATCCTTTCTTTTATTTTTATTTTCCTCCTTGTGTGCACGAATGTATCTTAAAAGGGGCTCGCGGCCTCTGAAACATTTTTGATTTTTGGTTATCAATGTGACTAGTTGATGTATTTCTTTTTGTGATTCCCCCCCACTGTAATGCCAAAAAGGCGCTGTGGGTACCAAATAAAGAAGAAGAAAAGAAACGAATGCCAAATTTAGAAACAGAATTGCGGAGCGTACGACTGGGAACGGCCGGCAACTCACAACAATTCGTAGACACCAAGGGGGCTGAAGACGCCATTGCCGTACCAGAATACGGGGGCCTTCTAAATTATCGGAGTAGAAATCTCACTGAAATGCCTCTGATAAAAAAAAAAAACGGCGTCGTAACGCTCGTCAGGGGAAATGTAGCGGTCACTGAACACAACACTGGTATCACGAACGTAGAGCATATCCTGATAGAAATCACTCCATCTCGGAAAAACGAGGGAAGCAACGTATATAGAAACCCCAAACACGAACCTGGATTCGGACCACTCTTCCGAACCACTCTAAGCATAGCTCAAAAGCAGGCACTTGTCGTAGTCGGGGACCTTAGCGTAGCGTTGCATCCCGCTTGAGGCTACAGCAAGGAAACCATCAAAGGCCGCAAGCTGTGGTCAGACGCCGAACAGAAAGGACTGTCCCTATGGAAACGCACCCTGTGTCTTTCACCACAATAGGAAACTGCGTGCGATGACACCACACCCGACGTGACTTTCACTAAAAACATTCCCCATCATGCGATAAAAACAGATCTGACATATTCTGACATCAAACAGGTCTGATATATTCAATGGGTGCAAGGGCATGACAATCCTCCACAAGAAGAGCAAAAAGTTCCCGAACGGAAGGGGGTAGGACAGGAAACACAATATTGCCGAAATTGTAAATATAAATACAGAGATAGAATGCGTTTAATTGTATAAGCGAGGTAGCGCCGAGCTTGCTACGCCATATGAGAAAATAAGTATGAAGGTATATGTATTAAAAAAAAATCAGGGAACCTTGCACTAACGAACACGACTTGAATGGCGAAGCTGTCGTAGGTGAGCATTGCTGGACACATAGTTAGGCTTCAGTATCATTGTTTATTTGCATAGTTACGGTGATAGTAATCGTCGTCATGAGCATCGAAGAGCTCGTCGTCTACTTCGTGCCGTGTGGTGGATGCAGTCATCCTCAGCCTTGTAGACTTCCACCAGCTCTTCATCAGCGACTCGAGGCAGCGGTGGCGGGATCTGCAAGTCGTCTCGGGAAGGATTGGCACACTCGTAGTCATGCCTCCAATGACCCATAACGGCTTCTAGAGAATGCGGCGGCCGCGCTGACCTCTGCGTTTAGCATTAGCGGTGGAGTTTTTTTACATGTTCGGTAGCGCTTGACGACAGCGTTGGAGGTTTATTTTTTCTTGGTAAAGCTTCTGCACGAGCTGGGGACTCAGCGGTCACCGCGGGGCACGCGCTCACGAGCGCTGGGCATTTTCTCAGTCCACGGGGTTTTTGCAGTTTTTGTTTTGCTAAAGCCACTGCGCGTGCCGGGGACGCTCAGCGGTCGCCGCTGGGCACGCGCTCACGAGCGTTCGCATTTTCTTGCCATTTTTTCCTTTAACACAAAACTTGCTGCTTGTACAAGAGCTCCACTGTTAAAAATGTGTGAAGTGATGCGCACGCATTTTGCGGCAACATACACGAGCCTCGCAACGAAGTCTTGTCACAGGACCTCGCCTAAACCTGTGCCCCGCAGAAGCACCGAAAGAGCTTTGGTAGCCCTTGCAGCCTGGCATGAACCCGACCAAGCACCTAAAGCAACCCTCAGTTCAAGACCCTCGTCATGCGGCATTTTAAGAGACGTAACTAGTGTCTGCCTTGGCTGCGTGCATTTTCAGCATACGGAGATGACATGCTTGATGCATTGTCACACGTAGAAAATAGTGGTGACGAGGCCTGCTGAAGTTTGAAGAGGAAACGCCTAGTGTAAGCCACGTACGTTCAGTCGCAATCGATGTAAAACGGCTTCCTCACGCTTGCTGAGCCAAGGAGGCATCGCAAAGCTGCCTTTGGGGCCAACTAGATGCAGAGGCGGACATTGATGCCTTGTGTCTGCCCAGATGCGCAGCAGTGCTTTCCAGGCAATTAAGGATGCAAGGGATGCCGCATCGTTTTCTGCGGATGGAACTGGGAGCAGTGGAAGGGAGAGGCTGTGGGCCGATGAGGCCGCATTATCTGCCGCGACCTCAACGGCGACTGCGCAGTGTGCAGGGAGCCATTGCAATCCCCCGCTGTGCCGCTTTTGTTCTGCTTGCAGATGCAGAAAAGGAAGCATGACTAGGAGAAAGGAGGGTTATGAATAAATTGGAAATATTTGAGCAACTGGGGCTTTGTGGGCGGTGTAGCCATACTCAGTGAGTTTTGTGGGTATCCTACTTGTGGAAATCTTTCGCGCCCGTGATGCGAAAACGTATAATGCGCTGAATGGCAAGGTTACCCGTGGCATTCACTTGCCAACATAACATTCATCTTTCACCACTTTTGAACATATATCCCGTGCTTTTTATACTCGGATTAAACGCGCGCGGCCCGGCTGGTCTCGTTGTATCATAGGTTCCGCTTCTGGTTGCTAATCGCAGGAACCAGGTTGAAATCCCACAGGCGCCATTTTTCTCTTTATGAATTGCTTGAGTACTGAAAATGTTTGTTTATCGCGGGTCATAACTATTTAGGACCCATCTGTGCATTATAAACAAAATTTCGGGTGGGTTTGTTCCCTTTTGGTCAGTTGCAGCACTTGTTTTGTACGTTCGTACTTTCAATGTTTCGTTCGTTTTATGTCGCTTTCGGCTACTTTTCTTGCATATTTTTGGACATTAGTGGGATTTCATCCAGGCTTAGCTGGGGTTCGTTTCAAAATTTCTTCAAGTTTGGTGGTTTTGTCCCGTTTAGGCCAGTTTCAACTGTCCCGTACCTAGCTGTGAAGGTTAGCTCCAGTAATCATATGCGCATGATTGTACAGCCAAAACTCGATCTAACGAAACCAGATATTACGAATTTTCCGATCTAACGAACAAATTCGGATTTCCCTGCAGGTGCCTATATGGTTCAATTCTTTGGTAACTCGAACTAAGGAAATAGATTCAGCGCCATTCCCGATTTAACGAAGTAATTCGAGAAACAGACCCATTTCAACCAGGAACAATTTAGAATGTGTTTCGCCAGAACACCCTGAAGATTATTGCGCCACGTTAAAAAAAAAAAAGACATCTTTAGTGTTTACGGAGCTCTACAAGATACTCGGCAGATCCGGCGTTAAATCAGTGATACTATAGATGGCGCCAGCACTGGCGGCGGCGCTAGCTTCACGTGTCGTGCGGCAGGTAAAATTGATGAAAGTGCGATAGGGGGCAGGTGATTGACGCTAGTGACTTGCTCAGGTGCTCTGCTGGGCCTCACGCAGGAATCGAGGACGTGTTGAACGCACTTGCGGGTTACAAAATGCCTGTCCGTCCAATGCTAACGAAGCGCATGCAGGCGAAAATCACAGTTGTTTTTTTTTGCCAGGAAATATATTCGTTTCCCTCAGAACCCCTAGCGTTTTATTATTATTTTTCTCGTGACTTCTATCGCATTGCTGAATCATCACCAGCCAAGTGGCGCAGCCGCCGCAATTACGATATCATGCTAGCTGCTGGGATGCGCCTTTCTTTCGACATCGAATTCATGGAATCAACTGCTTGAAAAATGACAGCCCCGATTTTACGAAGTTCTCAATTTAATGAAATAATTCGCGGTTCCCGGTGACTTCGTTAGATCGATTTTTACCTGTATTCCTCTTAATCAGGACTGCTCTCCCTGTTCTCGGCTGGTTTTGCCTGTCATTATTATTTCTCTTAGCATGCTTTTTACCTGCTTTAGGTACGTTTCTGCTGTTAAACTTGCTAAAATCAGGCGCGGACCCCTAGGGGATATGGATTGTGAATATGCGCCCCGGCCCTCATTTCACTCTTCCTATGCGCCAGCAAATACCTAAACTGTGCGGCCTTTGCTTATTGCAAGAATTCTTCTAGCAAAAAATTTTCACCCGTTCCACTTTTAAAATTCCTGCAGAAGGCACTTTGCTTCACCGAGGCCTCTGCTAGCGTAAAGAAATTTGGGAACTGGGAGTGGATTAAAAGAGGTATTCCTCTCCCAGTGGGCGAGCAACAGTTGGGGTATACCACCTTAGCTGGATTCACCACGTTGATTGTGTTGGTGATGGAGATGATGATGTTCTCAACGAATTCATTCCGAATCCTCGACGTGCGTTTCTTCATGTCTTGCTATCCCCTTAATGAGTCATTTCATCAACTCGGATTGATTAACCGTTGCACAGGTAGTGCTCTTTTAAGCGGAGAATTAGGGAAAAATAAAAACAATCGCCCTTTCATGGCCACGGAGGGGAGTTTAAAGAGTTTAATGCTTCATAATTGTAGTTGCTGCCGGATGTGTGTATGTACTGTCGGTCACAAAATAAACCGGACCATGGGAGCGGTGCGCGATAACTATCGGCGCAACGCCTTCCGGCCGAGCGCCTGCTGTCGAGATAGCTGAGAGCGCATCCGTGTTCCAGTCCAGTCAATCATAGCCTCCTATATAACCTACTGTGCCTGCTCTATCGCCCCAAAACCCATTGCAGCAGCCCACTCCCTGTGGAGGCGCCAAATTCCCAGGTTTTTCGATGGCCATGGCGATGCGAACTGCTGTTTCAGGCGGAGGTGCATTGAAACGCACCTCGGCGTCGTCTGCTACGCGAAGGCGTCTGCTACGCGAAAGTCCGCAATACGGCGAGCTTGAACTTCATGAGCCAGTATTAAAGACCGAAGCTTTATGCGTGGCGTCGCAGAACTACTAAACTGCGTTCAGTGTACTGTTTCCGCCTGCACGCTCGCCCTTTTGGGTTCGCTATGACAGTTTCCCAACGAAATGTATACATGTCCTCACGGTTGTCATTGCAATAAGAGACAGTGAACTTTTCTGCCACTCTATAGGAGTTGATAAGTGAAAAATAATTATGCTTGATTCGGTGTTTAGTGGTAATTGAGTCATACGAATTAAATTTTGTTTAAAGGAGTCCAAACCGTTGAGCTCCCCCTTTTTACTGACGAGTCCATTCACTCTCGTTCTGCCGCTAATATCTAATAACGGTCCCCGAAAGGGTACGCGCCCACTCTCCTCATCCCTTTATTTCTCCGCGGTTGCTGCTCCACGAAATGGTGCCATCGCGCATGTAGTAGATATATTGACGACGCGGTAATCGGCAATGCCGGGCTGCTCAAAAAGAATGACGACTTCACGCTTTAGCTCAAAGCGATACTCAGTGTTTGGGGGCCCTTGTATAAGCTTAGGATAAACATTGAGCATGCACTAAGCTCGTTTCTCTCTATACTTCTCCCCGCTACACTGACTCTTCCCTCACCAATCAGATACCGAAAAAGCGATCAATTCCCAGTGGGTCACAAACCCACTAGCGAACTCACCCGTAAATTTTCTGGCTGAATCGAGTGAAACGCACAAATAAACTTTTGCGTAAATTATTTACAAACGAAAAAGGTAGCCCAAGAAAGACCATCTCTTTTGTAATTACCACAGTCAAGGTTTATTTGTCTGCTTCGTGAAAGGCCTCGTGAATTTTTATACCTTTTTTGTTCAATAAGGAGCTGCCCGTTTTTGTTTGCAATGGGCCTCGACAACTTTTAGATGCAAAGCATCTCTTGCTCTCGGCTCCGTCGTCCGTCGTCCATCCATCCGCTGGCCCAGGAAGACACCGGCAACACTGTCGCTCTAACATCTCATGGTCGGGGCTATGTCCCTCCCTTGTTGTGGCGCCGTCCACACCCCCACTGCGCATGCTCGGCTCATCTCGGGCCGGCCCAGGAAGACACCGGTAACACTGTCGCTCCAGGAGCCATTAAAGGGTAAGACACCACCGGGTGTTCAGCAAGCCGAGCATGCGCAGTGGGGGTGTGGACGGCGCAACAACGACAAGAAAGGGACATAGCCCCGTCGCATCTAATAAAATTACACCATCTTCCCGCAGGGGAACCCTGAGTAGTATGCGAAACAGCCATGGGCTCAACGCAATTTCCCATTTCGTAGTTCCGGTAAGTCAAAAGTGTGGTAGTTACCATGGAAACCAAACTGTAAATATAACGGTAGCTACGTACAGTCTTTGTCAAAATTTTGTGGGCCACGGCGACCGTGGCCGGAGCAGGCGCGCGGCCGAGTAGGGGCGCTGCGCTTGCCGCTGTCCGCTGGTTGTGCTGCTAAAGAGAGCGAGGGGAAATTTCGCTCTTGCTTTTGTAGCGTGTCCGGCGCGACAAGAGCTGCTCAAAGTGCCTGCGCTGAAGCGAAGTGCAAAGGAGGCGACAAAGTTCTCCTCACTCTCTTTAGCCGCGTAACCAGCCGGCAGTGGCAAGCGCAGCGCCCCTGCTCGGCTGCGCGCCTGCTCCGGCCACGGTCGCCGTGGCCCACAAAATTTTGACAAAGACTGTACCTCAACCTAACGGAAACGACGAACTGAAAACTAATGGGCACTTGAATCGACTCCATGGCTGCTTTGCATACTACTCAGGGTTCCCCCACGGGAAGATGCTGTAATTTTTTTTAACCACCCATTGTTGCCAGGTGTGAAGACGAATGTTGACCATGCCCTCGCCAACACAGGAGAACCTGGGATTAGGGCGCCACCAGAGAGAACGGCGGAATTTCTGGCACTGAGCAGGCACAAGGCGTTATACAGGAGGCTATGAGTCAATGCATGTCAGTTTTCTCCATCTCGGCCGCAGCGCTTCGTTTCTCTTGAATGTGGCACCCGGCGGTGCGGTGCACGGTGCTCCGAGCGAGCGGCACGGCCGATAGCGTGTGGCATGCGCTTACGTGCGCAACGGCGCCGTTCATCTTTGCGATATGTTGTCGGGTGCTCCTTTTATTGTCATCTCACTGACTACAGAAAACTGGCGTTCAAGCAAGTCTGTGATAAAGAACCAGTGCTGGTTGTTATGTGACGAACATGCAGCTGATATCAAGCACTGAAAACAACTCGGATGGTTTATTCGCTTCATAAATAGACGATACAGCGAGTGGTTTACTACAAGCCGATTAGGTGTGTGCAAACTTGCCGTCATTGTCTATTACCTCGCGAATGCGTGCGGGAAGCGATTCGTGAAGAGAATTTACAATTTCTGGACGGGAGCGAAGGCGTTCCCCTTCGTCTCCAATTGTATTCCACAGCTCGCCAGCCATGCTGCCACAGCCATTTCTTTTGACGAGGTGCATTTTCATTATTCCCCAGACATTCTCGATTGCGTTCAAGTCTGCCCCGCACGGAGGCCGCCGCAGATGAAGCAACGCGTGGTCCTCCAGGAAAGCGCTCACTGCTCGTGCTCTGTGGACAGGGCTTCGGCCTTGTTGAAAAAGGAAACCCCCGTCCACGAATGGGCCATCCAGGACGTAGGGCAGAAGAGTTGGAATTACGATGTCGCAGTGCTTGGGAGCGTTGAATCTTTACCTCAGAGTTGCTTGAACGCAAGTTTTCTGTACAGCCAATAAGACGGCAATAAAAGGAGCGCCCGACAACATATCGCAAAGATGAGTGGCGCCGTTGCGCGCGTAAGCGCATGCCACACGCTATCGGCCGCTGGCAAAAATCGTGCCGCTCGCTAGGAGCACCGCGCACCGCACCGCCGGGTACCACATTCAAGAGAAACGAAGCGCTGCGGCCGAGATCTAGAAAACCAACATGCATTGACTGGACTGGAACACGGATGCGCTCTCAGCTATTTTGACGGCATGCACTCGGCCGGAAGGCCTCGCACCGATAGTTATCGCGCACCGCTCCCTTGGTCCGATTTATTTTGTGAACGAAAGTATGTACATCGGAAGTCGCATTTCTTTTACGCACTAGTGTTAGTTCTTTCTTTCACTTCGTGAGTGGTGGGGCGCTGTTACGCTTTGGTTTCGCTGGTTACGCAGGGTTGTTGTTTAATTTACAGGGAGCAGCGAGACGTATAATTGACATGTAGCCTGACGTGTGGCGGTATTCCGTTCATTGATCATGTTGCGGAAGAATGGAGTCCGAAGCCACCGCAACGACAGAATAACTATATTTCAATCACATTGACTTGCTTGTCACTACGATCATGGCGTCCGAAAGTTCCTCGTCTTTCTCATCTTCTTTCTTCCTTAGCGTCCTCGAGCCATGTCCTCTTCTTCCTCTCGGTTACTTTGCTATGTGTGACACAATTAATTCAACATCCTCCCCTCCCCACAAAAAATGTAGTTCAAGCTCCTGGCGTTGTCCGTAAAGTCTTTGACTCAAGCCTTTCCCGGTACGCTTAAGACACTGCACATCGAGTTCGTCTCGTGGAGCAAAATGGTTCGGAGTCACACCTACTACTTTCCACCGAGAAGTGAAAACTTCCTTCTGATTCAGTAATTTACGCCCTCTTCTGTTATTCTCGACCTTTCATCCTCCGCCCCTGCACTGTGCACAGTGCTCCGTGACGGGCACAGTATAGTCCCCTTTGTATCTGCAGCTTGAGAATAAAAGCTTTCAGGCGATGAACCCTAATCTGACCTGTGATGTAAGAGGACCGAATGTCGCTTCTTTGTAGCTCATTTCGTTTCTCTTTGCGTCATGGACGATAAATTGCTCAGCCGGAACACTTGACTGCTCCAATTCTGGCTCGCCTTTTGTGGAAACCATTTTGAGCCGGGAGCTCTTAGACCGAACTTGGGAAGATGGTGTACCTTGGCTACGGAAAAGTCTCGTACGTTTCTTGCGTTTCAACTGGAGCCCTGTCGTACTTGCCGGTCGCTCCTGGTACTGATCACTACAATAAGTACGCCTGCGTCTGTCACAAGCTTGATGCCATTTTCGCAGACTTGATTCTTTGCTGTCGCCGCCTTTACAGTGTCTGGAAGGCACGCTCCTTTCGTTTTCGCCATCTACTGGCTTTGCTTCAAACATTTCGAGATTTCCAGGACCCCAGAATCTACTCTTTGCTTCAAACATTTCGAGATTTCCAGGACCCCAGAATCTACTAACCACTTCGCCCACCGCCTCACAGTTGGGGCTCACTTTCAACACGCAGACGTTTGATGCAACACCCGATGAACTGAGTACGGAAAGGGGACCCTGGAACATCCACCCCAAGACAGAGTTGAGTGCAACTAATCGATTGTTTCTGGGATGACGATGTACCTCTCCGGTCATAACGTTCCAGAGATGATCAGCTCCCAGCAGCAGGCTAATCCTAGTCACCGGCGCCATGCCTGACTGAAGAAGCTTGTCCGCAATAGGCTGCCCGGTAGCTTCGAGAGACAAAACAAGGTCACTTTCCATTGGCACTTGCACGATGTCCTTGCAAATGAAAGGAACTTCTATGGCTTCCACAGAGAACAGTTCGTCATTGTACTGACTGCGGAGACCAGTTCCACTAGACGGCATTCCTTTGTTGCTGACGTATCCTGACCGAAGATGTTCAGTTGCAAGCAGGTCTTCCCAAGCTCCCGTAAACCAAGGTTACGGGAGACATCTTCTCGGATGAAAGAGCGCTGACTTCCCCCATCTACGATGCCACGGACGTACGCCCACTGCCGACCCCCATAAATCCAGAGCCGACAAGTTTGCAGCAGTATTTCCGTGCCTAGAATGGGTTGATTGCCGGAGTGAAGGCTACTGACATTCAGTTTCCTCACGTTATTTGGTCTGTCAGTTTGTGTGCGATGCCAGGTAGGATCGCAAACCGATGACACATGTCGCCCGTTGCAGTTCGTGCACGTGACATTGCGGCGACACTCTTTAGAAAAATGTCCTTTCAAAGTGCACCGAAAGCATCGTCTGTCAGCAGCCAACTTCCTTATCCGATCCTTATGACTGATGTTGCCGCCGCATAATTGCGTGTAGTGCTGGTCTGAGTCGCAGAACAGACAACTGGATGTGCCCGAGGTGCTAGAATTTAGCCCAGCCGCCGTTGGCGGCATGACCAAACCTCCCTCGACATCTTGCGCTTTAGGCCGGGTTTGTTCCTTTTTGCTTTCAACTCCACTCCGTTCTCGGCATTCCACTTCAGTCATAAGGTGGGTTAAAAGCGCGTCAAACTCGCCGTCAAGGGACGCCGGTGGCGCCATTTCTCCGCCGACGGAGGACTCTCCCTCTCGAAGGCTTCATCTGTGCGAGCTATGGGCTCTCTGTCGGTGATAAGCAACGACAATGTCTGCTGGCAATGCTCTCAGTAGCACATCAATCATCATCGTGGAGTACGTGGCAGAGGAAACCTTCAGAGCCACGAGTCCACGAACATGACACTGCACGTGGACCAGCAGTCGTCGCAGTCCGCCGACATCATTCGAGGACAGCACTGAAGGAAGCACTCGAAGCTGCGCTAAATGCTCCTGCACAATGCGGCGGGTGTCACCGAAGCGCCGCGAAAGAATTTTCACGGCGTGTGGGTAACAATCTTCCGTGGGTTGCAGCCCGGCAATGGATGAAGCAGCCGACCCACCCAGCAGCGACCGAAGGTAATTGAACTTCTCTCCATTGTTCAGGCTGGGGTTTTCGTGGACGGCTGTCTTGAACTGCGTCCAAAAGCTCAGCCACTCGCACAACTCGCCGTTGAAGGTTTGCAGCTGCAGCGTCGGGAGCTTCACGGAGCCTACCAGCCGATGATGCTCGTCACTGTGAGACTCCGCCGCAGTAGCTGCGGCTGTCGACCTAGGCAGGCGGTGAACAACTCCGAAGTAATTTCTCCTTGGCCTTCAGCTGGCCCAGCATGCCTTTTGTGGCGTTCTCATATTTCTGCATTGACTCATACTCAGCCGCGAACTCTTCGCCGGGTATAGTGTCTTCAAACTGTGCATTCAGCTTACTCAGCTCATCATTGTTTGACTGCAGACGCTCTATGAGTGAGCCCAACGTTTGCACATCCGCGGTATCCAGTACCGTCTTAGCTTCATTGATGAGCCTGGTATTTTGCTGCCTACGAGCCGTTCTCTTTTCTTTCAGCTTGTGCATGCTGCGTTACTTGCCTCCACCTGGTAGACACAGTCACCGCTTTCAGTCCGCTTGGTTCTTGATCTGCCGATCTCGTAGCTCCGACTTTGTTCCCGGGTTTCGGCACCATATGTTGCGGAAGAATGGAGTCCGAAGCCACTGCAACGACAGAATAACTGAATTTCAATCACATTGACTTGCTTGTCACAACGATCATGGCGTCCGAAAGTTCCTCGTCTTTCTCCTCTTCTTTCTTCCCTAGCGTCCTCGAGCCATGTCCTCTTCTTCCTCTCGGTTACTTTGCTATGTGTGACACAATTACTTCAAGAGATCAGCTCAATGCATTCCGGCAGCTCGTCATCGTCAGCCCCAACAGCGAGTACAGCCTGTATCATCTGTGGCTTTCTCAACGCGTCCGAAACAACCAAGCGCAACTCTTTTGCACGCGCCAAGAGCTGCGGTTTTTTAACGCTTTTAAAGACATGACCGGTCTAGAGTAGTGCTTTCCCACTGCACCAGAATTGTTTTGCGCGAATAACCCACGCGGCAAAAACACACGCCCTACCAGCTATCCTCAGAACCCAGGTAAAAATCAGTGAAGAAAGGTCTCGCACTCACCACTGACTGCCGCGAATTCTGCGAAGTCCGCCTTAACGTCCGTGGTGTTGGATCTCGCACCGCTGGCACCAGATGTTTGTCTGACCAAACCGGCCCGGTCAGACAAAGTGACGTTCGGCCCAGGATTGGAGTCGAGCGTCTGCCGAGCATTTCTCTTCGAGAGCATCCCTCCGGACGACGGTTGATGACCCTTATCCATCGGGATCTCGGACCCCCGGCGTAGAACGAACTGTTACGATTCAGTGCGGCGCTATTCTTTTCGAGCGTGCTGCCAGCTTTGTGCAGTGCTCCCATACTTTGTGGCAGAGCCTCCACTACGTGTGCTGTTGTAGGACTGACTTCTTACTTGTGAAACCATGGCAGTTCCATTGCCAGACCACGAGGCTGTTAGCCTTTACTGTGCTGCTTGTGCTGCGGTCCATGTTGGGTAGCTCATGTTTAGCTCTTCTCTGAGTTGTTGTAATGCTGCCGCCATGCTCTGTTGCACGGCCACTGCTATACACTGTTGTACTGCTGCCGCCACGCTCTGCTGCACTGCTGCCGCCACGCTCTGCTGTACAGCTGCTGCGATGTTCTCTTGCATCGATTCCGTTTGGCTTTGAAGTGTCTGTTCCAGTCTTACGAACCGTGCTGCTGGTTGAGCCTCGTTTCGTGTCATGCGTGTTGTTATCTTCTCTATATTGTCTTCCGTTCTGTCCATTCTGTCGGCGAGCTTGCGCTCCTTGAGGAGCTCGAGAGCTCTCCTCTTTGGCGCCGGCTCTGAGGTTGCTGATGGTTTCCCCGCTGCCTCGCTGTTGTCTGCGGTCGCTGGAGCCGCTTGCAGTATCTGTGGCACTTGCTGTTGTTGGCTAATGCTCTTCATTAGTTCCATGGTCTCTGTTAGCTTCTGTTCCAAATTTTCAATGGTTTTGCGTTGTTGCGCGTTCTCCCTGCTTAGCCTCTCCACTTTTTCCTGTAATGCCCTGTATGCTTCGCTTTGCACGCCTTGTCCGGTCTTCCGGCTGGTCGGGGTGTTCGGTCCTCTCGACGTGCTTGGCTGTGGCTCTGCTTTCCTCTTCCCGTTGTCTTGGGCTATTTGGCTCCAGCTGACTCTGTCTTTCGACTTGGATCGTCCCCTGCTCACGTCCCCGCTAATGCTGCCGCTTGCTAACCTTTACGATTTACGGCTTAGCGAGCGGGGCGCTCGCTGCTGGCTTTTAGCTCTTCGGTTGTTCCCCAGCGGTGGGAAGCTACTTGGCGCGAGATTTTCCTGTTCTTGCCTACGTCTTTCCTCCTCAGCCTCATTTCGTGCCCATCTCCTTTTGGTGACCACGTACGGCGTCTTGTACTTGTTCTTGCATGCCTTGCTTCCGGTGGGGTGCATGCCGTTGCATAGCTTACACCTCGGTGTGCAGACCTCGGCGTGTCCATTCGGATTCTTCATTCCGCAGTCGAAAGACACTCGTACATTTGGTGTTGGGCATACGTCTCTTCTGTGGCCTACTTCTCCACAGATTGTGCAGACATCAAAGTGTTTGCGATACAGACTGTATTTCATTACACCCGATCCGTAGAAGACCACGTTCGGTACCTTGTCGCCTTCGAAGGTGACGATGAGCGTGGTTGTAGTTCCAATTCGTCTAGCACCCGTTACTGTTGAATTCTTTTCCCTTGTGATCCTTTCCTATATGTCTTCTTGCGTGTGTTGCCTTGGTACTCCTCGGATTACTCCTTTCGTCATGCTATCGCGGGCCGTTGCATATGCCCCTACCTCGTGTTTCTGTCCTTTGATCATGATCTCTTTAATTGTAGAGTACTTGCATTCTCTAGAAGAGTGCAGGGTACTCACAATTACCGCGTTTTGCTCGTTGTTGGGTAGAAAGGTGTCTTTCGCCACTTCTGCTTTGGTGATGCCGGCCGCTGCTGCGATCGCCTCCTCGATGATCGCGATGGGTGTCTTCGCAATGCACAGTCCGCCTCGCGGGCGCACGACCACTTTGTTGTCCTCCTTCGGCAACACGTTGGGCATCCTTGCTGCCATTGTCGCCGCTGCTGCTGCTTTCCTTGCGAATGTCTTCATGTCCGACCGCGTCTGGGGCGAAGTGCCCTGCGCTCGTTCCTCCTTGGGCTTTATATTGCGGGTGACTACCTTCCAGCCCACCTTTTTCACGTAAACCTCGGTCGTCACTTCCTCTCCGGCAACCTCAATGCACATCCGGCCCGATTCATCTACGATGAGGATCGATGACTCCTCGGACGACGAGGCCGTGTCCATCGCATCAGCCATGCTTGCGTTCCTTGATGGCAGTTCGAACTCGGAAAGAGTCTGGTGTGTCTGTACTATGTTCGGGCCATGTGCAGAAAGCACTAGGAGAACTGTTTGACCGTTAACGCATTGGGCATAAACACGGGGTGCCTCCGAGCGCAAAATTCATTCGTTCTAGAGCACCTTAATGCTGTCACTCTGTTCGAGTAGGCTGTAACCTTGCCCGGAAGGGTATTGTTCTTGTATTGCTTCGGCTCATCTCTCGTCATGCAGTAAACCAGTTAAGTTTGCCTTCGGGTTCTTGTTGTCATCACCAAGGCAGCAACCTTTGCTGGCAGCTCACCACCACGCTACCACACGCATGACGGAGACGGCGGAGCGTGGTTAGCTCTCCATGGTCTCATTTCCACTGACACTTACCTCGAGCACGCTTGGAGCATCTATAAGGTCATTTTCTTTGCTCGGCACAGACAACTGTCGGAAAATAGCGACAGGATTACCGAAAAGTTGCTTGGTGACCTCGAAGCAGTGACGATAGGCTCGTTTAACCGCTGCAAGGATACCCAAAGTCACATAGTGCATCCACCAAAACCTCTAGAAGGAAATGTCGCTTAGGGGTTAAATTGTCAGACGGAAAACAGACTGAAATAAGCGTATCGCAAAGGTAAAATGTAAGATGCGCAAAGACAAACTGTAATACACCATGATACAGCCACATCTCACCATTTTCTCTCGGACGACAGCAAAGTTGCCGATCGGGTCCCCATCTGTTGCCGATAGGCTCCCCAGAACCAGGCCCAACCGACTCCGACTTGGTATAAGGGCTTTGCGCCGCTGTCTAGCTCGCCGATTTCAACTGCGGAATCAGAAAAAAATTAAGGCCCAAACACATGCCCAACCACAACCAAACCGACGTACTCGCGCAACGACGTACGCCTGCGGCGACATCCACTGCGGCCTCTACGCCGACCGACGTAGCCGGAGAGGGAGAGTAACCACATAGGCACTGCAACGTGCGTGTACACCCAGCGTAGTCCAATGCGCCGCGCAGTGTGGCTAGACTACCTCAGACTCAGCTTTGTGGCGACCAGTTCAACTAAATTTTAGCTGAAATTAAACAAATGATGCCTACTCTCACACAAGTACGTATATTTAATACAGAACAGTTATTAACGCTTAAACAGTTCTTGGGACATTGAAAACGTTAAGGATTAGTATGCATACTTAGAACGCTCAAAAGCCTCCGCTACATTTGGCCTAAACTCCCTTGCTCCCATAGTCGTTCGTTGCTTCGCGTGTTTTCTCCAGTTGTTTTCTCTCCGTATTTTACAAATTACTTAGTTTTATCACATCATTAATAGTGAAGTTAGCTTATTTATCAATTAGCTTTCTTGTAATGCGACCTGGCCGCCAGATAACATCACCGCCAGAGGTCTACGTCCACACCGTGCGCCCGAAAGTTTGTGTCAATATCTGTCTGGCTCTGACGGGCGTAACAAGCGCGTAGCAATGCATTCGGCGTACGCCGGAATACGCCGGTTCCTTAGGCGGTTACGCCGGTGTACGTCGTTGCACGGCTAGGTCGCTTTTACGAGTTCGTGTGGTTGGGCCATTAGATAAAATTCATCGGGGAGCTTAGGTCTGCCTGCGTGCTTTAGAGGCAAAAGCCTGGCGATATTTAATAACTTGTTTACTAATACATCATATTCGCATCTTTTTCCTCGCTTTAGTTTTTGTGTTTTGGCGCGAATTACTTCGACAGGTTTCTTTTAAGTCAGCAAACAGATTGGCATACGCCACAGCTTCCCTAGAATCACGGTTCTGTGCGGCTGGTATGTACCTATTCTACTCACGCGCAATCACATTCAGGTGACACCCGGCACGCACTATTCTACAACTTTTACGGTTTTAATACCATAGTTTTGTGAATTTGGTGAAGCAGGCGCATTGCCCGTTACAGCTCCCATTTCCTGGCCAATGTGTTTGGGCTACGAAAGGAACAACAATGACGACAACTTTCGTTCTACGATGACAATGTGCGAAGAAAGCACAGAATAGAATCCGGAATGATGCCGTGGAATGAATTAAACTACATGAGGCTCAAGTTAAAGTGCTTGCTTATGCTGACGATGTGGCTGTTTTTTGTCCTAACAAGGAAATCATCCCGTTGGCAGTTGACACCCTAAAGCGCTTCAGTATTGCGATGGGAAGTTTGGTGAATTCTACGAAATGCCTGTGATTGTGGCACGGCGAATGGCCGTCAACTCCGGCGACTTTTCTAAACGTCAGCTGAGGCACCACGCCGGTAAAATATTTGGATGCCCCACTCGAGCACTACCACGATAGTGAACCCTACTGGCAAAGCCCCGTGCACTCTGAAGGAGAGGGCGGAGAAATGGAAGGGGATGATTCTGCCAGTTTTTTCGGGGGGCACAACGTGTAATTTGGGCTTGCCCACTTGTACGCGACGCAGCTCGTAAACCGATTTATGCTTTTTCGTGATGAACGTGACTCTAGAGTCAAGTGGCAGAGACGATCGCCAAAAAAAGAAAATCTTTAGCATCAAAGTGCCTGACCAAGAGAACAACAGGAATGAGAGAAAAAGGAATGATAAGACTTATGCAGCCACTGATCATGAGCGGGGTATAGCAGATCCTACCGTACCATAAACTTAACCGCACCACAGAAAATTAAATAAACCACATCATCAGGACAGCATATAAGGCATCCCTCAACCTAGCAATTTTTACAGTGAGACGAACTGACAACCGGTGTGCCTCCAGCGCAATAGAATGGATACCCAATGACGCGCCTGGAAGAAGGGGAAGGCGAATAACTCTACGGAGGGGCGAAATAAGAAAATTCGGAGGCAAAATACAGACTTGGACCGCGTAGGAGAGGAGAGATGAAGGTCAATGGGAGAAGCCTTCGTCTTGCAGTGGACCTAAAGATAAAGATGATGATGGAAAGGTCCTCACATGGGGTAGTTATAAAGCTTTTGAGGAAATCCGACAAAGCACTCTCTTAGCACCAACGGAGCGGCGAGGAAAACAAAATCGGGACGGGTTATATTAAAGAAGACCAGCACACCTCCCCTCCCCCCTCCCCGTCAGCTATACCGCGACTCCGTATAAACCCTCTATCAAAAACATGGATCCAAACCTAGACAAGGAAAGACAATGGGCAGGATAAAGTTCATTCGAAGAAAGTTGCAAAAACTCAGTATACACCGACTGTGGGATATACGAAAGTACCAGGCAGCGATTGTCCTAGGTTGATTACTCTGGAAATCATTGTGCTGCAGGACCTTCCAACATACAGGAAGAAAGAAGCGGAATTTGGAGCCATCTTGTCGGCAATCGGACTAGCGGAGCTATCGAATAGAAGCGTAAAGATCATTACAGACTCACAAAAGGCCTTTTGTGGTTGCTGCAGGAAGAATGCCTAAACGCATCGGTAAGACACTCCCGTTCAAATTGAAGAAAATTAACGACTTCACCTGGACACCCTACCACACGAGTCTGAAAAAGAACGAGGGAGTGACCAAGAGGCCCGCGAACTCAGATACCGTGCTCCTTGCGACCCCAACTACCGCACCCCTCACACAAAAACGTTAAGAACTACTCCTCATCCTACGCCTAGGAACACGATCCCTCCCTGTGCCACAGGGGTTCTGAATGCCGAAGAGTCTCAAACTCTTCATCTACAGACTATCTGGACATTAGACATTATCTTAAAACTGG
The DNA here is from genome assembly GCF_048455015.1 of Haemaphysalis longicornis. NCBI lineage: Eukaryota > Metazoa > Arthropoda > Arachnida > Ixodida > Ixodidae > Haemaphysalis > Haemaphysalis longicornis. The sequence continues at coordinate 199,778,675 of NW_027526203.1, forward strand.
GATAAATTTGGGTAAATATCCCCCATCTTCCACATAACCAAGCCATGTCCGAGGATATACTTAGGGGATAGCAACTTAAACATTACATATGACATTTAACGAAACAGCGCGATGCACGAAAGAGGAACCTCGTGTGTAAGCACCCCGTCATGACCACTCCTCGAAAAGGAAATTTCATACTTGTCGAGATAGCGTTGTTCGTTGATTGCAACGTTCCCTCTGTTTGTAAATAACTTAATTTGTTCACTGATCATAACCACATCTACTCATCGACAACATTTTGCCTATATATTCCGTTCTTTGTAATCTAATAAACAGTTGTAGTCAGCGCCTGTGTCGTCTTTTCTTGCCTTTGTCCCGTGTGTCGCGCTGCTTCGTTAAATGATGTACCAACTTACCCAACTACAAACCTTGCTGCAGTTAAATATTACTTCTATCCAAACATGGGAGAAAGTTTTGACCAGCTCGTTACCTCAATGCAAGCGCGAGCTCATTGAGGGGGCAAGAAAAGCAGCTACCGCGTCTGGGGCCCTAAACTTCAGCTTCCATCCTTGAGCTCTCTACCGTCTGTTTTTCCCCTTTTCCTAAGCCCCAACTTTTTCTTCCTCAAAACGGATCTTCCCCTCCTCTCTGAGCAAAAAGCAAGGTCGTTTAGACCAGCCAAGACATTAGAGAAGAAACGCTTTGAAACAGTGACATTGTCACCTTCTCGCTCAAACTCACCAACACCCCTCAGCTGTAACCTTTCACGCTCACATTTTCAGTCACAGAAGAGCAGATTGTTTCTGCCTCTCCTGGGCCACGGTGATTAAAAACCGTCACTGCTAGTCTTTCACTGTCGACTGATCTTCAGTCCTCGCGAAGCATACATCGTAAATGTAGTAACTCCGTTCCGAAACGCTCCCTGGGAGTCTAAGTAATGCTATCACATGGTACATCTTAAGACCTAAATGTAGATGCCATCTGCCACTTTCTGGAGCGAACTTGCGCTCGCGCTGGCAAGTCTAATACACAAGCGGCAAAGAAGCAGCCAACACAGTGACGTGCGCAGGCGAGTGGCAGCGAATCGAATGACGCGGTGTTTCTCTTGTGAGTTTTCCTTATCTGTTGGCGCTAATCCTTTGAGAGGTATCGAATCAGATCTAGAACACTGGCGATCAAAGACGAACATTTTATTCTAGGGACGACAGGCGATACACCTTTCCTGTCAAATGAGAGAGCCTGCGGGGCATGCAAAAGAAAGAGATTGAAAGACGTGCTTCACTTCTACCTTTTATAATACAGCTGGGCGTGGCCAGACGCAGGCAACAAAAACAAGTAAACAAAGAAGAAGGTATCGTTCGCTACATTACTCTCCCCCTCTAAGAGTAAATCACCCGACGTTAAAAAGAAAACAGTAGTCCAAACAATAAAACACCCACCATCTTGCGTGGCAATGCTTGAGGCGTATCACGTGGACGACTTTGGGCCGCGTGCGTCGTCGTGATGTGCTGGAGTTACCGTCGGGAACAACCTCGTAGATTGGTGGGCCAACACGTCTGTGAATTCGGTAGGTCCGGAATACCGTCGCAGGAGCCTCTAACTGAATTCGCGTCGTTAAGTTGGAGTCCAAACCCACACAAGATTACCTGGGTGGTGGTCGGCTTCTCGAAGTCGGAGGTTGTAGCGTACGGCATCCATCAGCTGCTGGTCCTTGGTGCCTACGCGAGCAAGCTGGTGGGCCTGCTCCGCACGCTGTAAGTACCCTTGGACGTCGGCGTTGACATCGTCGTTTTCAACGTGTAGCAGCATGGCGTCGAGAATCGTCGTCGGCTGTCGTACGTACACAAGCTCGAACGGTGTCATCTGCGTGGTTTCCTGGATACACGTGTTGTAGGCAAACGGGACATAAGGGAGGGCTTCGTCCCACGTCTTATGCTCAACGTCGACGTACATCCCCGATCGTCTTGTTCAGCCGTCCGGTTTGTCGTTCGTCTGGGGGTTGTATGCCATAGTGTTCCAGTGATCTGTGCTACTGTATCGTGGGACACCTTGCATGAGCTCCGTAGTGAATGCCGTTCCGTGGTCCGTGCCTAGCACTTGAGGGGATTCATGTCGCAGCACAACTTGGTGGCTGAAGAATTTCGGGACTTCTTCAGCAGTCCCCCTGGGAAGAGCGGTGGTCTCCACGTAGCGTGTCATGTAGTCGGTGACTACGACAATCCACTTGTTCCCTGTTCGTGGTATGGGGAATGGGCCATGAAGGTCCATTCCGATCTGCTGGAAGGGCCATGATGGCACGACGATCGGCTGCAGAAGGCTGGCGGGTCTTGTCGGCGGCGTTTTACGTCACTGGCAGTCTGGGAAGCTCCTGACGTAGTGGGTGACGTCGGATGCAAGTCGGGCCCAGTAGTACTTAATCTCGTTCTTCCGGAGCGTGTGCGTCGTTCCGGGGTGCCCTGATTCTCGTTCATCGTTGCACGCTTCCAAGATTTTGCCTCGAAGGCCAGCGGGGCTGTAGTGAAGGTACTCCGTTATCGTTGTAGAGTCTAAGTTCTGCTTGACTAGCACAGAATTCTTCATACAGAAGGCTGTGGAGTTGCGCTTAAAAACCCTTGGTGCGGCGACTTTGAGTCCTTCGAGGTGGCAGATTATGACCCGCAACTCAAGGTCGGCATGCTGTGGGCTGCTAGGTCACTTTCCGTCACAATGCTGAAAAACGCGGCGTTTCGATCGGAGTCCTATGGCGGCAGGTAGACAGGGGTGCGTGATAGGCAGTCGGTGTCTCATTGTTTTCTGCCGGATTTGTAAACGATGGTGACATCGAATTCCTGCAGGCGTAGGCTCCATCGCCCGAGGCGGCCAGAGGGGTCCTTCAAATTTGCGAACCAACACAGCGCGTGGTGGTCCGTTACCACCCTGAATGGCCTGCCGTAGACGTACAGGCGAAACTTTGAAATGGCCCATATTATGGCAAGCCACTGTTTTTCAGAGGCCGAATAGTTGCTTCCTCGGACAGACACGGCTGACTTAAGCGATAACATTTTCGCACCCGCTTCGCTTCTGAGCGAGGATGGAACTCAAGCCTATATCACTGGCGTGTTTGCATTTCGGTTTCGGAGTTTCCGTCGAAATCTGCAAGCACAGACGGGCTTTGCAGGCGTTGTTGCAGCTTGCGGAAAGCATTCTGTTGCTCTTCGCCAGCAGAACTAAACGCTGTCTTTAGTCAGGCGCGTGAGGGGTTCGGAGATTTTTGCGAAGTTTCGACGAAGCGCCGATAGTATGTCTACAGTCCGAGGAACCTTCGTATGCCCTTGTTGTCCTTCGGCCAGGGAAAGTTCGTGATGGCTGAAGTTTTCGCCGGGTAAGGACGGGCGTTGACGATGTGGACAAGAAACTTCAGTTCTTCGTGCGCAAGGCGGCAGTTCTCAGGTTTCAGCATTATGCCTGATGTTCGGGTTGCCTCAAGTACCGACTCCACCCTTTCGAGGTGCTCGTCGAAGCTCCGGGTGAATACGACAATGTTGTCGAGGAAGATAAGGCAGGTGTGCCACTTTCGACCGGCTGGCCCAGTGTCCATGACTCTTGGAACGTTACTGGTGTCGTGCGCAGTCCAAACGGCATCACCTTGAACTAGTACAGTCCATCTGACGTTATAAACACTTTCTTATCACGGTCCCTCTCGTCCACTTTGATTTGCCAACCGGATTTTTGGGTCCATTGACGAGAAGTAATTTGCGTGGGAAAGGTAGTCGATGGCGTCGTCGATTTGTGAGAGAGAGTACAGGTCCTTTTTTTTGTGATTTCTTTAAGCCATCGGTAGTCAACACAGAACCTTAAGGTGCCGTATTTGTTCTTCACGAGCAGAACAGGGGCAGCCCAGGGACTTTTCGAGGGCTGTATGATGTCGACGCTAAGCCAGCCTGTCATCAACTTGCGTCCAGATAGCTTCGCGCTCGTGTGAAGACACGCGGTAAGGTGACTGTTGCATAGGTCGGCGGCCTCTTCGGTGATTATTCGGTGCTTCGCACTGGCGTTGCTTCGAAGTCGAGGATAAACAGTTGCTGTAGCGGATTAGCAAAGCCCTTAACTTTTCTCGCTGGCACTGCGTAAATGCGGGGTTTACATCGAAGAAAAGGTGAGGGTCGTAAGCGTTGTCGGGCTGGCGTTCAAAGTCGGCGACCGCAATCACATCACTTGCTTCGTTCATTTCTTCGAGGAATGCAAGTGCAGCGCCCTTGTTTAAACGTTGATACGTCTCTGCGAAATCAGTGACGAGAACGCGTGATTTTCTTTGCTCCAAGCGCGCAGTGCCTCTTGCGATGGAGACGCCATACTCGAAAAGCCAGCTCTAGTCGCTTTTAGATGCGACGCTCAGAGCATCTCTTGTCGGCGGCCCTGTCCTTCCTGCGTGCGTCCGTTGTTGTCCGCGTGCGTCCGTTGTTGTCCGCAGCCACTCTCCCGCTCTCCTCTCCGATAGCGAACACTCTCTCGCGAGGGGTATTGAATTGGATTCGATTGGCTTGGCTTGGATTGGGTTTGAATTGGATTGGATTGGATTAAAGTGGATTGTGTTGGATTGTGTTGCGTCATAGCCGCGGCAGACGCACTGGCGCCGGCGCGTGTCCAGGTGAGAGCGTGTGCGGCCCAGCGCGCTCTCACTCCGCTGGTGGGCGGCGCTGCGCGCGGTGCTGCGCATGTGCAGTACTCTCTCTCTCCGCGGTCTCCTCTCCTTCGGGCGCGCTGCGCATATTCGCCCCGAGCGCGAACACAGTCGGCCCCTGGCGGCGGCGGGACGAACCGCTCCTAGTGTGGATGGCGCTCTCGCGTCGTCTGCTTTTTCACGTTGCGTGCGTCGCAAGATGCGTGCTGCACACGACAAAACAACCAATGTGTGCTCGTTTGGCAGTAAGCAATGACATAGTTACCTCTGCTTGCGCATTTCCTCTAGAAACGCAATAATCAGCGCCGTTGCGGGTTAATGCGCTGGTTTAATTCCACGAAACATCTTCGCCCTGGTCACCGCTTGCGTGTGAAACGTGTTATAAACATTGCTTCCACACATTGCACTTTTCTTATTGTTGAGTGCAGTCGTCTGCCGTTTCGGGAACGCCGAAGGGTGCTTTTTGAAGGTGGCGTGGTGATTATTTAAAGGATAAAAGTTTAGTACGCGAAACGGGTAAGAAGCGACAAGACCTGTGCATACGCTTGCAAATTCCACACCCTTGTAAAATTGCGCTGTGTCCTTATAGAAAGAAGAAACAAACAAAAACATTTACACTGCACACGACCCGGGCGCTATCGCCCACGCATTACCGGACACGTATTTTACACCCGCAAGCGCCTGTGTGATCATGTCCTTCCCTTGCCTTTTCTAAAATAAATACAATTTTTGGACAGTCGTTGTTTATACTAAAGAGGAGGAATAAACATTTATTCAACTGTATCGAGTTGCTAATTTTACGTATTATTTAAATTACGTTTCTATGGATGCGCAAGAGTATTTAGGGGGGATTTTTCGGTAAAATTAAGCAGTTGTGAGTTTGCGTCTGTCATGTGGCATTCCGTGTGTCATTTTCATATACCGACATGAATCACCTTGTCTAGAAACGTGTCTCACTCAGCATAACCAAATGCCTAATATGGTCACGTCTTAACCTCTTAAGGTGGACCCAAGTTTAAAGAAATAGGAGAAAACGCGTAATATAATGGACGTTGTTGCCCACATGTGTGAGGGGTGTGTGCCATGACTCACTGATTTTTTTTAAATTTTTTCCCACAATGCTTGCTTTCAATACAATTTTGAAAAAGGCGAGCCACAATTCCTGGACAATCTCACACCAAAGGGGGGTTAATCAGTTTTGAAAATACGTGTTAAAATACTGCTTTTTCACCGCTACAGAACACGACGCCTAGTGTAGTTTCGATTGTAAGTAATAGTGGTAACCATAGTTTGGCTTCTCGCGTTACATGCATTCCCTTCTCGCTGCTCTTGCAACGTTGGCAGGACCCCCTCCCCCCCCCCCCTTTCCCGAAAAAAAAACGAAATGCACAGAATTTTATTTTTTAACCAATCCTCAAAAAGTAAATGCCAAGACAAAGGCGATATTCAGTTTACAAAACACAGTAGTTACCGGGAACCCGCTGCGCTGATTCGCAACGAGAAATAAAAAAATCGCGCCAATCCACCCCGTGAATGTGGTTGGAAAGCAAAGCTGTAAACAGCACCCATAAGGATTACTTATGCTACGTCACTTAAAATCACTCACATCGCTCTACAAATAGTAAAACAAGAGAGACGTGAAATGCACTTAACCATACCATTTATTACTTCAAAGAGATATTCTTGGTAAGGTTAAATCAATGCATGATGCATGAACGGTGTTTGGTTGAGTTGTATTGGTGTAGCAAGAGCGGAAACTTTTTTTTATAAAATCAAAGTAAGCTCCAACCTGGTGTTAGACGATCTGACTTCTCCGTCTCTGCGCCGCGGACGGAGGCGACGAGACTTGCGGCTGAGAAGGAGGAGGAAGAAATACTTCTGTTCAGATTTCTGAACGGCCCAGAGTGCAGCCTTGGGGAGTGATTCCTTCTTTTGTGGGGCCCATATGCAGTCCGCGCGGCCTGTGTTCTGTCCACCCGCTGAAGCTGGGTAGGTAGAGAGGGCCTGGACAGCAGTATCTCGCATTGCTCTTGTTGGGTAGTTGACGGAAAGAGAGGAGGGTGCTCAGGGCTAAAGTCGCACACCCCGATTACGAGGCGGAGTATTCCTACTTCTGAGAAAAATTTACATTCAGCGTCGTAGCGATTCGGATGCATTACGTGAAGACGCGTAGGCTGTGGGAAGGAGCCCGGATTGTATGAGCCGTAGGGTAGTTTGTTGTTCTCTGGAAAGGTCAGGGTAAGGCGAAGGTACGGTCTGTCTCAGAAGGCGATAATGCTGGATTATCTCCCTGGACGTGACAAGCGGGTGATTGTCCTCGTGCAGCTCCATAGCACGGGAGGTAAAAGCGCAGGCTTGTTGGGTGGGCGTATTTGTTGCCCTCCATTGATGTGTGAGGCGGTGTCCAGATGAGCTGAATGGAACCGTTTTGGGAGTGGTTTTTTAGCACGCACAGTGCAGGTCAGGACACCCAACCCGACTGGTAATTCCAGTAGGCTTGCTGGGAATCGGTGACTACCCTCCGAACCCCTGGTTGAGTGAGAGCCAAGGTGATGGCTGACTCTTCTGCTGCCGTCATTTGTTGGGTCCTAAGCGAGGTACACGCAAGGAGGTTGGTTCTGGAGGTAGCCACGATGATGGCGTGTTGCTGCCCTCGATGTTAGGAGAAGTCTGTGTAGATAACTCCATGAGCCCCACCGAGGGTGGTGTTTAGCGCTTGAGCCCGTGCTTTTCGTTGACCGTCGTCATGTGAGGGGTTCATATTTCTAAGCAAAGGGAGCATCTTTAGTTTTAGCCGACAAAAGTCCAGGAGTACATCAAGCGGAGTGACATTCTGTGCTGCCCAGCCAAACTGGGGATGCATGCGGCAACCTGCCGCAGTTCTGTTCGTTCGGAGCTTCTGGATAGGAAGATGGCCCTCTATCAGCACTTGCACCGTGTTGTAGAGCCCCGTGCTAAGCAGACTCTCTGTGGACGCACTCATGAGAAGACCAATGGCTTGCTCGACGGCCTTTCTAATCATTATATAAAGCATCTCTATGTCTTCCTTATCGAGAAGAAGACAGGGGGTTGACGTAAGTGACTCTCGAGAGGACAAAAGCTTCAATTAATCGAAAGGTATCGGATTACTTGAGGCCTCGCTTCTTGGTGACAACTCGCCTGATCATGTGTATGATTTGATTAATGCTGTTGTTGAGGCGCTGCAAGGAGACGTCACTCTTTGTGCTAGCCTCGAGGTGTAAGCCCAGGATCTTGATGCTGGGGCTTGGAGTGATGGCCTGGCCATCAAGGAGTATTTGAATGTATTCCTTGGTTTAGCGTGAGGGCGGACGACGTGGAGCTGTAATTTTTTACGTGAACACTGAAGGCCACAGGCTTTAGCACATTGGCGGAGTAGAAGTGAGATGCCATGCATTGGTGTGAGCTTCCTTTAATTCTTGTAACTCTTAGCACATGAGCAGGGTGCTCACAGGGCCGCTAGACGGGGATGAGTGGTCGCGTGACGCTTTCACGTGGCATTGAGCGAGAACGCAGGGGGTAAACCCGGAGATGTGCTTGGTGAGTACACCACCTGTCTTCCCCGTCTTCGCATGGGCTCGTAGCTGAATCGGTAAGACAACGGGCTCTCGCTTTGTTGGTCTATTAGTTCCAGGTTCGAATTCCGGCGGTGCTAGTAAATTCTTTTATTTGTTCGCTGGAGTTTTCTGGTGACACCAACGGTCGCGAAAGAACCCTTGGGGGGTCGAGGTAGAAAGCTTTGCTTTAAAAGGAAATGTTCTCCTACTTCTGCAACAGCGCAACTTCATTTATTGCCATCTTTAGGGTTCGTAAGCGACCTTATACGCAAGAATGCAAACACATCTCCCTGTTGCAGGCACCTGTTAGATTTTAAAAGGAACGCAAATGGTCAACAGAAGAAAATTTGTGCTCACTGTGAGGTCTCAGAAGCTTCGTTTGCACACTGTAAACCTGCTTGTCACTTTGCGAAAACCTAGCTAAACATGAGATGTTGATTGTACTGCGTGCGTTGACAATTCTATTCGCAAGTTCACTTGTGACGAAAGCCGTAAATAAGTGATCCGAAACCGTTATTCATCAAACCTTTCTTCAGAGTCGCTAAAATTTCATTTAAAAGACCCGTTAGAGCGGTTACATTTATATATCTGCACTGATCAAGATTCAGTAATCTTATGTTACCTTTTGAACACACAAAAAATATCGTAAGCTCTTAGGAAGAATTTCGGGGCAGTTGAGTAGTGTTACCATTTCAGGGCATCCCACAAATGCAAGAATGCGTCATTCTACCAGTGAAAGCGATTGAGATTGCCGTTGTAAACTGAATTTCAGAGATCGAGGCTTCCTGATTTGTTTCTATTTATGCTTTTATTGAAGGCTCAAAGCCATAGTCTGGAAAGATCGAGCTTGCTACGAGCCACAGCGTACAAGTTCATTATCACAATTACGGCCATTCTGAGACTCCCGATGAGTCGTCGCTTTTTTTGGCGTAGTAATGAAAACTGACTGCCGCTTTCATGCTATACATTGAACGTTGAGGAACCGAACTTGTTTGCACCTTTCGTGCGCACATACGGCGAGAAAAAGGCACGAAGCGCGCCCACAGTGTGCATTCTTACGGGCCGCTCAGCGGAGCATCCACACTATCAGCGCGACGCTGTCGCCACCTACACGTCGAGCTCGCGGCGAATAACCGGTGTGCCGCTCTCCGGCGGCCTTTAGGTCGACGGTTGCTCTTTGCTTGCGATTGAACCCCCCTCAGCGTCGCATCACACCAGGGTTCCCGCGAGGGGAGGTGGGCGTAATTTTTTACGATTGCGTCGGTGTCAGGGTCAGCAGCTTCGCAGTAGACGGCAATCATTAGGCTTCCACGAGTTGGCAGTGTAACGAGTTCACCGGAAATTCTTTGCGCAGCCAGTTTTTCGGGGCTTGGCTTCAACGTCATGGCGTTATCGGCGGGAAAAGTTACTGATTTGGCCGGCACGTCAATAATAGCCCCGTTTTCCCCCCCTTTTGTTTGGCGCTCTTTGCCCCAGGTGGCCTTGCGCCAAAAAACTCCAACCATCAAAAGAGCTTCCTGAGCTCGTCCCGGACTACTGAGTGTATGGTCTCGCGTAGTGTATCCGTACGAATCCGCATTCCGTCAGCGTAGTTCGCATTGGCCACAGCGTTGTGCTACTGAGCACGAGGACGCGAGTTGGATTCCCCGCCGCTGCGGCCGCTTTTCTGATGGAGGCGAAAAGCAAAAACGCCCGCGGGTACGAGATTTCAGCGCACGGTAAATTTCCCCAGGTGGTCAAAATTAATCCGGAACCCTCCACTACGGCGCGCCTCATCGCCTGTGTTGCGTCGGCGCCTTAGATCCTAAAATCGATCAAACAAATCGCATTGGCCACAGCAACAGATTGGCGGTCATACTGTTTAGTACGCATCCCAAGGGCCTTCTCAAGTGTGTTAGCCTCGGACATGAATTCGGCGACGGTTTTTTGCTGGATTACGGACAAGCCCAGCAAACAGTCCTTCCTTAAGAAGCGTATTACGTGCATTAAGAAGCGCATTAAGAAGTGTACCTTCTTGTTTTCCGCCATTTCAGGTGCAGCTCGCCTGAAGAGCCTTATCGTCTCTTCGACGAACACGACTACACTTTCGTTAGGGTATTTCTAGCGCGTCTGCAGCAAGACCTCAGCCAGCTATTTCCGCACAACCATGGTGAACGTCGTTAAAAATGGCGTCCTAAATTCCTGCCAGGACTCTAGGGAGCTCATATGCTTTTCTAACCAGATCCAAGCTTAATCACCAATGTACAGCAACACGTGCCTCAGAGTCTCCTCGGTGTTCCCGCGGTTAAACAACCTGACCCGTCAGACTTCCTCTAACCAGACTTTGGGATCCTCTGAGGGTGACCCATGAAAAGATGTCGGCTGCCTGGGTTGTTGAACTACGGGACAAGTGGTAGCGTCAGTCATGGTCGCAGCATTGTTCATGGTGGAGGCCACGACGTCTTGTTTCTTCAGTCTCTAAGGAAGTAGTCCAAGCTCGGGGTGAAGTCCTTGCTGTCGGCGGCTGGTACAAGTGGGTTTTGCCTGGCGACTTGCTTGGAATTTAGGGTTCATGTACTTAGCACCTCTACAAGATGTCACGTGGCCAAAGACAGCGCAGGTTTCTTGAGAGCACACACTTTATTGGAACGAACTTGTGCTCTGCTAACAACTCAAAGAATACACAAGCGGCGAAGGAGCGGTCATCAAAGTGACGTGTGCAGGCGAGTGCGCAGGCGAGGTGTTTTCCTTGCAAGCATTTATCTTTCGGCATTGATCCTTTGAGAACCATCGGATCAAATCTAGAACATTGGTGATTTATAACGAACATTCTGTTCTAGCGACGACAGGCGATACACCCTTCCTATCGAATGAGATAGCCTGTGCGGCATACAAAAAAGACTGAAACGCGTGGTTCCTTTCTAACTTTGATAAGACAGCTGGGCGTGCCAGACGCCGGGAACTAAACACACAAGTAAACAAAGCAGAAGGTATAGTTCACGGCAATATGCATAATATCGCTGGAGGCCGTCGGTTCATATAACAAAAAACTTTAAAGATCGGCAATAATCGCGCTGACGACCACAGTTATTCTCCGCATTTACTGGTTACGTGGAGAGAAGGAACCGCATTTCCGCCGACAAGTGTTTGTTCGTTTATCACCGACGCACAGACACGCACACACATAACACACATGCACACACACACACACGCACAAACATGCGCACAGACGCACACGCGTACGCACACGCACACGCACACGCGCACGCGGACGCACACGCATACACACACGCACGCACGCGCACACGTACGCACTCACGCGCATGCCCATACATACACACAAACGCACATGCACACACCACACGCACGCACGCGCGCATGCGCTTACCCCAACAAAAACACCCCGGTCTAGTTTCGCGCACGCCGACTTGTGTGTACCACGAGGGGGGCCTTTCGCATCTGCGCCTTCGCGGTGCGCCTCACACAGAATCGTACGTATCGTACAAGGGGTTCGAGCTCCATTCTTATTTGCTTGCAAAGGAGTTAGCACCATCTCGGCCCACTTTTGTCGGATGGAAAATTGCACAGGCAAAAAAAAAAACAAAAAAACTAAGCTCTGTGGTGTTAGCAGCCCCTTTAAGCGAACTGGATGGCGAAACAAATGAAAGAGAGAAATGGGATCTTGAGCAAGTATTTTTCGCCAGACGCAAAAAAAATATCTCTGAAACAAATACAGAACAAGAGTACAGATACGGCAAAACGAACGGGAAAGAACACGAGCTCGAGGGAGGGATTCAGTAAAACGGAAAGGCCGGGGCGCGCTTTGACGGGAGCTTAGCGCTGTACTCTCAAGAACAGCTTAACGCCGTAGTCGGCGGAACAATACGCGCGCGTCTTCATGCTCATCCTCTCGCGAGCGTAGGAAGCAGCCGAAAATCCTCGTCTTAACTTGGCGCACGATTTTCGGGCCTTGGGGATCAGGCACAAAGGAATGTTCGCACGAACGGGCCAGCCTCCCAGCAGATCTTGGCAGCAGCGAGCTAGAATGGTCCGCCGTCTTTCGCGCTTCCCCTTCCTTCCTTTCCGAGCGGGCCTTTTGCCAAAGTCTTTCCCACTACACAATGCCAGGATCGAGCTTCGAGCGAAAATACCGGCGCAACTACCGAGCTTCCTTTTCTCCCCCCCCCCCCTCCCAACACGAAGGCTTCCTAAATCCAGCGCAAGAAGTACGCGATTGTCTGTAGGCACCCTTCTTTTATTGTCGTCTATTCTATCTTGACTTGGCCCCTCCTGTTGCGCCTGTCGACAGAGGCCCACGTCCTTTCCTGCGGTGGCGCCTCTTATATCTCCTCATTCACAAGTTTTGTTTTAAAAGGGAGAACGTAGAATCACAGACGGGGATTCCGCTGACGAAAGATGACGAAAACGTCAGAATGCCAGCAGTTTTAAAGATGTTCCAATCAGCAGCTTCTTGGCAGTCCCGAATTCCTGAATTGGGCGCTACCTGCAGCCTACCTATGTCGGCCACTCTTGCCTTTTGAGCAGGATAATTAATTAATTGTGAGTGTGTCTTAACAGCAAGACGCGAAAAAACTCGCATGTCTCCTTCATTAGCAGGAGCAGGTGGGTAAACGTTAAAAAAAAAAAGAAATCAGGAACTGTAGGCTACAGCGTACGACGTCTGAGAGCAAAATCTCTGGCCTCTGATTAGGTCGTACTTCTCTAGAGCGCAAATCCCTGCGAGTACGCCTCCTGGCAAGTTTCCCCAATGACTGATCCTTGGGGAGATAAGAGGAAGTGAGATAACGACGAGACTACACATAATATTTTACTTGCGTGCGCTGGGACATTGCTCACGCAGAATTTCGCCTTGCGAGATGTTACAGCGCAAGTGTTTTTTTTTTCTTCTAATTGCGCGCCCCTCCACTGCCGTTATGCAACGCTGCTGCGCGACATCTTTGTTGCGTTAGAAACCATCGCAGCGGTGCCTACGATGCAAACATTGCTCCACTTCATCATCTGCCCTGCAATGCTACCCTGTTTCGATAGCAACCGTTATGCATCTTTGCGTTCTGTGTTCGAACTGCGAAGCGAAATTCTTGTCTAAATTCTTGCTTTGAAAAATACGGCAGCTATTTTGCAGATTACCCATTTAACCAACTTGTTGCTGCCAATATTGAATTTCACATTACTTAGTAGGGGTCGCAATTGCTCAGTTACCCCATCTTTAGTAATGGTGTTAATTACCAGGTCATCGCTTTGCAGACCCGCTGACTTTATGTGGACTACGCGTCGCTGTCAGCTCCCGGGTGTCTCTCCTTCAAGCTGCCTTTATATCAATTTTAATATACACGTTTGGGCAGAGCAGGCCCACAGTTTTCCAGGTATATGCATCGGCTTTACGCAACAGAAAATCGCCGACTGTCCCGCCCCGTCCTCAGCGGTTAGATACCTTTTCCGGGGTAGTAAGGATGAGTACATGAATCACGGCAGCAGCTCCCTACACCCAGCGATAACTGTGACAAACATGTACAAAACATGATGTGGAACCAAAGGGAGGATGTAATGCGCGTCACGATATTTGCGCAGGCAGCAGAAAAAGCAGACATCGGCTCTGCAAGCAGTTTACTGCTCACTTGCATTCTTCTCCGTTACCGCCTGCAATCGGATTGCGATGGACCTACCGAACTATTCATATCGCTACGGTGCAAAAGGGCTTATTTAAATAAGGGGACGGGAACTAGTGAGTTGAAGCAGGCGGGCCACTGGACGTTTAGACAGTACGAGTGGGAACCAACTTCTGCCTCTTAGCCTGGTTATCAGCGACCTCTTGAAACATGCCTTTCAAGGGAATTGTTTATCATAACAGCAGAATAGTCTCTGCCACTGCTTTCCACCAGTTTCCGACCAGAGATTCGCAGTTGGGTGCGTGACAATAGTGTTTTCTCCGCATAGTCTGGCATGAGAGGCTTCTTTTCTTCCGCTCCCTTTTGCAGCCACTTTGCGTGGCTAGTGGAGCTTCTGCGCAAAGTCTTCAGCCGCATGGCTTTATTTTTATTTATTTAAAGGGTACCTCTAGCCTTGGGGCAAGGCTTTAAGCAGGAGTTGGCGATACAACGAAAGAAAACAGCCCAACAAAAGGGGAAAAAAACATTTGAATGCATCGTAACCTAAAACATAAATTTTAATGCACCGTAACCTAGCAGACACAATAGGGGTGACATTCCTTCTTAGGTGAGCATAAGCCCGGCACTTCGCTATTTACTACCCCCGCTGTTCTATTGACAAACAGTTAAAAGAAGCCCGCTGTTCGGCCCCGGTGGCATGTATAGTAGCCATTTATTCACTGGCTAGGCCAAGATTTGCGATTGCGTGTCCGTAAAATTTCACTTCCTCTGTCGAAAAAAACTTTTTTCTTCCCGGTTCATACTGAAACGTTGCCTGTTAAAACGTGGCTGCAAAAAGGAATATATTCGCGCCCTCCGTAAACTATCACCGATAGGATGTACGCGAACGATTTACAACTGTCGAATTCAAAGATGCAATAATGCTTTTCGAAACCCTCCAAACGGCTGTTGAGGAGGACTTTAACCTTACAACCCATAGTGTGAGGTATCCTGTTTCACGCGTACATGATGATGTGCCTCGGGCTTGTTTTTTCCTATTCACCTGGCTTGCTGATGCAAAATGCGTACTTTGGATAAACGCGTTGAGCCCATGATATCTTCCAGATTACATTTTTTATCAAACAATCCTTAATCTCCAAAATGTGTATGACCGAAATGAATCCTGCCGAGAACGGTATTTCGTGCTTTTTCGATGTTCATGGTTTAACGTTGTGGTACCGGGGTTCTTGCACCCGGCCGCGGTTCCCAAGAAAGGACACTGAGCCCCCTCGATCACACCTTTACTTGGAGTCCCACTACGCCAAGGTACACCGCTCAGCCGATCCGGCTGCACACACGTCGCCCAGCCGAGTCCGCCATGTCCTATCCTCGCTCCTCTCGCGCCACCTCCTCATCCTCCGCCGGCACATGTCCATCCCGTGGGATTGTCCACCGCCACTATTGCCGGATTACCACAACGTCGAGGTCTGGGTCTGTTGGTTACCCCCGTTTTAAGCCGCATGTAATGTAATTGATCATCTAAAATAATTTTTTCTGCGATTGTTCAGTCAAGTTTTGTCCTTAATCTTATATTAAACCTATTCAAATTTGTGCATACTTGCAAATATCTATAGCTACATTGCCTTGTCGTGTAATACATTCCATGTCTGAGAAAAGCCTCCGTGGCTTCACAGGTAGCTTCGTGGGTTCTGACGCAAACAGCCAGGCATCAAGCCGCAGAAATTCTGGCATTTCTAAAAACCATGTCCTACGATTACTTTAACGGTAAAAAAGGCTGTCGCGGCCTATTTATACGCCTCAGGCCTCAAATGGGCCGGAGGCGTACAACCGAGAGTACCAACATTATTTTAATTATGAGCCCACGTTGGGTGAAAGGTTTTTACGGCAGCAAATGAAAAAAAAAGTTGCAAGTGACATCTACGTTTAAGTCTTAAGATGTAAGGCGCGATAGCGTTACTTCGGCATGGAGGGAGCGTTTTGGCTTGGAGTCGTGCATTTACCATTTATGCTTTCCGGAAATTGCAGTTCAGCGACGATAGGTAGAATAGCCGCAACGATCACTGCGGCACAGGAAAAGCAGACATTTTCACTTGTGTGGCTTAAGATGTCGTCCCTTAAGGTTGAGGCTGCGGTGCGTTGGTCAGTTTAAGCAAGAAGGTGACAGTGTCAGTGTCTCGCTGTATTTATTCTCTAGCGTTGTGGGGTAACTGAATGTCTTGGTTTATTTATAACAAACACGCAGAGAGAGAGAGAGAGAGAGAGAGAGAGAGAGGGAGCTTTATTGGGTAAAATTTAATGGAAGTCGTTGACCCCTGAGCGTATCCGTGAATATGACCACGTCGCGTAAAGAAGGTGGGTGTTTGCCAGTATTTAGCACAGTTTAAGCTTAATGTCGCACGTTTCCTACTTACATCTTCGCCCATCTAGACTTGTAGATATATGTACTTGATAAATATCGCGCGCGTAGTTTGCAGTTACTCGGCGCTTAGACCTTTTGTGTGGCACGGGGAAGGATGGTGTTCATAAGTGTGGTAGTCGTGGTCAACCTGGAACACGGTATGCGAGTTTGCGTTGATCATCGTCTGCTGCATGGTCCCCTTCCAGTCCGCCGTGTCCTGGTTTTATTGTGACGTGAACTTTCATCTTTGTGGATTTACAAATCCTCTTTAGTTTAGGCACTATGCCTGCAGCCAAGAGACTAATGGCCTTTTGAGCGTGTTCAACGATGTTTAAGCAGAGTTCCGTTAGTCAAATTCTAAAGAAGATTTCCGCTTTTCCTTTCCTGTTTGTGGAGGGTAATGAAGTCGCAGCGATTTACACTGCACATAGTACACTGCGACAATTGCTGCCTTCGTCCTTTCAAACGTCCCGGAGTCGGCGTATACTGTATTTTCGTAGTTTTGGAGATTTCCTCGACATAATTTGCTCCTAGCCTTCCGCCTGTTCTTGTGTAAACCTGGGTCTATGTTTTTCGGCAGTGGGAGGGCTTTAATGTGGAGAGCTGCTGGATTGATGACATATCCATCATGGCGTCCAGACCTTTCTCTCTGGAGGTGCGGCGTATATTCCATAGCACGGCCGGTCCAAATTTTTTCCAGGAGCTCTTTTCGTGCTAGGATAGTAGCCTGTCAGATATATTCAAAGTTATTACAAGACAATTCAGTACCCTTGCGGTGAACTTGAAAACTGAGATGCAGGCGCGCCGGGCTGCCCTATCTGCTGCTGTGACAATGTTCCTTATTTGGCTTTCTTCAGTGCGGGGAAGTTTCTGGTACGGCAGGCTGACCGATATCCGACTCGTGATCATTGCGTATAAGTTTTCTCGTTTCTTCTTTTATTCCTGTTGTCCCGTGTATCGGCGTTTTACATCATCACCAGCCTATCTACGCCCACTGCAGGGCAAAGGCCTCTCCCATTAATCTCCCATTATGCCGTCATTTTACAATGTAAGCTCAATGTTCAAATATTCCCTGTATTTCTGCGACTGCGTGATCGGCTTTGTCGCTTCTCTGTGTGGCCATTCCAATAATTCTTACTTGGCTGTTTTCTGACATCACATGCTGACGTATTTTTAGGTTTTGTAAACTGTCCGCGTGTCCCCATTCATCGTTTACCGCAGAGAGCTTGAGGTGCTGTCGGGCCCGAAAAGTTCGAAAAACATGTCAAAATTGTGGCAATTAGAAGCCATACACTCGGTTTTATTTTTTTTTATTGCGACTCATTTTATTTGGTTTCTGGTGCTAATTTAGGTTTTCCAGAGATTTAGAGTGTCTGGCGTTAATATTTTGCACGTCTTCTATTTAGGTGACACAATGTAAGCGCCGGTATTAGGGTAGGTTGGAGCAACGCCGCCTGTATAAACATTGCCTAACGAGTGAGCGAAAAATGGCCTAACAGCCACTCTCCTGCTGCTCTCTCCTACCCTTTCCCGCTCCGTAGCCTTTCTGCGAGCTTTCATGTCCACCAGCCAGCGCCGCTTCACGGAAACTGTGCAAAATAGTTGACAGTTTGTCTAGCGTTACCCAGGTGGTGCTCCCACGCCTTTATGTTTTTCATTATGCCTGTTTATCTTGATCTATCGCTGATGAAACAGCCTTTGCGAAGGCGGCCGTAAAACCTCTTGTGCTGCCTCTGGCTGATGCCGGCTTTGCGCGCTTACCTACTTGGATCACTGGCCCCAAAATTTTCTGAGTAGGGCATCCCCCCTCTGTACCCTCCGCAATTGTTTTGTCGACGCTGTTCGCAATCCGCATCGGTACGCCATTTTAAAATTGAGGACTGTACTGTAGAAGCGTCCGGACAGCGTAGCTGGACCTTAACTGCTTATCCTTTTATTGTCTATAATACCCTGAAATTTACAAGCACGGGATATTATTTGGAAAGTAATGGTAAAAGTCAGCGCTTGAACAAAAAATGCACGCATTTTTTTCTTCACTAAGTGCACCAGAGAGAAAAATATGAGCGCAATAATGGCTGCACCATCCGAAAATATCGATTTTCTGTTTGCTATTTGACACCTCACAATTAATATGTTCTTACACTATTCCAGTGCGTCCTCCGTCAGTCATCTCTGGAAAAATGCAGCAGGTATGAAGCGAGCGACACATTGAACGAGATCCGCAGTGCGCCCCAGAACAAGCGCACCGTCGCGGCTAAGATGTGAAGGAAACGGCTCTTGAAACTCAACAAGCGAGCTGACAGATACACGCCGTAGAAGTGGGTGCAGCGTTCGCGACTCGCAAGCAGTGACTTAAGGCGGGACGTCCGGCGGCGCGCGCAACATAGCTGATGAGTGCCTGAACAACGCCGCCTGTATTAACATTGCCTGACGCGTCGCGCGCTTTTCAATGGGAAGGGTAGGGACGCTTAGTTCAGGCACTGATCCGCTATGTGGCGCGTGCCGGCGGACATCTCGCCTTACGTCACTGCTCGCGAGCCGCGAACGCTGCACCCACTTCTACGACGTGTGTTTGTCAGCTTGCCTGTTGGGATTCAAGGGCCGTTTCGCTTACATCTTAGCCGCGACGGGGCGCTAGTTCTGTGGCGCAATGGGGGATCTCGTTCAACGTGTCGCTCGCTTCATACTTGCTGCATTTTTCCAAAGATAAAGACAGAGGCGGGCTGAAATAGTGTAAGAACATACTGATTGTCGGATAGACATATAGCTAACAGAAAAACGATATTTTCGGATGGGGCAGCCATTATTTTACTGATATTTTTCTTTCTGGAGTATTTAGAGAAGAAAAAATTGCGTGCACGTTTTTTGTTCAGGCGCTCACTTCTACGATTACTTTCCAATAATATCACGTGCTTGTAAACTTCAGAAAATTATAGGAAACAAAAGGATAAGCAGCTGGGATCTCGCCACGCTGTCCGGGCGCTTCTACAGTATAGTCCTCAATTTTAGAAGTGCGTACCGATGCGGAGTGCGAGCAGCGGGGTCAAAACAATACGTAAATGCGGAGGGGATAGAGGTGGGATGCCCCACTCAGAAAATTTCAGGGCCTGTGATCCAAGTAGATAAGCGCGCAAAGCTGGCCTGCGGCAGCGCAAGGGATTTTGCTTCGTGACAAAGGAAGTTTTATCAGTGACAGACCAAGACAGACAAGCATGGTGAAAAACAAGAAGGCGTAGGAGCGCCGCCTCGGGAACGCTAAACAAACTTTCCACTATTTTGCATAGTTTCCGAGAAGCGGCGCTGGCTGGCGGACACGAAAGCACGCTGGAAGGCTACGGAGCGGGGAAGGGTAGGAGAGAGCAACAGGAGAGTGGCTGTTTGGCCATTTTTCGCTCACGCGTTAGGCAATGTTTATACAGGCGGCGTTGGCCTGAACTAAGCGTCCCTACCGTTCCCATTGGAAAGCGGGCGACGCGTTAGGCAATGTTTATACAGGCGGTGTTGGTTGTAGAGGCGCTTTGTATAGCGGCGTAAGTTCCGGGCACAGCTAGCGACCGAATGTGCCGAGCATGCGACTACCTAGGGTGCGTAGAACGAACATCACTGCGCAGGCGTGGCGCCTGCTTGAATCGCGTATCTTTTCTCTGATCTCGGCCGTATTATCATTGCCCTCCTTTCCACATCCTAGTTGCCGCTGCTCTGTACTGCCGCTTCAGGCGATCCCCTGTATCTGGCTGCCTCAGTTATAGTTTCCGGTTTGCAGCGGTGACGTACTTCATTGGACGCTGGATGAGCACGGCTGATAGCGGACGGCTAGCAGGCACGCAAATACCGAGAAATGAGTCTAATAACGCTATCACGTAAAAACTACGCATTAAAAATGGCACCGAAGAAAGGTGAGATAAAAGCGAACACTAAAACATGTCGGCTGAAGCTACTCGATGCACAGCAGAAACACAAGATAAGAAACTACTCGTGCTGTCCAAAACAATTGCGGGCGAGCATGACGAACGTAAAAACATATAAATAAAATAGAACAAAGAACCATTGCATTCATCCCGAGGGGAGCGTGACGGGAAGAAAATAGCACCAGAGGAGAGAGCCGCGAGGACAGGGAGTTGGGCGGCAGATGCGGCGTACTGTGTTTCGGCGATATTTGCAATGAATCGAGAAGATACGCGGCCAACATTTCTCTCTTTCGGCTGCTGCAATAAATAATACGTTAGAAAAAACAAGGCCTAATTCCCCAACAGTACTTTATAAAAAAGGCGGTAGACAATCTTTATTATATCTGCCTCACTTTTCGTGCCTGCTTTTCCCGCCATTACGCCATACGACGCCACCCGTGCTTCCTTAATATTACTGGTCAACGTTTGGTTCATCGCGTTGCGTGAGTGCTCTTCGCGCTGCGCCTGGACTATTTGGCTGCTCTGAGCGTAAAACAGCATTGTATTATAAAAAAAAAAATGAACTCAAAAAGGCACACACGCAACTTCATTCGTGACTTTTATTATTCCAAATATCAAACTTCAATACTAACACGATACCTAGTTAAGATGAAAAATGGTGCGCAGGTACTGGAAACATGCGATATTAGTATTTAAGGGCGAAATTGGGGGAGCCAATTTTGCCGTCAAGTTTAACTTGGCAAGTTCATTTGCTATCTTCATGGTTTGTACCCGAGTATTGTTTAACACGGCATACATTCTATTTCTTGTAGGTTTCCAAACAAATTTAACTGTTCCGCGCACAAGGGAGATTACAAAAGAAACAAAGAAAATCTGGAGTACGATAATTGTAACAGAAAATTGTCACGCAATGTAAAAGAAGCTCCTAAGGACCTTTGCTTCGAACCATTTACCACGCTGGTCATGTTGAGTATTCATGGTGGCGGTGGGTGGCGACACCGCGGACCCCCAGCTTCCACACATAAGCTGTGGCCAGCCGTGGCTATGTGTTCAGAGGTGGAGTGGAAAAACCTCAAACGGTGGCCGTCGTAGCACTGGTCAAGCTTCGGCCGATGGGCTAGCTGTCTGCTAACCAGGCAGGGAGCTCCGGGACCTTACTGACCTAGCATCAGCTGTAGGAGTTTTTAATTCACTGCGTATGTTGGGAGCCCTAAAGCAGGCAAATAGGTTTTGCGTATTAATAAGGGAAGTTGGTTGATTTCTTCAGGTTCCAGGGCCATGAAAGGTGTTCTGTTCTTCCAACCTGCTGAGTAGGAAGGTTTTGGATGATATAGCGTGGGTTGTATTCCATGAAGCCATTTTTTTTCTCCGCGTATGAATCTTTTCAGGTGGGGGAGCTGCGTTACAGTCCTGTTAAGTTGCGGTAAAAGGGCTGATCCAGATGCGTTGTGGGGAAATGGTACGCCTAAAAGTCTGAGTGTGGTGACTTGAGGGACTGAATTATTGTAGGTTGTCACTATATGGTCGGTGGTTGACGGATGTAGTCTCCATCTTGTGCAGGCCTCGAGAACACGGAGACCCGATGGACCTTTCGCACGTTTCCACCTTTTGCACCTTTTGCTCCTTTTGCACCGGTGTGTTGACCAGGGGTGATTTAAGTTGTTCAAGCCTGATGCTGGCTGTGCGGTTACTGAGGAGAGAGAGAGAGAGCGAGAGAGAGAGAGGGTTCCTAAATGTGAACTGGCGAGGTCAGCCCTGCTGGTGACAAGACTTGCTACGCCAGATGGGGGATGATTACAGTGATGAGTGGTGACTGTTGGACCACGGCCGTTCTATGGAAAGGAGATCTTTCATATCCAGCGGCCGTGGTTTGACATTATGGGTAGAGCGGCGAGAGGGAAACAAAAACGTTGAAAACGAGATACAAGGAAATGTTGCTAGCGAAGTTCGGACAAAAATTAAACTTGAAAAGGAAATCGCTCAGGTAAACTCCGAATCAAAGCACAAAGTAGGCGGTTCGATGGAAGGGAACAACATCAAACAAAGAAAAAGAAATATACAAACATCACAGCACGATCGAGTACACACCTTGAGACATTTGCACTGTGTACTATCTAAAGAGATTTTTCCAGTTCAGATTCCCGCAGGAAGCGGAGCAGAGCTTTACTTCGCAAGGCACTATGACCACTATTGGCCCAGGGTCCAAGAAAATGACAGTTTGAGCCTGCCCCATGTTGTACACGTGACAGGAAGCTAGCGGTAGTTTTTCGCGCAGCAGCGAATTGAGCGCGGACGTACAGTTAGTGATTTAAAGTCTCACACACGCCGAAAGAGTTGCTGAGGAAGGCGTTAACGTAGTTATATGCATTGATTCCGTAGTGGGTTTTGTTTATGTTTTCCAGTGTGGCTTGATGGCTGACGCAATGGAAGGCCCATTTTACATACTGTGTCGGGGTTGCTTTAGGGTGGTTCGACTTCGGTGGTTGATGACCTGTTGCGTGAGTTGCAGGAGGACGCCTTGGGTGGAGAGTTCGTGGCGGAAGCAAAACTTTGTCATTGTAGTTGCGATCTTAGGTAGTTTGGGAGTCTTTGATGCAGTAGGTGTTCAAACAGCTTTCAGTAAGAAAAAAAGAATGAACAAACGGTCAGAATTTTGAGCAGCAGTGACTTGATATGATTGCGGGTACTGTCCGAATGTCTGCGAAAAAGCCCTCATGTAACTCTCGAAGTTCGTGGGGCGTGGGGCATAAACACAGCGGGTAGGCTCAACAAATCGAATTAACAGGCAGGATAATAAAACGAATATTTTCAAACAAATGTTCCAAGATAGCAGTCTGTCTAGACAATAAATCAAAACAGCGCATTCAAGAGCACGTGGAGACACTGAGGTTTCCATCTATCGGTACATAATACCTATCTGTACGAACGATTCCTTTACAGACACAACTAACCGAGTTCAACCAGAAAACGCTACAAAAGTAAATACAACACATACCGTAGCGCAGCCCACTGCACGCCCGGACATGCGCAGGCAACCCTCTAACATTGACCGGACACGAAACCATGTGTGAATAAACCAAGCATAATATTTCGCAGAAGTGTTTACTTATGTACGCCATGTCTTTTCAGATGGAGGCGGAAAGCGAAAACGCCCGTGCGTCGAGATTTCGGGGCGCGTTATAGATCATCAAGTGGTCCAAATTAATCCGGAGCCTGCCCCTACAGCGCGCCTCATAGCTCAGGTGCAGCTTACGCGCGTTAAACACCACAATCACATCACATGTAGGCTATATGTGACTGCTACAGGCCCTGTTTCAGTCAAAAAGAATATATAACATCTGGTGGTAGTGAACACAAAGACAAGCGAGGGATGTTTAGAACTTTCTAAGAACGTAAAGGCGAAGCCGAGTTGGACCTTCTAACGATATCTTGACCGTTCTGTTGGACGTTGTGGCCGCGCCCGTCACCCCTTGAACACCACCCTACGAAGCTCATACCGCTCTCTCGCATTCACCAGGAGCCTCCTGTTCGCCCTCTCGGTACTTTCACTTTCCATGCGGGTCATACTGCACGTGCGGTGTGCTCCGTCATCCTTTCTCAGAGCCCTCCTTCGACCCTCCTCCAGCGCCGCTGTTTGCATTTCCCAGCGCGCGACTCTGGCTGGCGCTACTGTTTTTTGTATTTAATGGTTATCTCTAACATAAAATGCACGTGCCTAAAACAAAGGAATGCAAGACTTTCCACTATAAAATATTCTAGCGCATTTGGCTTTAAAGGGTGTTGAACCACTTAACTTTGCTTTTCTCGTGTTGACCATGAGGTTAATGAGCGTTGGCTTGGGCCACAACGTTATAGAAGGCGCGCTAAAATTTCTAGTGACGATTTGGTGCGTGCGGTTAGACGGGCGTCCCCTAGTATGGCTTATAATGGAACAGAGCTTACGCAGATCAGAATTCGATTCTAGGAATCTGCGGCGGAAGTGTTGACGTTTTTCGGATATAATGAAAGCTGTAACCCTAATACGGGCTGCTCTATCAGCGGCACTCAATTTATCATTGGTAGCTTAACCCGGACAAGATACCCAAGTCAGCGATGTTTCACAACAGGGCAAAGAATATCACGGTTCATTCAAGTCCAGTCCGCCTTTTTTTATTTTAACACAATAGTTTTTCAGAGTTTAGGATGTCATAATGAACAATTACAAATGATTCATAGGCGCAACATTCAAAATTCTCTGAAAGGAAATTGTGCTGGTCGTATACTTTTTAGGAACAGGTCGAGCGCCGGATATTGATAAATTTCGGTTTCTGAACCTGCCTTATATGATGTACTGATTGCGATGAACGTGAAACAAAACGATGCCCCCCCCACACACACACACACACACACAAATTGCCGGACAGTCTGCCCTCGACAACAAAGGAAATGGCGTGATGGTTTTCAGGACGAACG
This sequence comes from Haemaphysalis longicornis, assembly GCF_048455015.1. NCBI lineage: Eukaryota > Metazoa > Arthropoda > Arachnida > Ixodida > Ixodidae > Haemaphysalis > Haemaphysalis longicornis. Next base: position 199,803,256 of record NW_027526203.1, read on the forward strand.
TTTACATGGTTCGAGCACAGTGACTTCAAAGGCTCTGTGAGGTACATTATACGCGTTGGACAGCTTATCATTGCTTGGTGCCAGCGTTCGTGAGTGTATTTATATATCCTGCGGCGATACGATTTTTTTTACCATGTCGATGTTTGGGTCACCTATCATGCATATTCGTACGCGAAGAAAGTAAAGTGTGCGTACTTTGTCCACAAAAAATATTGGAGCTTAAGTTCCGAGGCGTGCAGACTGCAAGCATAGCCCCAACGACTGATTTCAAATATGAATGGATATGTATTCGGCAGTTATAAAAGAAATGCCAACCATTGTAGCGATCCAGCGGCTTTTAGTGACTGCCATACTACAGCCCAGTCTGACCAAGCAAGTGAAAAAAAAGTTCATTGTCACCGTAAAGCGAGTTGACCGTCAACAGTAGCTTGAGCAGGCGCCTTGTGCAGACTGTTGCAGTAGCACCTCCCTTGCAAGCCAGTTCATCAATCTAGGCATGGGTACAGGAAAATCTGTGTTGTTAAATACAGCTTTTAAGACTGGTATAATACAGAAAGGTCGCCTACCATTGTCCCTGACAAAGACAGTGTATGACAGCTGCATCTTACCGGTACTCACCTACGGGGCAGAGACTTCCAGGCTAACTAAAAGGGTCTAACTTAAATTAAGGACGACCTAGCAGGCAATAGAACGCTAGAAGATGGGTGTAACATTAAGGAACAGGAAGAGAGCGGAGTGGATATAATTTAATGTCAGCACTGGCACTACTAAGGCAACCTTAAGACTATGGCAGCTAATGTGATGAGCAACACTAACTATCTAAACATTACCTATGACAGCTAATGTGAGGTACCACTATATATAAGAACTATATTTCGTGAATGGGGACTGTGAGGACATTTTAGCCCAGCTATAGGTCCCATCTGAACTTGCAAAATATTTTTCTGTGTCTATCCTAACCCCTTTGGTGGATTGAAGTGACAATATATACACGGATGAAGCCATGTCCACAAAATGTGGCAAAAGGAAACATGCACAAACCCGGACAGCGTCACTGCCATGGACGTATGCTTCCTGCATCAGAATGGCGAGGTGGGCTAGTTGATATATATGCACAACTAAACCTTCAAAGAGCACATCCCTGAAAAACTCGTCATGTTGTCCGGTTCGCTTGTCCTGCTAGGCCTACATTTTTAGTTGAGGTATACGTTGTACAGCAAGGAAGCATCAAAGTAGTGCAAGAAATTTTTACAGCACAATCACATTCACACATAGTCTAAGTTGCACCAGTCAGCAGCCTGCAACATGTAAGTTATTAGCAAACGACAGGCCAGACACCAGAATCATACTCTGCCTTAAACCTGCGAAATCCCAAATGCTGTGTTACTCTGATCACCAAGGTGTGTTACACACTAAATTCATTAAGCTGAAAATTCCATAGGTGACAGAAATTTAACAGACATTTTTGAATATTTTACTAGGTTCTGAAAGGTTAATTTACGTTTGCGATGCTGCAGTCAGAGTACGAAGCACCACCAGCGCTGCTCATACTACTGTACCAGTTACGACATGCGTGTAGTTCTGACGTTACAAATAAATTCGGGTTGCATACACGTTGTTCATTCCAACATTTCACGACCAAACTGAGCGTTCGAAAAGATTGCACACTCAATCTAAACGTGAAGAAAGCACCCAGATGGCATTTTAATATAATGCTGCACTCTCGGAATTCACTCGATTTATTATTTTAGTTTAATGCTACACTCACGGCAATCATTCAATTTATTGTGCACGTTTTTAAACCGAAAACTACTTTGACGAAAAAAAAGGGCATCTGCAGAAACGAAACAAAAACCAATATCACGCTCAAAGTACACAATGTGCGTGTAACCTATACACGCTTATATTCCCACACGCGCTTATATCCGCACATGCACTTATATTCGCACTCTCCAGCTTCCCTTAGTTCATTTCATATCAAAACATTTCCCTAGCAAAACAGGACAGAACACAAACACTTCAACAAACGCAGGGCTAGGAATTGCGCGAGAATTTATTTTGTTTACAAACGCAGCAGCCAGGTACAAAGGTCTACCGACAAATCTCCGCAACGCACAAAGCGAGTCCCTCAAATCGTTAGGGCTAACCGCTTACGCGTACCGAAGTTCGAGAGCAACTCTACTACGTTAAATACATATGGCAAGAAAACAAGGTTCACTAGTACTCACTTACCTCCACTACTTGGCAGTATTTCTTCGTCCGGTAGATAAATCCATGGTAGTCAAATCACCGAAATAACGAAAGTTTAAGGCATGCACACCCGTGCCATCACCGGCCTGTAGCACGCGTATCGATACGGAGTGCAGTTAATACAACTGCGGAACGATCGGACTCGCTGCGCAGCGACTTCCTGTCTCGTGTTCGTCCGAGGGAAAAACTAGTTCCTCAAAGACCCCCACCTTGATAAAACGCGTTGCGAAATAGATGCCCAAGTTATTGGTAAATACAGATATTAGTTGGCAATTATATACAAGAGCTTGAGCGTGGGTATTTTTTAAAAAAAACAGTAATTGTAGCGACAATCTAGATTACGGCATTTAAAGGAGCCATGAAGAGAAAACAAAAGTTTGTTTTATTCGAAAGATTAGGTGTTTCATAGTACCCCAAGCGCTTTCCCGGAAGCAAATGATGCTTTATTCACTGAGAAATAAGGCAATTTAAGCCAAAATTTTAAATCTCCCGCTAAAATTGCACATTTTGTCACGTGACAAATGGCGTCACATGGCCGGTCCATGAAACAGATACTTAGTATGTCGACTCCATATAGCACCCACACGCGGGAGTCGACCGAGACGGCGGCCATTTTAAAAATACTAGTAACACAGTAACACCTAGTGCACCCGCAGCCCTAGTCATGGAATCACCTGATCCGGAGAACAAAACTCTCGCCGAGGAGCTCGGGCTTGCATTTAACAACCTCACACCACTTGAACGCTCAATGCTTTCAAGTGCACGAGCAGCAAGAGTTGTGGGATACGCGGTGGACGGGAAAGCGACCATTCCGCGATAGCCACAACAGACGAACGCCCAGCCGTCGGCACCGCTGCCTCGTCAGCCCCGTCGCGACGGACGAATACAGACTGGTACGTATGTGCCGTATTTTCAATTTCAGTAGCAGTATCGCTTATGCCAGTTGGCCGGTGTCGTGTATGGAAAGCCGTACGCTCGAGCTCTCTGCTCCGACCAGAAAGATTCGAGTGTCAATGCGCGGTGTGTACGGCAATTTTTTTCCCCAAGGTCAGAGCGCTTTGGCGAAGTCGGCGACGAGCGCCAGCATGTCCGGGAATCATTTCCTCGGAAATGAAGCGAGCACACTCGTACTTCCTTTAGCTCTCTTTCTCCTCCGTTTGCAAAGTTAACAAAACGTAGCCACTTGCTTCGCCGAGGTTCGTCGTTGGGCAGCACATGAAAGGAGATCTCACCGGCGGGGATGTCTCACTCCCTCGACGATTGGCCCGTACTACATGGGCATTTCAAAACACAGCAACGAAATTTTATTGTAAAGTGCTCGAACAAACTGAAGTTTTCAGTGGTTGTAAACTGTAAACGAGCTCGTAACGATAGCAGCAAGCCAACACGACCTCCATACCGAAACCTGTGCGACGAGTGGCACTATCTCGTTGCTGCTCTGTGTTCCTTACTCTCCTTGTTTCTATTTTTACCTTTGCTGGTTGGCGATATGACGGAAAAACCTCCTCTGAAGGGATTACGATACCAAGCAAGGTCGCGGCTGTGCGTGCTGGGACGGTACGTTGGCCCCGAAGAGCCTTGAACCCGAAAATTCGTCTGCGCGACGGTGGCAACGGCGAGATGTCGAGCTCGGCCAACGGTAGTTTCGTACGCATTGGCATACACGCTTGCGTGTTCGTTCGGAACTTCAACCGTTTACTCCACCGTTCTTTGTCATAAAAAGAATGTACAGTGTGTTTCACGGGAATTTAGCTCGCTATGCAAACTGTAAGCCCTGCCTAACATGCGTTTGCTTTTGCCGGCCTCCGCCAATCGCAGAGCATTCCCAAGTGACATCACAGGTTCTGTTGCGGAAAATGAGCTGGTGGGTCGCATGGTCATTTCCTTTTTTCCTAATTATGTAGCTTATTTGAGCGAAGTTTGCGTTATAAGTGGTGTCGTTATGGTTCTAACGAGGCAATCTTTCGAATTAACCAAACTTGTGTTTTCTCTTCATGGCTCCTTTAAGGCAATTTCAGGGTCTGCGGTGGAAATACAGCTGCCGTGGGATTGTGAGCGCCGTATTTTACGGTTTGTTCTAAGGCCCAACCACTTGCAGCGTATTTTCCGCGCTTTTGCACGTCGACATCGCCCCGCGTTGACGGCGTCAGCAAAATGCACGGCGACGTGAACTGACGCGGGAGGAGGAGGAACTAGAGGAGGAAACTTTATGGAACAGGTAGATCGAGCTTCGAAGTGGGCGGGGTCCTCAGTCCAGGACTCCGTTGGTGCGGCCTGCCGTCTTCGCCCTTTCAGCGAGCCAAAGCTGCTTACTTAGGTCCGAGCTGGCACGTTCACTCTCCCACTGCTCCTATGTAGCTACGCCGATGTCTATGCTGTTCGCCAGATATCAGCGTCGACGCAGCGCCAGAAAGCATCCGAAAGCAGGCGACATCATCCGGATTCCATGTCCATCTCCTGGTTTGGGGTCATTACGTTCGCAGAAAACAATCATTTTTTTTAACGTGCGGTAATTTAGTGCCTTGAGTCCAATTACAAGCTATTTCTTTTCGAAAGTGCGCATTCCTCCGTGGCTAGCTTGGCTTTCATCGGGGAGATCGGGGGTTTAGGAGAGCTTATTGCGAGTTAAATACGGGAGCTCTGGTTACAGCGCTTGTAGTGTTATCATGATGGGCTTGCCAGCAAGATCGGTGCGTAACGAACAAAGTTTATCAACGCCAGAAATCAAGCGGTGTATTCAATTTCATTCGCGGCTACCGTAGCTTCCATAGGGGGAACGATGAAGCGCGATAGCTTTTCTCGGCTTAAATAAGGAAGCTTTGGTTACATTACTTCCAGTATTAGCATAATTGACCTCGCCTCCAAGATCGGTGCGGAAGAAACAAGATTTAGCACTGCCGAAAGTTGTCAAATACGACCAAAACGAATCACCCGGCAATATTCGCTGGCAGCCTCTGTTAGGGTACCAAATTCTTGGGTCCACGCATTGTTTTCCGGCGTGTTCGAGTGGATTGGAGCTTAGGTGCTGCTGTTGTGTTTTGAAAGTGTATGGTTCGAATCTTGGAAAAACCTAACGAATTTTTTTAGTTTTTTTTTTTTTTTTGCAATGAGGGTGTCATCAAAATTTTTTTCAAGGCAAAAAAAGGCAGAGTACCTTGCCGTTTAACCTACAAGTGACGTTTGACGGTAACCTCAGTATCAAGGCAGCCCCGAAATTTGCTTTGCTCACACTTTGAATTCATGAAGCTGCAGTCGGTACGTAACATCAAGGTTAAATCAAATAGCAAGTAAAGTTGTGCTAATTGCGTCTTCGTTCATCATCCTATCTTATTTTGTTCAGATTTGACGGCAATGACCCCCCCCCCCTCCTCCCCCCCCCCCCTTACCAAAATAAACCTTACAAGGCTCGTTGGCAACGTCGCTTGTAAACGAATTCTGCACTAAGTCCCTGCCTCTTTCAGTGAGGTTCGGTATTGGGCTACTGTTTTGAAGGTCAATGGTTCTAAGCAATAGTGGTGCATTACAATACTTGCACCAACCCCTCGGTACAAAAAAAAACCCTTATAAAACACACACAAAACCGCTCGGTAACTTCAATACAGTACGCCTGCGGAGAGTTTGAAAATAAAGTATAGCAGATATAGCTAAAATAAATGTAACTGCGATAGACATGTTCGAAGTAAAAAATGGACATACCAGCAACATCTGAACAACGTCAGCAAAATAAGTCTAAATACCGTCCCCAAATGAAGCAGCAGCAACATCGAGAGTACGTCTTTAGCAAAGTTGAATAAACGTCCGACATTAAGGTACCAGCAACGTATCTCAACATCCAAAAATTTTCATTAAAATATTGCACGTTGTACGGATGTCTAATAGAGATACTTCTGGGACATAGACGTTCGGATCTTTTTGGGACGTCGCACAGATGTTAGTGGTTTGCTGGGTTATAACTGCGAAAAGAACGAAACACGAGCTGTAGTTACGCTGGACAGGCGTAGTCTCTCAAATTGGGTTTTATTATATGAACGCACGTTTATATAGAGCAGGCCATCGCGGTAGTGACAAACCGTCCTTCGAACAAAAAACGAGAAAACATTTGGCATTTGGAGAAAACATTTGATTTTGGCTTTACAAAAAATTGTAGTGCCAAAAGCGGCCTTAAAATCAGTGCGGACATCATTGCAGTATTATATTTATATAGACATCGTGTGCCCTAGAATTTAAACCGTGGTCATAAGGCATGCTGCTCACATAGACATATTCTTCATGAGTTAATCCCAAAGACGGAGAGATGCAATTTTCACCATTTCGCTGATGTGAAAGCGCTCTGTAACTCCACGTGTGGTAGTGCTTCTATAATTGAAAATAGCCGGTGTGTCATTAAATATTGGCTTGCACTCGTACTCCCGGGAGTGATCGGGCAAAGTGCCGCGTGTTTCATTTTTCAAGTGACAAGCGTACTCGCGAAAGTACGCGTTTAAGCAACGACTTGCCTCATCTATGTACTGCCTCCTACGAGATATCCCTAGCCTTATGGCATGCCCTGCAGAAGAGCGCTCTGTTAACTTTCATCTGGCTCTGGGCAATGCAAACCGGAGGAAGCTTGTCGCTTCTATGGCTACGCGTCGCAGCTTACAACGTGCGACCAACCACGTGTCCTTTCGTATAGCCATTGACGTGAACTTCACACGTGTTGTTGCGGGGCGGGCACAGCGCCCAGGCAAGCGGTGAGCTGCGACTGCTTGGACTTTACTGACTGCAGAAATTTCAAGGCTAACAGCAAGGTTTTATGCTTGGCACAGCAAAAGTCGGAGACCATATCTATTCCATTATCCAAGACGGACGCTGCTAGGACTCCCCGCAAACTTGCCCGGGAGACCACGATAGCCAAATGGACTACCCAAGAGTTCACGAGCTCTCGTATTCATGCCCTGAACCCGCATCTTCAGCGTCCTCTCCCATTAGGCCTCCCACGGACTGATGCAACCGTTCTTTGCCGTCTCTGGCTTGGGGTCGCCTTCACAAATGCTTACTCCCATTTCATTGGAATGGCAGACAGGCGTGTGAAGTCTGCGACACACCGGAGACCATACAGCATCTTCTATGCGAATGTCCGCGTTTTTCATCGACAAGGCAACTCTCCTCAGCTTTACGGAAGCTCGATTCTCGGCGGCTGTGAAGGCCAGTGGCCCAGGAGGAAATCCTGGGCCCCTGGCCTTCACCGTCATCTACGCACAAGGCCACAAAAGCGCTCCAGTGCTTCCTAAAAACAACGAACTTGCACAGAAGACTGTTGCGCAAGGGACTCCTTTTTGTCAAGTCAATGAGCTTTATCGCCTATAGCGCCATGGCGCTGGCCACACCTCTTTACGCTAGCTCTCTCTTTACCTTCCCCTTCTTTTACTCCTTTTCATCTTTTTTCCCATTGTTCCCCTTCCCCACGTGTAAGATAGCAAACTAGGCCACAGCCTGGTTGACATTCCTGCCTTTCCTTTACCTTTATTTCTTCCTTCCTTCCTTCCTTCCTCTCTTCTCTACCCCGCCAACCTCACATGCTCTCCTCTTTTCTTTCAATCCTCCCACTATAAACACGGAGGGGGTTTGCTCAAGGCAATTAAATTTTCCCGCGTTCCGCTGCTCGCGCCATCTACTGGAACCTTTAGCTACTGTGAAAACATTGCCACGAGGTCCAGGCTCACACGATTGTTTTTTTGTATTTGAAGTCAAAATATTGTTTTCAACGGGTATTTTTTATTTTCTCTCGCAAATATTGAGCACACATCTATTTTTAATTAAAAAAAACAGTGCAAGTACCAGTTGTGCATTGATATTTTTTTTCAAGTATGCCTAATATTTTCTTTTTGCTCAGCAATGTTGAGTATGAAGCATGATTTCAGATTTAGTGGTTCGGAAAAGCTTTGGCTATATAAACTATAGTCGTTCAAGAATTCTTAGTTTTGGCCGGTTAGCTGAATTGAGAGGGACAGACAGACATACAGACAGACAGACAGACAGACAGACAGACAGACAGACAGATCAAAATTTTTGGGATTAAGTAGCCCAAGAAGGACCATCATCTTTAATAGAACATGACGTTATCGTTGCCCCCCCCCTTATATTATTTGCAGAGAATCGTGCATGTCACTGAGCTCAGCAGATTGGGCGATCGGCCGTTCACAGTTGCGAAAATCTTTAAACATCGGACCCTACCATCAATTTCACAGAACGCCACCAAAGCTATTCTCGTTTTTCTAAACAATACAGGTTTACACTATACGAATGCCTATAGTACCTGGGAAAGGGCTGTGGGTGCGCACGCGTTTCCCCTCCTGTCTCTCTCTCTCTCTTTTTTTTCACCTGCCCCTGTTTTATCCCTGGACGTCACTCCCGTAGGGCAGAGTAGCAAACCTGGCTCCACGCCCGGTTACCCTCTTGTCCTTTCCAATTGCTTTTCTCTTCCTCGTTGCCACCTACAGGCCTATCTCAAGACCAACGGTTTACATTAACAGGTGCCCTGTAGATAACCAGTATTCACCGACAACTTATTTTGCTTCATACTACACTGGCTGTATAGCTTAAACTAAAGGGGGTGTAAAGAACATACGCGATTTCCTGCACTCCAGCACTTCAATTCTGCTAGAGTGCAGTACTGAGCTAGTTTGAAACCCGTGATAGGTTACTTCGCGGACAAAAATGAGGGCGAATGTGAAGGCACGCAGGACAGACACAGCGTTCGTCCGGTGTGTCTCTATAGATACACACGGTATGCTTTTGCTGTTATTTTTTGCCGTGCGTATAACAACGATTTTCGTGCGCATTTTGGTTAAACAAACGCCGCATGCAAGGGTAGTTAATGTACAGTCATGGACAAATGAAACGAAAACACGAAAATATGAACCAGGACACACAGATGGCGCGATTTCTTCCCATGCAAGTCAGAGTGACGGGTAGATTAGTAAGAGTGACAAAGTGTAGAAATGTGTCTTTCCAGATTTACCACCAACACGCTCTAAATCTGCTCAAAGATACCAGCACGCTAAGAAATGTTCAACGCGCCGCTCAGTTCTGACCCGGACGTGCAAGTCCGACTTGTCCGGATGGCTGAAGTACCTGCCATTGTCCGAGGACTCCTAACCCCCAACTAAAGTGTGATGTAGACACAAGGGGAGCTTCCCTCGTCTTCTTATTCCGTTGACCCCATCCTGGGCAAAACAAAGCTTTTTTGCAACTACTACTCCGCGTAGAAATCGTGGCGCCAGTGGTAGTACTCCATCCTAAGGCGTGCTATTGCTGAAAACACATGGGTAGTGTGAGTGGTGTTTCGCAGCACAAAAAAACCTCGATGAAAATCGGGGTAGAACCCCAGAACCCTAGTTTACTAGCCAAAGAATGCTACTCCTTAGCGTCGCTGACCCACGCACTTACTCAAATGGGCTTACAGTTATAGCTAGCACTGTTGAGTTTAAACGATGTCAACCGGAAGATGGTGCAACCAAGTCGCTGTGGTCTGCTATTTTTTTCAAAGTGAACTACCACACACCTTTTATTGACAGGTGGTAATGGTTAGTTTTTCGTTGTTGTTTTCGATAACCTCGAGAACAAACCCGTAGCTCACGAAGCATCTATCCACACACTATAAGATTGGGCGTTCATGACAAACTAGATGGCTGATATTCCACAAGATTTTCAGCAAATCCCTGAAAGCAAAAATCACTAACCTCTCATCCTGACGCGGTAATCCTACCCCTATTTACTTAATATTGTTACAAGCTAACTTTTCCGATGGCCCCGTCTTGAACTACCAATTCATAGTCTTGCGTATGGAGGAATATAAAGGGAATTATGTAGATCTCACAGCGGCGTTAGCGACGGGAGAACTTCGCGTGGTTCAACGTAACAGGTTATGTGACCGGAAAACGTCGAAACCTTATCCGTATTCAACGTTATATTGACTACATGAGCTCTTGTGTTTCCTCGGTTTTTTATTTTTTAATATGATACGGTAAGCTGAGCACAAAACCAAACGCAGCCATCTAACCGTATAGTAAAGATTTCCTCGCTGTGCTGTACTTTTTTTTTTTGTTTTACGTCCTCCCCATCCTCGGTTCGGTCTCTCCAGACCTTTTCTGGCTCCACGTTTTCTCCCTTCCTGGCTTCGACCTTTTCTCCGCCTTTTCTTTTGCTTCTTTCTCCCCCGGTCGTGTTCTTTGTTCTTCTCGGCGTGTCACAAGCGCCATGCTTGGCGGCTAACAAAGCTGCAACAAATTGAAACGAACAAAGCGGCGGAATGGAAAGGAGAAAAAGTACGAACAAGCGCGAGAGCCAGAAAAGGGGCGGCGGGAAGGGGACCTGAGCGGCGCGGGAGCCGAGCACCGCGCGGCCTCCTTTGCAGTTTGCCTTGGCTCAAAGCCTCCTTTTGTCGGGCTGCCTGCTGTCTGCTCCTAATTAAATCGCCCACTGCGCATGCGCCGGCTGGTGGGCGAGGGCGGTGCCCGTTGTGGCGCGCGCAAAAGGCGGAGAGAAGACGACGCCCTTGCCTGCGAGCTCAGACCTACGGGGAGCTTGGTGAGACACCGACGCTAGGGCACCGAGCGGCCCAGGCGTCGCCGGGGGTATAGCTGGGAAGGAAGACAGACGTATGTCCAAAGGGTTACTCGCGTTGATAAGCGAGATACGTACGGATGTCTTGCTTACAGGTGTTCACCATCTTCCACTGTCAAGTTTTACCTGTGCCATCTGACGTTTCTGGTTGGCGGAGCACCATCTATGTTTACCGTTCGATTACCGTAGTAGTCGTAAACTCCCCGAGGCGTTGAGGCACGGAGGAGTATAAATTAGAGAAAGAACTGATCTTCATAAAAATATTGTTCCTGCACTTCCGGCAACTAATTAGACATTGCAATATTTTTAACAAAAACGATATTTTGTCACAAACTCGGTTTTTGTTAAGCACTGTCACTTCGCAATTATATGCATGCAGTCGTAACAGAGCGCTCTGAACTCTTAAAAACGTCCGTTGGCTTGTGGGGCCGCAATGCACTAAATGGACAGTATTTGCGGTGAACTGGGACAAGTAGGATAGTAAGGAGATCCAGCATAAAAATGCGATCGTTGCTGATATTAATCAATGCACGCATAATGGTTTCCTTTCGACGACTTTACAGGGCAGATGGCATGCTTGTGTCTCATCGTATGTCACACCTCGTTGCTTTTCAAATTTGCCCCTTGAACACTTGGATTCATCAATGAGGGAAAATGAGACCCTTCTATTGGTTTTTGGTTTTAGAGTGCACCAGAAGTGTTTGCGTTTGCCTGTATTTGTTTGTTTGTATTCCGGTATTTTATACAAACAAGGCGTATGTGTTTAGAAGAACTTGTTGTTGGGCGAGTTAGTACATCTTGGTGAATAAACACGGGATTTGCGCATTGATATGTATTCCGATTTTTGCTCGTAAGAGCAAGCGTTGAGAAGAACGTTCTATATGTTCAAGTTCTACGAGGTACAAGTATTCCGAAGTTTATTTAGTTTTTCTAACCATTCATGTTCCTGCGTAATGCCCCGGAGAGCCCTTGCACTCTATATTCGTGGGTCCACTTTCCCACAACGTGTTTAAATAATCAATGAGTTCCAACAATGGGGTGAAGCGGGTCAGTGAGGTTGTTATATGGTTGTCATATGATGGGCCTCTCGTGGATTTCGGCCAATGCTTCGCGCACCTCAAGGGCATATGGGAACTAATAATAAGGCCAAGTACAAAAATTCTTCGTGTGAGAGCGTGCTACGGCAGACCAGTGCAAAGTCCTCACTTGCAGGTGCACCGGAAGCACGTACGTTGATTACCGAAATGATCGCAGCGTTTACATGTACAGCGCGAAAAACATGTCGTTGGTTGGAAAAAGAGTTGCTCCCATGTAAACTGTCAGAGCAAGTCAGAAGTGTTATTTCGCTGCGAAAAGCACGCGAAATTGGCTAGATAATTACGGAATATGCGAGCACGCGCGAACTTCCACGGTGTTTGGCGGCAGGCTTTGGTACACATTGAAACTCCTTCCTGTATTGTCCCTTGTGTTTTTAATGACGACCTTGTCGAGCATGGGAGCGCATCGGACAGATTATCCGGAGATTTCAGGCTCTGATCCCACGAAGACGTGGTGGTGGGGCAGGAATTGGTAACGGGGGGCGTTTGTGTTTCGGTTTCCAATCGGTGGGGTAGGTGGTTTCCGGAATCAAATGTAACGAGTAACCAGTAACGTGACCCGTCACGTTGCTAGGAAAACTTCCTAATCAAGGACTTTACCCCTTACTATTTTGACACGGGACCGACTACGTTACTAAATTACCAAAAAAAAGTCACGCCAACACTGCCACGAGTGGACAAAGTGTCTGTTGTATTGTCTGTCGCTGTCTCTCTTGGCTACAATACCCTCCGGAAAATGACTCGGCCATGTTATGGGCTATCAAGCAGTTCGCCTATACCTTTACGGCCTCTGTTTAGAAAGGCTTACTCACCGCAATGCTCTGTAGTCTGTGAAAGACTGTAGTCTGTCAAAGACACACCTGGTCACCTCAGCTGCTGACATTTTGCCTTCAGGACGTTGTTATTACAGTTATCTTCCGATCCGCCCGCAAGCATAACCACTGCGATGCACATTATGATTTCCTTATCCCCCTCAATACTGCTTCGTAAACGGGTATCTCATTCAAGAAACTACCTCAAGAAACTGATCCCAAAGTAACGTAGCGAATTGGGGAAGTTGCTGTAAGTTAATAGCGTAAAACAGCGCGACCAAACACGTACGGAAGAAAGGAAGACTCACAAGCGCTTGTGTGTCGTCCTTCCGTATGTGTGGTTGGGCTGAAGAGCCGCCGTTTGAAGGCTGTAGTTGTGAAACAGCTCTTAAAGTGGCCGACTTCGCAAAGAAAATACCAGTAAATTCATCTAACTGAAAAATTTGGGACCAGATTGGAATCGAACCCAGGAGCTCCGGAGTGCGAGTCGAGTCGGGCACGCATCCCCGACAACACTTGGGCTCCTATGCTTCAGTTAACTTTAGGGGCACCTCATGATTTTGTTGCGGCGATCGATTAGAAAAATTTCGACAACCGGTACACGTGGCTCGACGTGCCATGAGCTTAACGTTGGTTGGCACGCTTTTACGCTCAACGTTGAATTAGCCACACGTTACGGTTGAATATAGGGCTGGCAACATGCCACTGAGGTGAGTTGGCCTGGGACGGTGACAACTGCCGTCACGCACGTAACTGGTGCGCGCAGCTCGGTGTATGATGAGTGAAGTTGATTGGCATGTCGTTAGGCTTAAATTCAATGTCACACGTTAAGGCTGGATATAGGCATCACAGCGTAACCATTCAGCTTGTTGACCAGTGACGATGACAGCCTCCGTCAGAAGCTCACGGCCCATTCAGACCCATCCCCTATTCTCACAACCCACTCAAGCGGATTTGCCAATGATGAGGACAAATGTGGTCGGAAGTTCAGGGCGCGAATTTTCCCGTGGCTGCAATGTCAACATTACCAACCAGAATTCCCCCTCCTTACTCGGTGGGACGATGACAGCTGCTGTCAGAGGCTCACGGCTGATTAGCCTGTTCCCGTTGGAAGAAAAACCATTCTTCCATGTTTTCTGCATTTCTGTATGTTGGGAATGCTGAAATGAACAAAGTGTAATCTTTATTCAGCAGTGGTCATTTGAACATTAATGTTTTCGCATCCAAAGCTCATAAGAAGTGCCGCGCTGCCCTTGAACTTTTTTGCGTGTTTTTTGGCAATTTCTTTAAACGCCCGTAGCTTTCGGCAAACGCCATTCCAAAGCATTTTCATCATCCGTCTGTTCCGCTTTTTTCAGTTTGTGTTTGCGAGACACAGCAAGCGCATTTATACTTGACTCTCGGCCTACTACATTTTTATGGATCAGAATAGTGTAAGTGAGATGGATCATATCGTCTGTTCCGCTATTCCTGTGCATTTCAGCATCTCATACAAACGGTGACTGGATCTTCAATTGGTTTCCCGCATTGCAAATCAGTACGGATCGAAATTGGCCACAGCCATATTACGCTAAACAATTGCAATACTATGTTTTGCTCCATCCATCCCTCCCCACAAAATCTACATCTGCGTCTGCGCCACCCGAGGCACAATACGGGAGTTATATGTCCCATAAAAACAGATGATTACTGACAATGGTGGATTTAAAGGCATCTTTGATGCATCATCCCACACTTCATCTGGCTAGATTAAATCTACCTTCAAGGCAATGGCTTTGAGCCATAAAGTCTGTCCCCAGCCGCTGTGGTGGCAAAGTTTAGGCTACAAAATTAATGGAAGACAAATTGGTGGATTCTTAGCGCAGCATTTCCTACCTCCCTTTGAGTACATACTCTACGTGGATGCAGCGACCAACCCCACCCGTCCTGCTTTCGCACTCGCTGTAGTAGGCGCTTCGCCAACATTTTCTCAGGTCTCAGCTACAATCGCCACTAATAGACCTCTGCGTCCTCCAGCTGCGGCGCGTATTGATGGGATGGGACTTTAATGGAAACTGCTAGAAAGCGGGCGCTAGCCGGCGCAGCCACGAGAGCATGCGACAGCTGGTGAGGAACAGAATGAATTGATGATTAGCGTCGTCTGCTACGTGGGGTTATTAAGAGGAAGTCACAACAGTCTCCACCGCCGACAGATGACGCTAAGTGGCTTCCAAGGGTTAGAGTAGCGGTACGGGACGCTTGACTGTTGCGGCGCAGGGAAAACGTAGACTGCTGGAACTGACGATGCCATCGGGTGCGCCGATGACATCTATACTACAGAGTTGTCTTTGATGCTGCCTTTCACCGAGTAGCACATGTCTCTCTTCAAGGGCGTCTTTTTTGCTTGGTTGGGCGTGATATCCTTGGTATCATCACTTCTCTAACGTCCAGAGAGAGTTTTCACCGCCATCGGTGCTTATACCATCGAACGAGTTGCACCTCCGGGTCATGCGACAGTGTGTTTGCAAGCCATGTTCCCGTTGTGAAGGTTGGAGCGACAGGGGCTTTTGCGCTTCATGTCTGGACCGCGTAAATTTTTCCTTGAAGCCTCACTTTGTGCTCGGCATTACGACTTCTGGCTCACTCTTTCTTTTTGCGTCTGTGTCTCTTCGACAAGGTTCATATTGCAGACGTTCGCTCACGAAGGTTTTCTGTTGCCTTTACCTCCTCGATGGAGTGCAGGACGTTATGAGGCTTGAAGGAAAAGGTATCCAAGCGGTGGTTCTGAAAAAGGCCTAGCACTTTTAGGGTGCTAGGAGGGAAGTAGAGGGATTTTTCCGGAGAAGTCATTCCTCGTTCGAAGGTAGAAACTACAACAGGGTTGTTGCTGGCCTGTTTACAAATGCTCAAGGAATGTTCGCGGAAGCTCTCACTGTGCATCTCGATCGCTTCTTCGGTAGTGGACTCGGCTCTAAGGAGGGGATCGTCTAGGTAGTCTTCCGGCAGCCGGGCTGTCAGTGGGCAGCTGTTTTCCAGAGTCCGAAGCAGCTTGACGGAGCCTGCTTGTTCGGAGACTAGGTGGGCCGGTATAGAAGTCACGGTCTCCGAGTCGTTTTCACTGCTGTATGAGGCGCACAGTGATGTTGCGTGCCTTCTCACGCACTTCCCGCAGTTTAACTGGCTCCTGCACTCTTTCGCCAAGTGGCCCTGCTTGAGGCAATTGAGCCATCTTCCAGCTCTGGCGAGCATCTCCTTTTTGCGCGAAAGGCTGAGTTCTTCGGCATCACAGACTTCGGCAGGGTGAGTTCCAGAGTGGCAAAACAATCACTGCTGCGGCCTGCTCGCTGTGCCTTGCAACGCAGAGGTCGTTAACACGTCAGACAAAAAGCTGCGTTTTCGTCTATCTTCTGAGGTTCGATGAATTTTCTGTGTGCCGTGTTCAGCAACAGCCTCCCGACACGTGAGCTGATGGTCGAAGAAATACAAGAGCAGTTAAAGCTCGTGCTCGGGCGTGGCAGTTCGATCTGTTACCGCACCTTATTTTCTGGCAGTTTACTTATTATCTTTTTACTCCCGCTCATACTCACCTTTTTCTGTAATTATTCACTTTTCTTCTTTTAATCCAAATTAGTTTTTTCTCTTCTCTCAGTTAGCGCCCATTTCCTGGCCAATCCCCCTGAGTGGGTACGAGCCATTTTTTTTTTGGACCAACAACAACAACGACCGGATGAGTAGCTGTGTGGGTTGGATGATGGGCGATCTGGGGAAAATGTCGTCTTGCGCCACTCATGGAACCGCAGGACCATGTCTGTCGGTGGCAGCCTAAGTAGGATTTCGCGCAGCATGGTGCAATAGTATCTGGATGGCGTACTTGTAGCAGGCATCGGTAGCTTGCAGTCCTGATATGGCTGATGTCACGAGGCTGCTCAAGTAGTTGAACTTGTCAGCCGTGCTGAGCTTGTCGTTGTTTGTGACGGCTGCCGAAAACTGCGTCCAGAATCGCGGCCACGATCTGGGGTTCCCGTGAAATGTGAGGAGCTCTAGTTGGGGAAGCTTGTACTTGCCAGTTGGTGATGGGTAAACGGTCGTCGGGCGTGGCGCCGAGGACCAGCATTCCTGCAGCTTCAGACGTAGATTTGCGGTCATGCTGAGAACCTTGTATCTGTATGGTCCAGCGTCTAACGTTTCGCTGTCCACTAGGTCATATGGCGTCTCATCAAGGATCGCCTCGCCCATTTTCTCTATCTGGCCATAAAATGCGCCGATTCGTTCGAGCAGTGCACTCACAGCGCGTTCCGTCGCCTCTCTACTTCCCTTTACGTGGTCTTCCGCTTCCGTTAGAAGACCATCCAATTGCGCCCGCAGGCTGCGGCGTCGGCGAAGATGTCGTTCCATTCGGTCGCACGCAGCAGAGAACTCGCCAAGATCGCAGGCGCCGCGTCTTGTTCTCGGCTTTTGCGGCTGCGTACGTCGATGGGCTTGGCGTCGTCTAGAATAACCGGATTTTGGCACCATGTGTTGGACCTCTGGGTCCTCCAGCTACGGCGCCATGTTTAGAAAGCGGAGCGACACGTCTTGATGGGATGGATTTTTAATGGAAACTGCTAGAAACCGAGCGCGAGCCGGCGCAGCCACGAGAGCACGCGACAGCTCGTGAGGAACAGAATGAAATGCGCGTCGTCTGCTACAAGGTGTGATGACGAGGAAGTCACAACAGCCACCACCTCTTCAGTAACTGCGGAGGAGGCGGCCATTACCCTTGCCATTACTCAATTACCTACCCCCATGTCATTTTATCTGACTTCCAAACTGCCTACGAAATTACATGAAGGCCGTCATTTGCGTTGCTGCCCTTAAAATTCTTCTTCCGAATCCCCCTGCCCACCCCGTGATGCTGCTGTGGACTCCGGCCCACATCGGGGTAGGTTGTAATGAGACGGCACACCAACACTCCCGAGCTTTGATATCTCGGACTCCGATTTCTTTTACGCGTACACACAGCATTCCCAAGATGTCCCACTCGATCCTTCTCACGTACAGGGACATTACTCAGCTTTACCCCCTCCCTCGCAGGAACCTACGTCCCCGGCACCTTTCACTTACTCCGCCTGCAGCGCACATGTGGCGGCTCAACCCAAAGTTCCTCACACCGCACTCTCCTTGTGCTCACCCAGCCACACCAATTCGCCTCCCCTCACTGCCCCTCATGTGGTGCGCTGAACATACTCTTCCACTCCCTCTGTGAGTGGTCGTGTGATCCCGTCCCTCCTTTTACCCTCCCTCTCTCATTGGGAGCAGGCTCAGGGGAGCTCTGACCTGGCAACCCAAGAAACCGTCACGGCGAGAGCGCTGGACGTCGCAAAGGGCCCCCGCCACACCCTTACCTTAAACCCAATGTTAAATAAAGTGGCACTACGACTACTACTACTACTACTCCATCGCGAACTTACGGATCGGCCCGACGTGCACACTTTGCTCCGGCCTCAGAAGCCCACAACGCAGCTTTTCTCGCGCGCTTGTTTCCGAGCCATATGCGCGCACTGTGCCACCGGTGCCTTGCGCTCCTGCCTGAGTGAACACGTTTGTTCGGTTAGTGGTGTCAATGACTGCCTCTCGCTCGTTTCATTGGTAAGAAGTCTCGACAATCGACAGCCGTATTCTCATTCCATCCCCCTTACCATCTACTCGGCACTGCACTCGCTTCTCACTCCATTTTAAACACGAGTTAGCACGTACAACAGGCGACGCAACGCGCTAACATGTCCGCGGAGGGAGTGTCGCCACCGCCGCCATCTCGGCTTTGCTTCACCCTTCTCCGTGCGCATCTGCCTTCGCATCAATCGACCTCCATTTGTCGTCTCCTCTACCCCACTCCTCGCAACCTGTTTGTTCGCAGTGCCAGGGCACTCCTTTCCATCATGACGTTTCTATTGTGGAAGCAGTGATAATCGATAACCCGTTTTCTTACATTTCTCTCAACCCCTGGCAGTTCGGCCTTAAAAGTCGATATTACTGAGTCGATTCCAATAGCAATTCCCTTCAATTGCTCTCCTATACTTAATACCTGATTTCCAGAACTATATTTCGGCATAGCTGGGTTTTATGAGTGCATTGTTACCATACCGTTCACGGTTAGTTAATCTTCTCCTAAGGCTTGATGTCAAAAAATCATCAGGGCCTGATAACATTCCGAATAGCTTCTTGAAAAGGTACACTGAGTGGGTGTCAAAATATCTTCATGTCATTTTTTCCAAGTCCTTAGAAGAAGGAGAAATACCAAGAGACTGGGGAACTGCTAGAGGTAAACCAGTTCATAAGACCGGAAATAAGAAGTTCGTTAAAAACTATCGTCCAATTTCATTAACATGTACCGTATGCAAGATTCTGGAGCATATCATTTACAATCACATCTGCGAATTTCTGGACAACTATAACGTTCTAACAAAATGCCAGCATGGTTTTAGAAAAGGTTACTCGACCAGCACTCAGTTAGTTGAAACAATACATGACTTTGCCAAATCAATAAATAATAGGACACAGACCGACGTTATTTTTATGGACTTTTCGAAAGCCTTTGACAAGGTATCCCACACTAAATTGCTATATAAGATAGGTAAAATAATCAATAATTCTCAAGTAGTTTACTGGATTTCTGCATATCTAACAAAACGTGAACAATTTGTTGTCTTTGCTGCTTGCTGCTCAAATAGACAGCTTGTTGATTCTGGCGTTCCCCAGGGCTTCGTGCTAGGACCACTCCTTTTTCTCATTTTTATTAATGATATTGTTGACGGCATCCCGGTTAACATCAAACTCTACGCTGATGATTGTGTACTTTATAACGAAATATGCTGTCCCGCAGACCAACAGGTGTTAAATAATGGTCTACAAAAAGTGTCCTCCTGGTGTGATGAATGGCAAATGGCCATTAACTTCGAAAAAACAGTGTTTATGCAAATAACTAATAAAAAAAACCCATTAAAGTACGAGTACTCTACTACACATACTAAGCTTTCCGAAGTCCCACATTACAAGTATTTTGGGTTATGGATCACAAATGACCTGAATTGGACTAAACACATTAATACGGTAACTAACACTGCAATGCGTAAGCTTTTCTCCCTCACAAGAGCATTGAAACTTTCTACCCCCTCCGTCCGCCTTCTGGCTTATAAAACAATAATTGTGCCGACTTTGGATTATGCTTCCATTATATGGGACCCTTTCACCAAAACTAATATAACAAGCTAGAAAGAGTGCAAAAAAGGCCATTCGTTTTATTTATAACAGCTTCGGACGCACTTCGATTACGGAACTTTCAACTCGAGCTAATTTACCAACACTAACAGAAAGAAACCGGTTATCTAGACTAAAATTTTTATATCAACTAGTAAAGGGATATTACAAGACAGACATTTCTGAAGTTCTTTCATATTCGTCCGAATATGCAACTCGACAAAAGCATGAGCGCACAATAACACCTTATGAAACCCGTAACAACTGCTTTAAATATTCCTTCTTTCCACGAACTATAAACGACTGGAACAAACTAACCAACACCGAAGTTTTACAGCCATCCTTAACATTGTTTTCTTCTAGCCTCAACAACAGTGTTTAAACTAACATGCCAATTAATCTCTGGCCCCACAAAGGTTAGAATTTTTCGTATATTTTGAGTTGCTCTGTGCGTACTTTTGTTTCTGTGTGTTTTTATCTTCCTGCTTTGAAAATTTGTTTGTTTGCATATTGGGCATTCATGTAATTCATGTAACCCACTCTGCGAAAATCCGTAGTAGGGATTGCAGTATTCATAAATAAATAAATAAATAAATAAATAAATAAATAAATAAATAAATAAATAAATAAATAAATAAATAAATAAATAAATAAATAAATAAGGTGCTTGTGGCTCAACCAATGCGAATCACACTCGTTCGGAATATACGAGACTTTATTCTAATAGTAATTATTGTGTCAAAAAATCTACGATGCTTTTTATACGCGGAAAAAATTACGCCTCAAACAAACATCCACGGCTTGGTTCAGGGTGGCACACTGCGCGTAGCCACCCTCAACCATAGCCGCCCTTCTAATGCATTTTGCAGAACCCTCGTTCTGCAAAATGCATTACGAGTGTTCTGGCTGCAGCAGTTCGGAATTGCATCGGTTATCCCCAACTTCCTACCACGTCTTCCGTGGCGGCCGCTGGGAAAACACGTTTTACGTCTCCCGCGGTGGTCGAGGGCGGCGCTAGTCGATAGGCCTCTGAGCAGTCCTAAATATAAGCCCCGCTCTAAAGTCAAGAAGGTAGCCGTCACGGAATAGCACAATTGGTACCGCACCGCAAGCGTTAATTCGGAGGTTGTGGGTTCGATTACCCCTTCCGGAAAAACGGCGGATTTTTTTCTCCACTTGTATTTTCCCTTATTTATCCCTGAATTACAAAAATGGCAACGATACCTTATTCGGCCCTATAAAAACACTGTCACAACACCAAATAGCACTGGAATAAGGACTGCAAATTTGATGTGTCCTTACGGAATCCCTCGTTCCGTACGTCTCGGTTCTATCTATCTATCTATCTATCTATCTATCTATCTATCTATCTATCTATCTATATATGTATATATATATATATATATATATATATATATATATATATATATATATATATATATATATATATATATATATATATATATATATATATATATATATTATTCTGACGAAGGCCGGTCCCTCGGCCGAAACGTTAAACCTTTTCTTTTTTCGACGTGTGTCTTTCTTTTTTTGCTATATATATATATATATATATATATATATATATATATATATATCTAGATAAGGTTAGTAGAGACGAGAAGGACATTAAAAATAAAAATAAAAGTTTACTGACGTTTCAGGGAGAGGACTCCCTTTCTTCAGAGTACTATGAAGAAAGGGGGTCCTCTCCCTGAAACGACTAATTAAAAAGCTACAGGAGCATTACTGCAAAAACGACAAGCCCCGTACAAGAAGCGACAGTACGAAACAGTGACGTATTATTAGGGATGTTAGTTTTCGGGTAAAACCCGATTTTACCCACTTTTTACCCCTCGAACATGTTTCAGGAGAACCGGGTTAAGCCCGATTTCTCACCAGATCAACTTTTTTCAAAGTAGCGACCTGCCAAATATTCCACTGACGGTCCGCCATTCTCAACCAACACTCTTAGGCAAAAAGGACTAAAAGTTCGTCCTTTCGGGGACTAACGGCCTCTGCCACAATCATTAGTCCCTTTGGGGACTAACTACGAGGGGACGAACGGTTAGTCCCCCACCCGGATGGTCCGTTCCGATACTCCCCAAGGACGAACTGCGTAGAGGGCAGAAAAAAGAAAAAAAAAACGACAGCACCGGCAGGGATCGAACTCCTGACGCCCGGAGTTATACGCAAGGAACCCGACGCGCTATCCGCTAGACCACGCCGCCAGTTGGTTCATGCGGCAGATAATATTCAAGTGTACAGCGTGTAGTCCTGTGCATAACGAAACAGATCCATTGCAACTGGTGCCCGAATTTCTATCTGTGCAAGCGAACGTGACCGCGTTTTGCGCCTTGCGCTTAGCGCTTTGCTAGGTTTAGGGACTATTGCTCAGTTCGATTCGAAGTAGAGCCTCACAACTATAGTTTTTTCGTAAATAACAATCAACTCGTCGTCGCCTAGTTGAGATAGGTAGCTGGGCGATCGGACGACTCATTTGTTTCCGCACAAATTAGCGCACAAAAGTGCGCTAATTTCCGCACAAAAGTGCTTTCTTAGTGTTCGATACACATGTTAAGTGCTCTATGTAACGTATGTGAAAGGTGTCGTCTGTGTGAGTGTCATAATAAGGAAACATGCCATATTTTCCTGCATCGGCGAAAGCGAATTTGGTGTTGCTTAGCCTGAAATCTTCAAATTCGCGTCGCTAGACGATTGCGACTTCGAAATGCAAGCGGGTTTTACAGCAGTTGCAGCATTGTCATAGCTCTGGTGCCCAAGGCAATTATGTACCGAGTGTAAAAGATAACTTCGAGACGCTTACCTGTAGCGAGCATTTTTGTTTTGCAGTTGTCATCAGCAACATGCGTTTTTTCTAGTCTGTTAAACGTATACATATTCATTACGCTCAGGAATCCACTTTTGCTATTGTCACTAATTTTTGAGTTACTGTTAAGGGGCTTGAAAGCTTCCATTGGCGGTTATTATCTCGCACGAATCGAATGCAACACAGCCTATCAACATAACCTCGCCGAGAAGCGTATATGACGATCGCGCTTCGCCGCTCCTTCCCATTACCCGCCGCTCTACTAACCCTAGGCGATTTTCTTATAACTAACGTCAATATTTTCTCCAGTGGCACAATCTAAAGCACCCAGTGACTGCAATGCCCTGTATTTTGGAAATATAAAACCGTTCGCAGACATATGCGCGAAAGGGCAACGACGACGCCATTAGGGGATTAACGACGCAGCAAAGAGACTAACTGCATGCGTTTCATCTTCCCGTTACTCCTTATAGATCGGCGGGGACGAACAGTTAGTCCGAATTTATGCACACGGCACCTACTCTGCCGCAGATACTCCCTTTGAAGATGAACGGTAGCCCGCGAAGTCTAATGGCTGTATTTTAGTCCCTATTTTAGTCCTTTTTGCCTAAGAGTGAATACTTGCTGGAAGCAAACGCCACAAAGACGGCATTCGAACTTATTGAGTATTGGTATGACTTTACCACTCGCTACCTCAGGCTGGCAAATGCTGCACCGACATTGTTGCACCTAGTTAACGGAAGCTAGGTTGTCGGTCAACTTTCGCCCAGTTGAGATACGTTCAACGATCGGACAGGTCTCGAATGGAGGTCAGCATGTTGTGCATGCAGGTGATGGGGTATGTAAACAAGGACAGTGAGTGAAAAATCGATGACCAGCTTAACTGAATCAAATGTTTCATTTCTTATAAGTTATAAATGCTCTTTACTCTCATCATTACTGATCCATTCCCAAACAAACGCCCAATTTCGGTGAACATTTGCTAAAAACCCTAACGTCTCACGACTACCAGCTTGAAACAAACACCAATTTTAACACGCTACACGGTGTTCCTGAAGGAAGGGAAGGACCCTTCCTCTCCCGCCAGTTATCGTCCCATCGCCCTGACAAGCTGCCTGTGTAACCTCCTTGAGAAGATGATAAACACGCGACTCGTGTACTTTCTTGAGTACAACGGTCTTCTCGAGGGCTGCCAGGCAGGTTTCAGGGCGGGGCGATCTACAAATGACCAACTTGTCGCCATTGAATCATACATCAAGGACGCTTTCATCCACAAACAGTTTTGCGCAACGGTGTTTTTTGACCTTGAGAAGGTCTATGACACCGCTTGGCGTTACGGGATCCTCAGTGACCTGAAGTCTTTCGGTGTTTCGGGCTATATGCTCAACACTCTTGCTAGTTATTTCTCCGAAAGAACGTTTCGCGTGATGGTTGGTAACGCACTGTCAAGGATTCACGTGCAAGAAAACGGTGTGCCGCAAGGTGTAGTTCTAAGCTGTACTCTTTTTATAATTAAAATTAACTCACTTGGTAAGGCATTGCCACCTACCATTTCTTACTCTATGTATGTAGACGACGTACAGATATCTTTTAAATCTTGTAATATGTCAATCTGTGAACGTCAGGTCCAGCTTTGTGTTAAAAACCTTGCCAGCTGGGCAGACAAGAATGGTTTTAAACTCAATCCAGAAAAAAGTTCTTGTGTTGTGTTCTCCAGAAGGCGCGGGATCCATCCGGACCCAGATATTACTCTGAATGGCGTTTCAATTCCTGTAAAAAAGGAGCACAAGTTTTCAGGCATAATATTCGATAACAAGCTAACATTTGTTCCACACTTGAAACATCTTAAGCAAAAATGTCTAAAAACTATGAATATTCTCAAAGTTCTCTCCCACCAGTCGTATGGTGCAGACAGGCAACTCCTTCTGCGGGTTTATGGCGCCCTAGTGGCATCCCGCTTGTAGTACGGCAGTGTTGTATATGGGTGCGCAACAAAAACGGCACTAAAAATGCTGGACCCGGTGCTGCATTTAGGGCTACGCCTCGCATGTGGTGCTTTTAGCACTAGCCCTGTCCAAAGTCTGTATGTAGAATGCAATAAATGGTCCCTAGATCATCATAGGGTGTTCATGGACGTTTTATATGCCTCAAAAATCATGTCTATGACAAATCATTCTTTTACTCCGACCATTAATGATGCATCCTCACAGCAACTCTTCTTAAATCGTCCATCAATCTCCATGCCATTTCCTCCAAGAGTGCGAGAAGAAGCTTCTGAGCTAGAAGTCTCGTTTTCAGGCATTCAGAAGACGCCCATCATTGATTCAATTCCACCATGGCATCTCCGCCCTGTTTCATGTGACCTGTCTTTTATGCAATTTAACAACAACAGGTCACCAAGGATTGCGATTCTGCAGCATTTCTTGTTTGTGCAGCATAAGTACCGCTGTGAAGAGTTTTACAGTGATGCGTCCAAGACTGCAACTGCTGTGGCTTGTGCTGCGCATAGACCAAACTTTCACGTCAGTAAAACAATGAACCTTTGTAGCAGTATATTCACAGCGGAAGCATACGGTATTTTAATGATAATAAATCACATAGTCCAACATCAAATCCTAAAATCCATCGTGTACACGGACTCTCTTAGCGTTGTACAAGCACTTGCATCAGGAAAGCATTCTAAAAACTTTGTCATCAGTCATGTTTTTAAGGCTATCATGTCTGCATATGCATCAAACCTTAAAATAACTTTCTGTTGGGTTCCAGGGCACTCTGGAATTGCCGGGAACGAAACCGCAGATCGAATGGCCACTGCAGCTACACTCTTGAATACAATGGACATAGCCACAGTGCCATACACAGACATGAAGCCACACATCAGACACGAACTTCGCAACACATGGCAAACACACTGGAGTGAACAAACAGATAACAAGTTACATGTTATAAAACCACGCTTGGGACCGTACAACACTGACACACGCAACAGATACACAGAAGTTGCCCTTGCTAGGTTACGGATAGGGCACACACCTGTCACACACTCGTATCTCCTCACGGGGTCTTCAAGACCCCAGTGTGGCAGGTGTGGAGAGGCCCTATCCGTAGTTCACATACTCATTCAATGCAAAGCACTTCCCACAACACGACGCAAACACTTCCCACAGCTATACAGACTACACTTCCCACTACACCCAGGGTTTTTCCTGTCTGACGATCCCATGTTTTCTATCAAGTGCGTTTTTAAATATTTAGAAGAAGTTAAATTTTTAGACCTCATTTCATACCACGCGTGATCACTCCCTGGCCCTATACACCAGCCATGCTCATTGTCGTTTTGTGACTTTACTTTTAAAGCAAAGCTTTTTACCTCTACCCCCAAGGGTTCTTTCGCGACCGTCAGTGTCACCAGAAAACTCCAGCGAACAAATAAAAGAATTTACTGGCACCGCCGGGAATCGAACCTGGAACTAATAGACTGACAAAGCGAGAGCCCGTTGTCTTACCGATTTAGCTACGAGCCCATGCGAAGACGGGGAAGACAGGTGGTGTACTCACCAAGCACATCTCCGAGTTTACCCCCTGCGTTCTCGCTCAATGCCACGTGAAAGCGTCACTCGACCACTCATGCCCGTCTAGCGGCCCTGTGCGCACCCTGTAAAGCCTGTGGCCTTCAGTGTTCACGTAAAAAATAGCAGCTCCTGGTCGTCCGCCCTCACGCCAAACCAAGGAATACATTCAAATACTCCTTGATGGCCAGGCCATCACTCCAAGCCCCAGCATCAAGATCCTGGGCCTACACCTCGAGGCTAACACAAAGAGTGACGTCTCCTTGCAGCGCCTCAAACACAGCATTAATCAAATCATACACATGACCAGGCGAGTTGTCACCAAGAAGCGAGGCCTCAAGTAATCCGATACCTTTCGATTAATTGAAGCTTTTGTCCTCTCGAGAGTCACTTACGTCAACCCCCTGTCTTCTTCTCAACAAGGAAGACATAAAGATGCTTTATATAATGATTAGAAAGGCGGTCGAGCAAGCCATTAGTCTTCTCATGAGTGCGTCCACAGAGAGTCTGCTTAGCACGGGGCTCTACAACACGGTGCAAGTGCTGATAGAGGGCCATCTTCCTATCCAGAAGCTCCGAACGAACAGAACTGCGGCGGGTTGCCGCATGCATCCCCAGTTTGGCTGGGCAGCACAGAATGTCACTCCGCTTGATGTACTCCTGGACTTTTGTCGATCGTGGCTACTTTCAGATCCAAACTCCTTGCTTGTGCCTCACTCAAGACCGAAGACATGACGGCAGCAGAAGAGGCAGCCATCGCCTTGGATCTCACTCAGCCAGGTGTTCGTAAGGTAGTCACCGATTCCCAACAAGCCTACCGGAATTACCAGTCGGGTTTGGTGTCCCGACCTGCAGTGTGTGTGCTGAAAAACCACTCCCCAAATGGTTACATTCAGCTCATCTAGACACCCGCTCACGCTTCCATTGAGGGCAACAAATACGCCCACCCAACAAGCCTGCGCTTTTACCTCCAGTGCTATGGAGCTGCACGAGGGCAGTCACCCGCTTGTCATGTTCAGGGAGATAACCCAGCATTATCGCCTTCTGAGACAGACCGTACATTCGACTTACCCTGGCCCTTTCAAGAGAACAACAAACTACCCTACGGCTCATACACCGGGCTCCTTCCCACAGCCTACACGTCTTCACTTAATGTATCCGAATCGCTACTACGCTGAATGTAAATTTTGCTCAGAAGTAGGAACACTCCGCCCCGTAATCGGGGTGTGCGACTTTAGCCCTGAGCACCCTCCTCTCTTTCCGTCAACTACCCAACAAGAGCAATGGGAGATGCTGATGTCCAGGCCCTCTCTACCTACCAAGCTTCAGCGGGTGGACAGAACACAGGCCGCGCGGACTGCATATAGGCCCCACAGAAGAAGGAATCACTCCCCAGGGCTGCACTCTGGGCCGTTCAGAAACCTGAAAAGAAGTATTTCTTCTTCCTCCTCCTCCTCCTTCTCTGCCGCAAATCTCGTCGCCTCTGTCCGCGGCGCAGAGACGGAGAAGTCAGATCGTCTAACGCCAGGTTGGAGCTTACTTTATTTTATAAAAAAAGTTTCCACTCTTCTGCTACACCAATACAACTGAACCAAACACCGTTCATGCATCATGCATTGATTTAACCTTACCAAGAATATCTCTTTGAAGTAAAAAATGGTGTGGTTAAGTGCATTTCACTTCTCTCTGGTTTTACTATTTGTAGAGCGATGTGAGTGAATTAAAGTGACGTCGCATGGGTAATCGTTATGGGTGCCGTTTACAGCTTTGCTTTCCAACCACATCCACCGGGTGGATTGGCGCGATTTTTTTGTTTTTGCTGACTTTTCTTAGTGTTTAAGGTTTCACCCCTCATATATGACTATTGTTTTGGCGCTCTTCGCCCCAGTTGGCCTTGCGCCATAAACCTCCAACCATCATCAACGCGCTACACCTAAGAAGCTGGTGATACCTTCTAAAATAAACTGAGTAATCTACAGATGTACTTAGTACATTTGTAGATGTAACCCCAAAAAACCCGAATTTCGGAATGGTTTTACAACACAACCTGATCTCTCCCCGATTATCAGTTGAAAGATAGCACCCTATTTTTACCGCCGATTATAAAAAAAAATCAGAAACGAACAACCCGACGTATCTTTCATTCTTTTCTCCACAGAAGCACATCTAATCCGCAAAAATTACGCCTAATGATTGCCTGTATCAAGTACTCAAGATACCCGCCGCGGTGGCTCAGTGGCTAAGGCGTTGCGCTGCTGAGCACGAGGTCGCGGGTTCGATTCCCGGCCGCGGCGGCCGCTTTTCTGATGGAGGCGAAAAGCAAAAACGCCCGTGTGTACGAGATTTCGGCGCACGATAAAGATCCCCAGGTGGTCAAAATTAATCCGGAGCCCTCCACTACGGCGCGCCTCATCGCCTACGTTGCGTCGGCGCGTTAAACCCCTCAATCAATCAAATCAAGTACTCAAGATATTGATGATGCTTTCAGCATATTTTTCTATTTTGCGCTATCACTACCGGCATCCATTTCCCCAAATAATTTTGGCACTGATCTCACTTTTTTTTCTGGCGCCCACGTCCCCTCACGAGGTTCAAGCATTATTTTTAGGCGAGAACGACAAAACAACAAACAAGAAATAAGAGAAGTAAGTGCAAGGTGCTGTTTCAAGCTCCAGAAGCTCTAAATAAAATGCGTGTTGAGGACGGGTAAAGGAGCGTAAATCACCGTAAGTGGGCACCTAGAATGTTTCGCTGCATTTCTGCACGAAAGCATGGACGCGCAGTGGTGAAAAACGACTAGAAGGCTAACCATGAAATGCTTGAAGAACAGTGACACGCAAATGTTGAGCGTAAAAGCACACAAAGACAACAAAAGGACGAGAAACAATTTCTCTCGTGTCTCGTCTTTCACAGCGCAGCTTCATAAGTCATTCGGGTTATACAGCTGCGCTGTAAAAGACGAGACACAAGAGAAATTGTTTCTCGTTTTCCTCAGGCTTTCGCGATGGTGTGGACGCTTTACACTACAGCGTATGTTCAGCGTATGGAAAAAAATAAAAAGAATGTATTTGGGCCTCCATATTTGTGTCATATTTTGCCCCTGAAGAAATGACTTCCTTGCACTGCATTTTTGTTTACAGGTGAAGCTGACTTTAAGGAGATCAGTGTAACCATGGCCATATACGGAGGGAGTATACGGTTGCAGTCCCACTTCATACTCTTCTCCACGGTCGCCACCTCTTCCCCAAGCCGCAGACTAAGGTGATAACAGAAAGGAACATTTCTACGTCTCAAACGGCATTCCGACCAGGTTGCTTGAGAACGAATTTCCTTGTGGGGAAGTATACAAAGAATTATGGGACGTATGGGCTGTGTGGAAAAAAAGCAAGCGATTAAACACACCTTTTTATTTGTGGTGTTTATTGAAAAGGAAGTGAGATATGACAACCACTAGGCGTGTCTCATTCTAAGGAATTTAAACTGTATTGCGTGTAGACGGGATTTTTTTATAGACATAACGGACAATCAGCCAAGAAATGTGTCGTGTTCTATTGTATCTGCTAGTAACAGGTATTGCAGAAAAAAGTTTTATGTATATTGTATAACTTGTGATTGTCATTATTGGAAATGTACGATTTTTTTGTATTTTTCCTAATTTACTTATTTTTTTCGCTCTGTATTGCTAGGCGTTATTGCTAAGCATGCATATTTGATTGAAACGTGTCCTCTCTTGTGAACTCCTCTGTTGTGAACTCCAGAGGGTCAGGAGCCCTCGTCAGGCACTCAATGCCTTTAGCTCCTGCCCCGTCAGCAGGCAATGTAACACCGTCTGCTGAAAACTAAAGTCTTCTTCTTCTTCTTCTTCTTCTTCTTCTTCTTCTTCTTCTTCTTCTTCTTCTTCTTCTTCTTCTTTTTGGAACGGGATTGTATCCATCCTAATTCATGTGACTGAAATATCCGTCTTACAATGTCCCTTGGGCTTAAAAGTAACAGATTTAAAGCAAACTGCTAATCCTCTGATGTGAATATAAACAGAAAAAGAGGCTGTTGGGGTAATAGAAAGGAGAATATAAGGTAGTGCAGAGACCACCTCTTCAGAACAAAATTAAATTGACGACGCTATCGCTAATATAGCAGCGCTAGGATTGGAAAGGTAGTATAACGAGGATGTAATAGTTTTACGGTGAGGTGGCAGGTGTCATCTTCCGCAGGCGATACCAAAACAATCACGCAGTTTCTCGCACGCCGCCTTTCGATGCATTTCTACTCAAAATCGACGCTGAGTTTAACCAAACGAATGCTTATTTAATTCTGGACCGTTCAGATAAGATTGTATACGCTCCTTTTCTGCTGGCGTAATTCCGGAAAGTTTCGAAAAAAGTACCGGAAGAGATTTTCGGAATTTCAAAAGGCTGAAAAATGCCTAAGCAGCAACTACAAGTCGATCGCTACTCTGTCACGTTTGAGTACAATATTTGAGAAACCTGTTCATCTGCAACTGTCCAACTAGATAGAAAAAATAACCTATTTCATGAAAACAATTCGGTTTCCGTCTGGCTATTTATTGATCTTAAATTACCGCTGTCTAAAGTGAAATCGGCTCTGTTTCTACAAACATCACGAAAGTTTATGATGCGAATTATTAGAATATTTTTATTGATAAACTTGGAGATTACGGTTACAAGAACCCCTTTGCAACTCAGGTGCAGCTAATTACGAAATCAGGAACAATTAGTTTCTATTACTGTTGTACATGGGCGTCGGCACGATTTTGTTTTGAGGGGGGCAAACCCGTTGCACCGCCGTACAAGAGGGGGGAGGGGGTAAAAATACAAGTAAAATTCAGCAGTGTACAATGCTCTCAACGAAGAAAGCTCGTTTGTGTTTTAGGTTGTTAAAAATAAGGAATTTTAGGCATGAAGTTTCCCGATGTTTATTTATTAACGCTCATAAATCACCATAACAAACGACAGGAGCATGTGTTACGTAACAGCAACGTTTTCGCTCGGAGGCACACGTTTTAAAGCGGAGCTTTAGTGCTATCACTGATGGTGTCTGTAACGCGGAAACGCCCTGCAGGAAAGCCAGCTTTCTCTGGTGATGGCGGTGGAATAAGGAAATAAAAGAGGCTATTGACCAGCGAAGAAAGGCGTCGAGAGAACATAGAGAAGCAAAAAGAACTGGTATGAAACCGGAGGTAGTGAAGGAGAAATGGGATATCTACCGGGGAAAAAAACTAGAAGTGCAGAAAATGGTGCAAGCAAAGATCAAGCAGAAAAGCGAACAATGGATGGCAGAAATACGGAAGGACAAAGGGCACCCAAGAAGTTTTCGAACCAGGTAAAATTACTAAGCTCAAAAAACGATACCCATCAAAAATTCTTGATTGATGAGGAGGGGAAACATTTAGAAGGAGATCACGCG
The DNA here is from genome assembly GCF_048455015.1 of Haemaphysalis longicornis. Classification (NCBI taxonomy): domain Eukaryota; kingdom Metazoa; phylum Arthropoda; class Arachnida; order Ixodida; family Ixodidae; genus Haemaphysalis; species Haemaphysalis longicornis. The sequence continues at coordinate 199,835,060 of NW_027526203.1, forward strand.
TTGGCGCATATTCATCGAGTGATCAGTGAGAAGTTTAGGGCAATAGTGGTAGGTAAACCTGCACCGATAACATCAGCGCCACAGAAGACTGCGGAAAGGGAAATGAGTTTGAGCAACCTTGGTTTGAAAAAAGCTGAGCAAAAGGTTTCCCGCCAGACAGCAGTGGGCCCGGACAGAATACCAATCCAACTGATAAACCTGCTTGGACCTAAAAGTAAGGAATCGTTTATGAGGGCAATAGATAAGGTGATAGAAACCGGTTAGAAAGTAGGACTGGTTAGAAAGTAGGATGAATTTAATATATAAAGGTAGAGGCGACAAATCCAGTATTGATTCATACAGACCACTCACAGTAACGTCAGTGTTGTATAGATTCGTAATGCAGGCGATAAAATCAGAAGTTCAAGCACGGATGGAAGAAAATGAAATACTTGGGGAACTGCAGAATGGATCTAGACAAGACAGGCGATTGGATGATAATTTGTTCGTGATAGCGCAATGCATTGAATTTGCGAAAGCCCAGAATAGACCACTATAGATTACGTTCTTGGACATTAAAGTGGCATATCACAGTGTAAACAGAGAACTGGTGTGGAGAATGCTGAAACTCCAGGGATTAGATGACGAGTTAATACAGTTCCTTATAGCAATCTATAAAGACAATAGAGTGCACCTTACATGGGAAGAACAGAAATCCGTCCAGCAGGTCAACATCCATCGGGAACTGAAACAGGGATGCCTTTTGAGCCCAATACTGTTCATGTTTTACATGGCAGGGTTAGAAAATAAACTGGAATGAAGTCAGGTAGGGTTTAGCCTAACGCATATGCTGCAAGGCGAAAAGGTACAACAGCGTATTCCGGGAATGTTCTACGCAGACGACATTGTTCTTTTAGCTGATAACCAGACCGATATGCAACGGCTAATAAATATTACCAGCCAGGAAGCCACCGACCTCGGGTTAAAGTTTAGTGCAGAAAAATCAGGAGTAATGGTTTTCAATGACGCTACCACTGACGCAGTGTCTATCTAGCAAGGCGAATTACCCAGAATGAAGGAATATAAATATTTGGGACTGTGGATAAACGAAGGGGATAACTATTTAAGAACTCACGAGGGAAAGCGAAAGGGAAAGGGAAAGGGTAAGGGAAAGCGAAACGCAGCTATAATGAAGCATAGAGCTCTGTGGGGGTATAACAAATATGAAGTAGTGAGAGGAATGTGGAAAGGAGTAATGGTTCGAGGTCTCACATTTGCGATTGCTGTACTCTGCTTAAAATCAGACGTTCTATCAGGCCTTGAAGTGAACCAGAGAATGGTAGGACGTTTGGCCTTAGGCGCACATAGAAAAACAACTAACGAAGCAGTACAAGGAGATATGGGCTTGGCGTCGCTTGAAGTTGGAGAAGCACAGAGTAAAATATGTTTTGAAATGAGGTTGAGAGCAATGGATCAACGAAGGTGGGCTGCTAAGGTTTATAGACTTGAAAAGCGTGGACATGCAGTGGTTAAGGAAGACTAGAAGGCTAGCGATGAAATACGGAAGGAACAGTGGAGAATCCAAAACAGCCAAGGTAACCAAAAAAGAGGCAAGCAGATTGAAACAAATAAATGGAGAGAAAAAATGCAAGCTAAAGCGTCGTTAGAGATGTACAGCCGGTAAAAGGCTTGTCTATAACACAGTGTTCGTACTCTCAGCCCTATCCTGCCCCGCCGGAGCGGGATTTGAATAAAACTACTCCGGAATTCTGAAGTCTTAGCCCTTCGCTTTTGCCTCCGACATGTTTGGAACGAGTAAGTTTCGGCAGTTTTCGGATGTAGCTGGTTGAAGTTGAAGTCGCTGTTATAGACAAGCGTTTTACCGGCTGTACAGGGCTGAGAAATTGAACATCAGAAAGGAAAATTTCTACGATGATTCCCAGGGCAGTTCTTTGCTTTTTGAGGCTAGAGCAGGTTGCTTGCGAACTAAGAGCTTTGTGGGGAAGTATTCACAAAATGATGGGGTATGCGTGGTCTGCGGAAAGGAACAGAAACTATGCGGCACATAGTGTTAGAATGTGAGGGTATCCACCCAAATCTACATGAGGGAAATATTCGACTTCCAGGAGCCCTAGGATTTAAGGGTAGCACAGAGGAAGTTAACCTCGAGGCTGTCGAGGGGACGAAAAGAAGATTATAATGCTGGTGGACGAAAAGCAGAGAGGGGAATATTGCCTAGGACAGTTACCACCTGTAACAGGAAAAAAACGTATTTTGTGCCTAATAAGCTTTTTGTGCCTGCCCTGGGCAGCGCTAGTATTAAACCAAGAGTGTGGAACATAAGCACATTAGTCCTTTTTGGTAAGATGACATATCATCACCCCTCTGCGAAGGGGAAACCAATAGCAATCATCATCATCATCATCATCATCATCATCAGGTGATGAATGATTGGGAGTGAAGTGAAAGAGAAAAAAACGCTTCCCGTGGGCGGAATCGAACTTGGAACCGCGCTTTATAAAGCCGGCGTCTGTCCGATTGCTCCATTTCGACAATGTTGAAGTGCTTTGGAAAACTCAGACGACAACCAAAGAATCCGCCACGAGAAAGCTTCGCGTTCAACCATCGTCGTCGTTAGACGGAGGGGCACATGATTTTTTTCAAACAATTGTCTCGCACCGATAGCATAATCATGTAAAATTAAATGATGTGTTGAGGCAAGATTACGAAAAATTTGTATTTTCTTTGTGCAGACCCTTTCTTAGTCACACATAAATTTAAGCAGCATGCGCCTACAGGCACGCGCATCTCAAAGTGCTTATCTCTGTGACAGCTGTTTGCCTCTCCTTTTCAATTTTTTTCACGATGCAGCTGAAGCACGCCGAGTTCAGGCAGCCGGTTGTCGGACACCACAAACGCTCCATGGGTACAACACGTCGCGTGGAGGATGATGGCAGTTTGCGCGTGCTACTGATATCGATATGTATGTGAGGCGCGCAGTAGTAGATGGCTCTGGATTAATTTTGGCCAGCTCGGGATCTTTAACGTGCACCTAATCTCAACAAACGGGAGTTTTCGATCGCCTCCATCAGAAGAGCAGCCATTGCGGCCGGGACCGAACCCGCGTCCTTGGGCACAGAAGCACAACGCCTTAGCCCCTCAACCACTTCGGCGGTTTGATATCGATTGATTGATTGATTATGGGGTTTACGCGCCGACGCTTCACAGGCGATGAGGAGCGCCGTAGTGGAGGGCTCCGGATTAATTTTGACCACCTGGGGAGCTTTAACGTGCGCCGAAATCTCGTACACGCGGGCATTTTTGTTTCGCCTCCATCAGAAAAGCGGCCGCCGTGGCCTGGAATCGAACCCGCGTCCTTGGGCACAGCAGCACAACGCCTTAGCCACTCAACCACTTCGGCGGTTTGATATCGGGACGCATCTCCACGGCGAATGCCAAGAAATCCACGGGGTATTTATTGAAGTCCTTGTTCTTTCAAGGTCGACGCCAAAGTTCAGCTTCAGAGTTGAAGTTTTCGAAATGGTAGTATTTCGTAACCGGCTCGCGGAGATTCGTTTTTAAATCTTGCTCGTTCCCTCGACGCCATTAGGTGACTCAATAAAAGTAAAACAAATTCGGAGTCTCTCCAAATTTTTCATCTCGTGCTGATAGCAGAGTACCTACTTAAGTAAGGGAGGGAGATGCTGCGAGTGTACTTCCGCTGTTCCGGACTGTTTGGCAGGCCTGTATTTGGCGTAGAATGATTTGCAGCATACTGAATTCTGTGCCAAGCTGTCCTGCTGTCGCCTGGCAGGCGTGCAAAGCCTTCTTCAGGTTTTATTTTGTGTTCTCTTATAGTTTCCGTGAGGAGACGGCATGGGGTGCTGCACCTCTAAACTAAACATATCTCATTTAAAATGTATTTTTTAAATGCAGAGCATTTCAGTAACTCACGATGTCACCCGCGTTGGCGTCCGTAGTCCGCGTCCGCATCGCTCCCCCTACACTATATAAAAAAATAATACTTGCCGGCGCCAGGTTTCGATCCTACGACTCTGCGGGCGGAACGCAAGGTGCACGGTACTCTACCAACTGAGCCACAAAGCCGACACAGAACGGAAGGTTACGAACGTGCCTTATATCCTTGACTCATTCAACCGTCGGCCAGAGGTGCGCCCTCTCCCCCGCGTCCTCCTCGCCTTCTCTCCGCTCGCAACGCCCTCTCTCGCCGCGTTCGGTTCGGGCGCACAACAGGTGGGGACGTGCGCAACACCCTCTCTCGCCGCGTTAGGTTCGCGCGCAAGAACAGGTGGGGCGCTCGCATCGCGCTCTCTCGCCGCGGTCGGTTCGCCCTTAAACCACAGATGTCGTTCGCGCGCGCTGCGGTCGCTAACATCTGTGGCGTGATCGTGACGTCAGCATCACGCGTTCGCGTGGTGGCGATTTCGGCGCTATAACAGTCTCGCGAGGGGCATTGGATTGGATTCGATTGGATTGGCTTGGATTGGCTTGGATTTGGATTGGATTGGATTAAAGTGGATTGGGTTGGATTGTGTTGCGTCATAGCCGCGCCACGTTGCGTCATAGCCGCTCCACGTTGCGCCATAGCCGCGGCAGGGGGTTCACGGCACGTTTCACCATCGACTTCATCGACAATGTCTACGCTGGAAGACAACAATTACAACAACAACAACCAATACGTAATCCATACGACTTGCAGGCGCCCCCCCCCCCCCCCCGCAGAAATGCTCTGCATTTGATCGTGCCCCTCGCGAGGGGGATGTTTTTACAATACTCCGAGAATTGAAAGAAAGCAAGCGAAGCTGGCACGGCTGTAGTCGCTAGCTAGGAACAGCCGTTGGCACCTTGTGGCTTACACGGTTTGATTTTTTTTGCAAGTGCTTACAAAAAGTCTTTTCAATGCTCATAGAAGCACGCAATTCAAGGCTTCGAAGGTGGACACTCAAAGGGGGTGCAGGCGCTACGACCTTCATTCAATATACGGGAGAAACAATCATCCTTTGCCTTTTTTTTTTCCACAGCGAGACCGGGCAGTCGAGGCTTACGCGCAGCCAACTCTCGGTGTGCTCGAGTAGGATGACGTCTTCTATTGCGGTACAAGTCAGCTGCGGGTTCGTACTCCAGAATGTGGACAGACGGAGGTGGATGGCTGCAACGTCCCGGGCCCCGTGAGGTAGCGTCACGTGGAAGAGGGTATCAAGACGGTATGTTGCTGTGGTCGGTCACATAGGCAGGAATCACCACTGTCTGGAACCGAACCGCGGGGAGCAGCGCAGCACCAGGGTAATAGAACCAGCGTGGCCGGCTTCAAGATGATGATGTTGCCCTTGATGCGGTTGGCCCGTACCCACAAGGGGACATTGGGTAAGGTTTCTAGAACCAAACTGCCCATGGGGTGATGGCGCACCGAGCACGCACCCCTCGTTTTTTAATTCTCGTCTTTTGTAGGCGACGGTATTATTTCTCATTCATATGAAGAACCTTCCTGATTGTATACCATATACTCAATGTTCAGTATACGCTGACTACTCAACAGGAATTATTTTCCTCTATGATATAGTTTAAGTGCTTGCGGTCCTGAATCTACGGGGCCTACGGGACAGAAACTTGGAGGCTCAATCAAAGGGTTCAACTTAAATTGAGGAAGACTCAGCGAGCAATGGAGCGGAAGATGATAGGTGTAACATTAAGGGACAAGGAGAGAGCGGAGTGGGACAGGGAACAAACGCGCGTTTACTACATTTCACTAGAAATTAAGGAAGAATGGGCGTGGGCAGAGCATGTAATGCAGAGGCAAGATAACCGTTGTTCATTAAGGGTAGCAAAGTGGACCCCTAGAGAAGGCAAGCGTAGCAGGGGGCGGCAGAAAGTTAGATGGGCAGATGAAATTAAGACGGTTCCGGGTATAAATTGATCACAGTTAGCATAGGACCGGGGTAATTGGAGATCTATGGGAGAGGCCTTTGCCCTGCAGTGGGCAGAGATATGATGATGATGATGATGATGAATCCATTCCGCAGTTTATTATCGCACTGATGTCAAAGTAGCCAGGCCTACCAAAACAAAGTCTGTGAAGTTCAACTGTAGGCTAATATTTGCTCGTAACCTTTTAGTGGACATAACAAAACGTTGTATACGTGAGTTTTTTCTCACATATAATTTGGTTTTCTAAAATGCCATTCGTTTTTTATTAACTCGGTTTACTTTTTACTCAAAGTTTACTTATGCTTTCATTCCCTTTCTGTGTCTTGTTGCAATCGAAAAAGATCTCCCTCTGCAAGGGGAACTTCTAGTTGGACTTCGAACGGGACATCTCGCTGTGCTACTTTTTGTGTAATGTTTCTCATGTGTTTCTACAGAAAAGAAGGTTTGATAGTTATTTTTTGTAGTCATGGATGAGCTAGCTGGAGGTCTAGATATTCTTCCTTTCCATTACTGCAGTTTTAAAAAAGCAGGCAATGAACTGAGTGGTTAATTACTAACTAAGAACTGTTGTGTCTCATGCGAGGAACTATTACCGTGAGAAATGGCTCCAAAGCAGTACGCGCTAAACACCGGCTTTCAATGATAGCCGACCATGCAGCGTTGCAGCGGCTATGTCATAGCACCGGTTGAACAACAAGCTGATGTTTTCTCCGTTTTTATTGTTTTTTTTTTTTTGCCGCGTCGCACGATTACTGAAGACATGGCGCTCCTCGACCATGTTTATAATTGATGTTATTGTATAATGAAGTAGGATTTGTAAAACATGGAGTTCCCGCACCTGGAACAGCATGAGTATTGATTGATTGATTGATTGTAGGGTTTAACGCGCCGACGCAACGCAGGCGATGAAGCGCGCCGTAGTGAAGGGGTCCGGATTAATTTTGACCACCTGGGGATCTTTAACGTGCGCCGAAATCTCGTACAAACGGGCATTTTTGCTTTTCGCCTCCATCAGAAAAGCGACCGCCGCGGCCGGGAATCGAACCCGCGACCTCGTGCTCAGCAGCGCAACGCCTTAGCCACTGAGCCACCGCGGCGGGTGGAACAGCATGAGTAGTACATTAGGCTCCGAAAAATGAGCTGGCTTTGAACGGTAGGTTCAGATTTGGGGCTTTACCAGCCGAAGTTGTAGCCGGATTTCGCGGCGCACCTAAGAGGAGAGGAGAGGAGAGAGAAAGAGAGAAAGAAAGAGAGAAAGAAAGAGAGAAAGAAGGAAAGACAGAAAGGAATTTTATGAAAAGGAAAAAACACTGAAAGGTTGCTTTTAAAAAATAGCTACACCGCGAATGGAAACAAGGACACAGAAAGACGACTGGACGGGCGCTGACTTCCAACTGAATTTAATACCACAAACCTAGCACCTTTTATAAGCACTTTTTCATGTGCTTATAAAAGGACAATATTAAAAAAAAACGGAAATGTACGTATAATCTCTGGTATCACACCACCGTATCAACACGCGTTCACGCACTTGGCACAATCTATACAAACACCAAACTAAGTCATGCCCGAAGTACAGCACGTGTTCAAAACCAAACTACACGAGAAATAATTGAAGCACACGAAATTGAGAGGCATGCCAGTAAATGCGTAAGCCGGGTGTCAATCTCGTTGTCCAAAAAAGAGAGAGATTTCCTTTGGAACACCTGCTGCACTTCGGCCATGACTTAGTTTGGTGTCTGTATAGATTGTGCCAAGTGCGTGAACGCGTGTTGATACGGTGGTGTGGTACCAGAGATTGCACGTCTATTTTTTGGTGTTGTTTTTAATATTGTACGTATTACAGGTGCTAGGTTTCTCGTATTAAATTCAGTTGGAAGTCAGCGCTCATCCAGTCGTCTTTCTGTGTCCTTGTTTCTATTCGCGGTGTAGCTATTTTTTAAAATGAACTACCAACTCGCCCAGCAGTGCACTTTGAAAGGTCGGCCTGAGATAACTAGCTATGACCAGCTATTCTGTGTGGGGGAAAGGGAAGGGGAAGGACGGGCGTAGAAAGAGGATGAGAGGGAAGATTACTTGTTACTTTGGACAAAGCGGGGTTCCTTAACACCGGCCAAAATCCTGTACAAAGGCATCTCCGTACTCACCCCCAGTCTCAGCACAGGCTGCCTGACGTGGAAACCGAACTCACGACTGGACACGTGTAGCCGCACAACACGTTCGTCACCACGCCACCGATACATGTGCCTTTGTAATTGTGAGTAAATGGTATCATCTTAATTTGCAATTACACAGGTGCGGCATTTTGTAAAGATCAGTAAGAAACCGAAACTGAAAATAGCACTTAGACTCCGTTGTGGGCAAATTGTAGTAATATCTTACTTTGGACCTTTAGCGGCAAATTACCCAGATTGTAAAGCATCGTATTAAGCTTAGGTACAGCTAACCCCTCGTCTACGTTTGGAAATCTCTGTCAGCGGGCCCCGATGTTTACCCTGCTCATTTCTAAGTCCGCTCGCAGTAGCCAAAGAATCGCGCTGCAATTACACTGGTATAGGCGCTGGGCAGGGCCTCTTGGCTGAATTACACTCCGTGCTCTGTACAGACACGTGCTGTCGGTCTGCGCGGGCAGTGGAGAACGGAGCGAGCCTGGCGGCGGCGCTCGTTTGCGGTGTATTGACGCCGGCCTCTTTCGCCGATCTCCGGTGCAAACAAAGAGCCACGCGCCATTCGTGTTCCCACGCCGTGCACGTCCCGCGCGAAGCTGCGCAGTGCACGCCGCCTGGCGCTTCGGGGAGTGTGCGGCAGTGCGGCTCAGAGCGGCGTCCAGCGCATGCAAACCGGTTACTCGGCGCGGTCGCATTGCCCGTTTGTGTAGGCCGCTTTGCAGGCCAAGTCCAAAACCTCTTTGGAATGTTACAATAACAAGCTCGAGGGTTAAATCCTCCCCCACCCCTGCCCCGTAGCGGCACGGGTAAATGCGGCCACGCGCTGCTGCTCCTTCGGTGCGGTAAATCGAGAATGGGATTTCTTGTTTTCCCGCGTATTTATTCAATTACAACTCCGCCGATAGGAATAAAATCGCAAGAACCCGTTCGAAGATGGTTTTTTAAGCACAGATATGTGCCCTTCCATCTGCGAAACTAGCCAATCCACGCATCCACTAACCAATCCGACTTACGGCTCACGTGTGCACCGTACGTCGGTCGGTGCCGTTTGTCTTATAACAGCGTGAAACCACGCGCTACCCCGAGGCCATAAAGAAAATGGCGGTTAGACTATAATGGTTGTCTCTGCATGCAAATTCTCAAATTGCCGGTTAGATTCCGGGCAACGCATGGCACTACTAAGGCGGATGTAAATGACAGGCCATACGATGTGCACATCTGAGAGCGCAGTTAATAGCCGATTCATCGTCTGATTGATTGATTGATTCATTCATTCATTGTAGGGTTTAGCGCGCCGACGCGGCTCAAGAAGGAGGCGCGCCGTAGTAGAGGGTTCCGGATTAATTTTGACCACCTGGGGATCTTTAGCGTGCGCCGAAATCTCGTACACACGGGCGTTTTTGCTTTTCGCCTCCATCGGAAAAGCGGCCGCCGCGGCCGGGAATCGAACCCGCGACGTCGTGCTCAGCAGCGCAACGCCTTAGCCACTGAGCCACCGCGATTCATCGTCTGGAATCAGACAATAAAGAATTGACACCGAAGCTACTCTGAACGTTATGGCGCCCAACGACCACAAAAACAGGTCTATGTAGGGAATGTAGAACTTGGGGGGATATGTACCGCGGGTTGAACGGTAACTACAGATTTGACAAACATCAGCGCGTAATATGATTATAAAATACCAGTACTAAGTTTCTGTCGCGGTAGGCAAGTTGACTGTAGCGGAGATGAAAACAATAAAGTGAGAAGTGGGCAAACGACAAGGTTGGCAACACATAGCGCGCTTTTTTTTAAAGCTATATCAGATAGGGATATTCGAATATGCCAATACGACGCGAACAATCGAGGACAGACGCAGGAGGTACAAGGACAAGCGCAGTGATCTGTTATCCACCGTCTCTGACCTCGTTTGTTTGCGCCACATTTTGTTTCCTCAAATATCATGAACCAACTGGCCAACAACCAAGTTTTATGACGTTACATTATATCTCATCTGGCACGGCTCCTTCAGTATCATGAACCAACTGGCCAACAACCAAGTTTTATGACGTTACATTATATCTCATCTGGCACGGCTCCTTCAGTATCATGAACCAACTGGCCAATAACCAAGTTTTATGACTTTACAGTATATCTTATCTGGCATGGCTCCTTCAGTATCATGAACCAACTGGCCAACAACCAAGTTTTATGACTTTACATTATATCTCATCTGGCACGGCTCCTTCAGTATCATGAACCAACTGGCCAACAACCAAGTTTTATGACGTTACATTATATCTTATCTGGCACGGCTCCTTCAGTATCATGAACCAACTGGCCAACAACCAAGTTTTATGACTTTACATTATATCTTATCTGGCACGGCTCCTTCAGTATCATGAACCAACTGGCCGACAACCAAGTTTTATGACTTTACATTAATCTCATCTGGCACGGCTCCTTCAGTATCATGAACCAACTGGCCAACAACCAAGTTTTATGACGTTACATTATATCTCATCTGGCACGGCTCTTTCAGTATCATGAACCAACTGGCCAACAACCAAGTTTTATGACGTTACATTATATCTCATCTGGCACGGCTCCTTCAGTATCATGAACTAACTGGCCAATAACCAAGTTTTATGACTTTACAGTATATCTTATCTGGCACGGCTCCTTCAGTATCACGAACCAACTGGCCAACAACCAAGTTTTATGACGTTACATTATATCTCATCTGGCACGGCTCCTTCAGTATCATGAACCAACTGGCCAATAACCAAGTTTTATGACTTTACAGTATATCTTATCTGGCATGGCTCCTTCAGTATCATGAACCAACTGGCCAACAACCAAGTTTTATGACTTTACATTATATCTCATCTGGCACGGCTCCTTCAGTATCATGAACCAACTGGCCAACAACCAAGTTTTATGACGTTACATTATATCTCATCTGGCATGGCTCCTTCAGTATCATGAACCAACTGGCCAACAACCAAGTTTTATGACTTTACATTATATCTTATCTGGCACGGCTCCTTCAGTATCATGAACCAACTGGCCAACAACCAAGTTTTATGACTTTACATTATATCTTATCTGGCACGGCTCCTTCAGTATCATGAACCAACTGGCCAACAACCAAGTTTTATGACTTTACATTATATCTCAGCTGGCACGGCTCCTTCAGTATCATGAACCAACTGGCCAACAACCAAGTTTTATGACGTTACATTATATCTCATCTGGCACGGCTCCTTCAGTATCATGAACCAACTGGCCAATAACCAAGTTTTATGACTTTACAGTATATCTTATCTGGCATGGCTCCTTCAGTATCATGAACCAACTGGCCAACAACCAAGTTTTATGACTTTACATTATATCTCATCTGGCACGGCTCCTTCAGTATCATGAACCAACTGGCCAACAACCAAGTTTTATGACGTTACATTATATCTTATCTGGCACGGCTCCTTCAGTATCATGAACCAACTGGCCAACAACCAAGTTTTATGACTTTACATTATATCTTATCTGGCACGGCTCCTTCAGTATCATGAACCAACTGGCCGACAACCAAGTTTTATGACTTTACATTAATCTCATCTGGCACGGCTCCTTCAGTATCATGAACCAACTGGCCAACAACCAAGTTTTATGACGTTACATTATATCTCATCTGGCACGGCTCTTTCAGTATCATGAACCAACTGGCCAACAACCAAGTTTTATGACGTTACATTATATCTCATCTGGCACGGCTCCTTCAGTATCATGAACTAACTGGCCAATAACCAAGTTTTATGACGTTACATTATATCTCATCTGGCACGGCTCCTTCAGTATCATGAACCAACTGGCCAACAACCAAGTTTTATGACGTTACATTATATCTCATCTGGCACGGCTCCTTCAGTATCATGAACTAACTGGCCAATAACCAAGTTTTATGACTTTACAGTATATCTTATCTGGCACGGCTCCTTCAGTATCACGAACCAACTGGCCAACAACCAAGTTTTATGACTTTACATTATATCTTATCTGGCACGGCTCCTTCAGTATCATGAACCAACTGACCAACAACCAAGTTTTATGACGTTACATTATATCTCATCTGGCACGGCTCCTTCAGTATCATGAACCAACTGGCCAACAAGTTTTATGACTTTACATTATATCTTATCTGGCACGGCTCCTTCAGTATCATGAACCAACTGGCCAACAACCAAGTTTTATGACTTTACATTATATCTCATCTGGCACGGCTCCTTCAGTGTCCATTTAATTGCCCGAGCTCCCTACTCCTGCTAGTTTCTTCGAATAAGTCCTTACACGACCAGAATATTTTCTTGCGGCATTCGAAAATCCGTTCAGCACTCTAGGAAGATCCCGTTGTTCTGCTTCTCCCTAATACACTCCATTTTCAAATTTATGCCGCCATTCAAGCAAATTCAGCGAATGATACCAACGTGCGTATACCGTCGGCTCAGGAATGGGACCTGCGCTTTGGTACTACGCAGTTCGAAACGTCACGCTTCTATTGCGTCATTGTAAGGCGCCGACCGAACTTTTGGACAGAGGCGTATGCAGTCTGTCATCATTCGCCAAATTTGCTGTGTTGGTGAAATTAATTAGTCACTTCAGTGCATTGTGGTGAAGCTGAATTACGGCATTGTCCTAGTATGCCGGGATCAAAACTAATGCTGTATTCGGGTGGTTGCTCTGATACTCCGACTCGGAGTACGCCGATGCACCCGATCTTGGAGCAGCACGCGACCGTGGCGTCGCGGTGCGGCCAACACGGAAACTGCAAACAGCCAGGCCGGCCAAGGTGTTTCAACAAATGGCGGCATCCAGGTCGGGTGCGTTAGCTGCAAGTCAAAGTTGCGAACGTATACCCTGCACTTTGAACACAGGAAGCGGTGCAACGAATAGTTCGGCGAACTTTGTCGCGTAAACGTGCGTGTCGTCGTCGTCTGAGCTGCTGTTCTCCTCGGCGTTGATTTCGAGCTGCAGAAGCAGCGGAGACGGTTCCCCTACGCTCAATAGGCGTCTCTGTTTCGACATGATGCAGAGATACCTTCAGTAATGGCAGGAGAAGCAAAAACGTCGAAATACTCCCACAACAAACCGCTGGCTAGGCCTCAGCGATCGCCACCGACTAGGCAGGCGAGCGGGGCGAGCCGCGGCGGCCGGGGTCACGTGACCCGAGACCCGATCGCCTTCAGATTTCGGCGGCGCTCCCACTTCGGAGTCAGAGCAGTCGGAGGCGCTCAGAGTGGAGGACGACGCTCTGAGACGACCAACCGAACATACGTCGAGCGCTCGATTTCGATCACCCGAACACGGAGTCGCTTTCCGGAGCGCTCCAGAGCGCTCTAAAACGACCACCCGAATACAGCATAAGTATGTGATCGTGAAGCTGCACCTGGCCCATGAGGAGCGCCGGCTTGGAGGGCTCCGGATTAATTTCGACCGCCTGGATATCTTTAACGTGCGCCGAAATCTCGACACACGGACGTTTTCGCTTTCCACCCCCACCAGAAAAGCGGCCACCGCGGCCGGGAATCGAACCCGCGTTCTTGGGCTCAGCAGCACGACGCCTAAGCCACACAGCTACGCCGGCGGTTAAGAAAGCTAAGTGGTCCTGCTGGCTCTATTTCGCTTAAGATATAACTATCCCTCTCCATAAGGAACAAAACGTGACTACCTCCTTTGTCTCAAACTCAGGAATGGTAAGCAGTTCATGGTTATTCCCCCACTTTGACCTTCACTGAGAACCGTAGGAAGCATTTATGTATCGTTGAAATCACGGTCACCGACGCTATGTGGGTCTTTCTGTGAGGTATGGTATGAATTAAGATGTGAAAGAGAAAATACGCTAACCAATGTTTTATGGCAGTGCATTTTTCAAGCGAGAACAATGTCTCTTTAGACCGTTACGGTATCGCCCACATTTGGGGAATTTTTTCATGTGATGCTTTCACTTAGTTGCGCCAAATGTATAATTCGGCAATTTCTCTCGCCTGCAACGTGGAAGCGCAAATATAGCCGACAGAACGAAACAAAGGAGAAACGCAGGAGAGAACGAGAAGGCCGCGGTAGACGTGAAAAGAAGCTTGTTTTTCACTGCGGCCTGAAACTTCCCGGTGACGTCGGCCGGCGAGAGCACACCTACTCCATTATTCGGGGCTCTAAACGCATCCTCGCCTATCGAAACGGGAGCGCTGTTGCTCTTCTGTCCTGGCAGAAGAGCGGCGGCCCAGACGGAGGGACGGAGCACCCAACCGCTAAAAATCAAGACACGACGAGGAGGAGGAGGCGAAGCGATAAAACGCGAACAACGCAACGGCGGCCGCCCTTCTCTCTGTTAATACCCCTAATGGCGGAGCCAGTTCGCAACAGCGGCGGCCGCCTCTCGAGAGTGACGCGCGGAGCTATCGCGCACGTGCTCGTGTTTGCGGCGGCGCGCCGGTTGTTTCTCTTACGTCCGGGGCCCACGGCCGGTTGTGTTACCGGAGGCTTCTTGCGCGCGTGGCAGCTCCCGCCACCAGGCGGCCGTCGATCGAGCATTTTTTCTCCCTGTACTTTATCAACTCGTTTTCCCACTGCGAAACTGCTTTCACGGACCCGGTGTGCGTACAGGGATTGCTTCCCGTCCCTTCTCTCGCCCTCTTGGTCAACAAGAGTGTCGCCGTTCTTGGATCGCGTGTGCGTGATGCGCGTTTTACGTGGGGGGCCGACGGCATGGATGCCTGCGGCGCAAAGGGCCATTTCGCGACCGCTCGCTCTCTGCGTTGCGCGGGCCCGGTGACATCGCTGGTCCTATTGAGCTGGCGGCTCTTTCGTCGTCGCGTGTCACGACAGCGCTAACTCCTAGCTATAATACCCTTGTTTTCACACACGATGTTATGGGGACGTTCTCTGTGAACGCGCCGTCAGAGCATGTGGCGCGTCATGCGGCAGTGCTTGGTACAGTGGTCGGTGAGACTTTTAGCCAAACTTCGTCTCCTACTTTGGCGCTTGGACTGTTGTGTGAATCACGAGTGTAGCGCAGAGTTTTATTATTGAAGAATCTGAAAATGTTACTCGATATTGTGCGAACACCTCCAAGTACTGTCTAATTGGCAAAAGAACGTTTTCTGGAGTTGGCATAAAAATAGTGACACATAATGCAAAAAAAAAAAAAAAAAATTAGTGCCCTTCACTCTGTGAAGAAGCATGACCTGCAAAGCTGGACGCAGTCCACGGAGAGCACGAAACAAAACTCGTTTATCGTAATTTGCGATGGAACATATTTCGTAGTCAATTAGCTGAATGAATCTCTGACGGATCTAAGCTTTGTTCTTTCAGATAAACATGGAAATCCCTGTGTCCCTCCCGCGTCGTAAGCCTCTTACTGTTTGTTTAACGCCGGGTTCATCCTGTTGCCGCAACTTTAAAGAATGACGTCATTTCACGCCTCAGCCAACGGAACTGCGTGACATGGCATTTTTTTACGTCCATAGATCACGATACGGGTGTTTCGTCGGTAATCTGAGTATAGCCTAACACGCAAACACAATCCGCTCTACCATTAAGGACTCCGGACAAATCCCATTGGGCCGTTTAACGTCCGAGTTTAAATCTCGCACCAGCACAACGAACATGCCTTCCATCAGTACAGGCATGAAACTCATAGCTGCGCGTGCACACCTCCCCTCCTCCCTCCCACCATTATCCACTACAAACCTGCGCACGCATAAACCGGCAACCGGTCACGTGCGCGTGCCTAGAAGTGACCGACGCGTCCAAAATATCCCCTGAAAGCCCTCTGAAGAACTGATATTGGCTCACGCCGGCGTTCCAAGAGGGCAATTTCCTGTTTATCCGGGAGGGATTCGCCGCTACTCCATGAGCTGAACTTGAGGCGGTAACGGCGGTGCCAGCAGCTTTTCGTTGTTTTTGCACCCATTCGCGCTTGTGTTCGGGCCAACGCTTCGATTCTTGCTCTTCTTCCTCCAAACGAACGGCATGCATCTGTCCCATAACGATTTAAATCCTGGAAGCCCTTGAGCTCTATACTCGTGTACAAACATATGGCTGTCCGTTTTCCTTCCCCCTCGTATGCATCTTACTGCGTGTGTAAGATGTCTGTGTAACAGATCAACCCACACCCGAAACACTCGATTGAGGAGGACAGCCGACTAACCGCATTGAGCCATGCAGTTTCGACATCTAAATCTCCCACCAGCCCAACCGGCATTTCATCAATAGCGGCATGAAGCCCAGCTGTGCGTGCACGCCCCCCTTTTTCTACCCGCAAACCGTGCACGCATAAACCAGCAACCGGTCATGGCGCATACTTAGGCGTGAAAGACACCGGCCAAAATGTCGCTCGGAAGGCCTTCGAAGCTGAAAAAGAAATATGGGCTCAAGCCGGCGTTCGAACTGGGGAAGTTTCTCTTCTACCGGGAGGGATTGGCAGCTGCTTGGTGAAATGATTTTGAGCGGTAACGGTGACGGCGGGTTTCGGTCGTTTTAGAAGGCAGCCCTTTGGCAGCCGTTACCTGGGCTTCGCGGAAGCGTCGTCTGTTTATGTCCGCGTAACCGAGTGAGCGAACGCAGCAGCTACGAAAGAAAGAAAACGGAGAGGAGCGTCTAGCGAAGGGTGAAGTTGAGTACGACACGTGGGGCTACGGCGTCATCTCTGTCACTACATGTTTCATGTGTCGTCACCAAGGAGCGCCCTCCCCCTGACGCTTTCCCCAGACGCTGTTCCATTCTCCGCTAATCGAAACCACGTGACGTTTGCGCGGGAGGTTCAAACACGATATACAACAACATGCTCGTTGTTCCCTTGCGCGGGGCTAATCCGAACCACGTGACATTTGCGTGGTAGGTTCAAACACGATTTGCAACATGCTGCCCGGCGGCGGCGGCGCACTGCGAGGTAGCAGCAGAGTAGCGCACGCCGCCGTAGGTTCGATGATTACGCGAACACTTCCTTAGACGCAGCAGAAATGCGCCGTGGCCGAGAAGGCTGCAGTTGGCGCTGTGCACAAATTTTATATGAGGGAGTGTAGTAATTGTCAGTGCATTTTTTTTACGCCCATCCATGCTTCTGTTTATTTTTCGCAATCATCTGACAACCGCACTGCCGCTGTTAGCTGCCGACTGCGCGACTTGCCAAAAAGGCATCGGTGGGGGCGAGGGGGAAAATAGTTGTGAAAAAGGTGTCAGCGGTGGTGAGGAGGAGCCCCGTAGCGGCTGCGACTAAATCGATGACACCGGAATGAAAACTGGGGGAGTTAGACATATACTGATTTGCAGTAAAAACAATTACAGTCGAACACGGATATATCGAACACGGGTATATCGAATTATTGTCTATATCGAACTCATGAATTATCCCCTTGAAAATTCTGTGTAAAAGTATAGGAATTCGTACGTTTATATCGAAGGGTATTTTTCCCGACATTGAGTATATCGAACACCGCACGAGCTGGAAGGTGCTCTTTGGCGGTCGCTGAACCCCCGATTCCCGCGGTCGCTTAGCGCCTTCGCCGAAACCCGACAAGACAAGCGTCACGCTTGCCTTCTCATGGATAACTGCTCGGCCAACCAAACCACCTGCGAGCTCGACAACATCGAGCTCAAGTTTCTGCCTCCGAACACAACAGCCAGGCTGCAGCCGCTCGACCGCTCGACTAAGTCGTTCAAGGTTGGGTACAGGAGGCGACTCCTCGATAGGCTTTTGATGAACCTCCGTGTGGGCACCGAGCTTAAAGTTGACCAGCTGGGGGCCATACACATGATGACGGGTGCCTGGAACAGCGTAAAGCACAGCGTGGCCAACTGCTTCCGGAAGGCAGGCTTCGTGACGGCCGAACTTTCGGAAGCTTGCGAAGACTGCGACGACGACGAATAGGGCATGGACGACACGTTTCGCGAGCTGTCGTCCTTTTTCCCGGCTGCTGTTCCAGCCGGACTGTCTGCCGGCGACTTCGTGAACGCTGACAGCAATGTTTAGGCTGTTGCGAGCGTCGGTGACGAGGATATCGTAGCTGCGGTTGCAGGAACCCAGGCCGGTAGCTCGAGTGGCGAAGATCGCCCGGACGAGGATGCGGCTACACGATCGTACTCGGCGGGTGAACTGGCGGCTGCGTTCAGCTTGATTCTACGTAGTTGCGGCGACATGGGAGGAACTGGGCTGTCACACCTGGATAGCCTCGAGAAGGTCGAGACCAGCGTCTTTAATTCCATGTACAGGACGAAGAAGCAGGCCAAGATCAGCGATTTCTTTTCACGCAAATAAATCATCCTGTTGCGTCGTTAGTGCGGAATTAGTTGTCATTCTTGAATGCGCCGATCGGTAAGTGGTCGTCCGCCATAGGTGAGGTCTCACAGCCCATATTTTTTATATCGAATTTTTCATATATCGAACTATTTCGCGATCCCTTTGGAGTTCGATATATCCGTGTTCGACTGTAATTGGAGATCCACTGCTGGATCATTAAGAATGCATTGCAGCTCTCCCTCTTCCTCGCGAACTTGAGACTCGGCCCGATGCGCACGCGTTCTGGCTTCAGAAGTACCAACTGTCTCAGTGGTCACGTGCGCTCGCTTGAGCAGCGCCATTGACGGCCTGCTGGTCCTCTTGCTGTCCACCAATATGGGGATTTTGTCGCCGTCATTCGCATTCCTTCCTCTTTTGCCGCCGGTACTGAACGTAGACTCCAATCTACAACGCGTACAAAAAGAGGAACCGCGGAGACGGCATGCGATCGGACCGGCGCGTTGACAGAAGCTGGTGGCGAGCCACGTTTCGACCTGCCCTCTCGTTGCGAAGACAGCTCTCTCCACTTTCGAATACACCTCACTCCAAGCGCCCCTCGACTCTTTCGTTCTGTGCTCTTCTGTCGCACGCTGCATTGATGGATCAACGCGCAAATTAGCTATTGCTCCCGCATTAATAATTCTAAAGAAAAATGGAAGTAAGAATAACTGAGGGAAGAACGTTCGCCATACTTGATATTGATGTTTAAGTGGGGATACGCCATATTTAACTATCGACACAAACGGCAATACCACCATAACAACGTGGCGGCCGTGTTGCAAGGTATGATTGGCAAACAAGAATATTCAAACTTCCAAGAAGTCGTGAGAAATGTAAATTTCAGCCAAAACGAAAGCATCAACTAAACCAGATGCACATTCTGCCAACATTTGAAGTGGTTCCTAGTGTTTGCGGAGGCTCAAGGATAATCAGTTCTAGAATTGTCATGTGACGCTCCGAATTTAGATCATTGGACCTCTTGGTTCATAATTGGAAGCAATTAAAACGATCTAAAAAGACGTTGAAACGAGAACCAAGTAAACGGGGCCATTCTGCGTCGTTCTGTCTACTCTGTTCTCATGTTCGCGTCTCGTAGCTGGTTTTAATTTCTTCATTCTATTGTACTAAGTCACCAAGAAATAAAAATGTTGCGATATAAGGTAAAACATATCTTTTGTGGGAAGTAGCTCGAGCCAACTTAAACCACAACGTTGGTTTCCCATTTGTGGCGAACTAGCCAGCAGTCGAGGAAGTGCCTTGCGCCTTTGAAGTGCTTTTCCTGCGGTGCAGCGGTGCTGCAAACGTGCACGCTATACAGGCGCTCTGCAAGTCAACTTCCGCGAAGTGTAGCGGTTGGTTTACGAATTGCGCAGGATGCTCACATTGGTCATGATTTAGATTTACATTGATCCCCTTCGATTTGACGTCCCACTTGAAAGGCGTTTGCAAACAGGTAGAACCTATTGTACTGGCAAACTGCATAATTACCCGGCGAAATTTCTCTCGGAAGTAAGCTGCGGTTGTTCGAACTCATTACCTGACGCGTCCTCGATAAAAACAAGTTGCGGAACGCGACAAGGACACGTGCCTATGTGGGGAAACAGTATAGTGCAGCATAGGATATTATCGATTCCCTTTTTTTTAGGGGGGGGGAGGGGTAGGGAGGGACTAGAGGCATTGTGTGGCAAGGTATTGTTTTCGTGCTTTGGGCACTCTAGTTTGGGGTACTCACCTATTGTGTTCTAGTGACCGATTCTTTAGTGCAGGCCTACGTAGGGAGTCTTGTGTTGGATTCAGCGGGCCACAGGCGCCGTGTGACCATCGGCACAGGGCACACCAGCTACGAGTGCGGTGTATACAGTAACCCTGCCAAGGTTTCTTATCATTTCTTCGGGCACCTAATTCGGTTACTACCGCCAGCTATTTTGTGTATTTGATTATCTTTTTTTCCTTTCCTCGCTTTATTTTTGCTGCTTTCTTTTACGGGGAATTGCAGTGCAAATGTCTGCTATATCGAAAAATACGAAGCAGCAAAATGTTTACCGGTGAGTTGTTTTAGTATTTCGTCCAATTTGATATTCATCCCTATCCCCCCCTTTCCTAGTAAAAAAAAGTTATACTCCGGATTACTCACCTTTAAGACAACGACCTATTCCCTCACACCATGTTTGGCTTCCGCTCACACCTCTCCACTCAAGATGTTCTCCTACAGATCAAAGAGCAAGTCATCGATCACCTCAGCAAAATTCATCCCAGTGCTATCTTAGCCCTCGACTTAAAGGGCGCTTTTGACAACGTCACACATACAGGCCATCTTAGAAGCACTTCGAGAAACCCACTGTGGTGCGTGTACATACAACTACGTGCGGGCCTTTCTTACCGACCGAACTGCCACCCTTAGCATTGGACCACTTCGATCCGACACACTTTGCACACCTCCCAAAGGAACCCCACAAGGATCAGTTATATCACCCCTCCTCTTCAACATCGGTATCCTCAAGCTCCCACCTCTCCTTCAAACCATTCCAGGTCTCCACCATGCCCTATACGCTGATGATTTAACTATTTGGACCACCACCGGATCTCCTGGCACACAACAAGATACCCTACAACAAGCCATCGACACCATTCTCGCTTATCTCCGACCTCGTGGCCTCACGTGTGCCCCCAGCAAGTCAGCACTCCTCTTCCTCCGCTCCCGAACTCGTGGGCGATCTCCAGTTCCCACACCCGATCCTGCTCCAACAATCGGTTCCACACCCATTCCTAAAGTACACACCCGTCGTATACTAGGAGTCCAATTCCATCAAGATGGCTCTGGCTCTGCAGTTCTTCCCCAGCTTCAAGCCACTGTCACCAAACTCACCCATCTCATCAAACGCATCACAAACCAACGCCAGGGTCTCAAAGAAGACGATACAATACGACTAATTCAAGCACTTTTAATTAGTAGCATCACATATTCCACCCCATACATCGCCCTCAAACCCAAAGAACG
This sequence comes from Haemaphysalis longicornis, assembly GCF_048455015.1. Lineage (NCBI taxonomy): Eukaryota > Metazoa > Arthropoda > Arachnida > Ixodida > Ixodidae > Haemaphysalis > Haemaphysalis longicornis. The sequence continues at coordinate 199,856,463 of NW_027526203.1, forward strand.
GAAGGAAGTCGACATACTAATTCGAAAAGCTTTCAAAATTGGACTTGGCCTCTCCGCTCAAACCTCTACCTGTCGTTTCTTCCAACTCGGAATCCACAACACCCTCGAAGACCTCCTGGAAGCTCAACGCAACAGCCAACTCACCAGACTCCTCCTTACCACTACCGGCCGACACGTCCTCCAGGTCCTCGGATACCCGAACCCACCGGCTTCACAAGCCCTTCAGCGCATTCCATCTTCAATCCGGTCCCACATTACTGTATCCACAATTCCTAACAATATGCACCCAGAATTCAACCAAGGTAGAAGACTCTCCCGGGTTAAGCATCTCCGATCACAATTCCACTTTCACCCCGATACTCGCTACACCGACGCCGCCCTCTACCCCTCACTCCAGGCTCATACTCTGGCGGTTGTAAACTCAGAAGGCACACTTCTCACCTCCCTTACAACTCTCTCGACATCAACCACCACTGCCGAAGAAATTGCCATAGCCATCGCCGCTACAACTGGCTCCGAATACCTTACAATTGTAACAGATTCCCCGCAAGCCTGCCGTAACATTCAACGTGGACGCATCTCACTTCCCGCATTACGCATACTCGCATCGATCAATCCCCTCCCCGAGCTGTACATCGTCTGGACTCCTGGCCACTCGTCCCTCGAGGGAAATGAGGCGGCTGACGCGCACTTCCCCCTCTGCGCACTTCCACACCGGGCATTTCTCTCAGGAACAGAACCCACGGTCCAGCCTCCTCCACCTCCCTATGTTCCATCACGCTACCACGACATCCTGCACCATTATCGCAACCTTCGCCTCACTTTGCCTCAACCTCACCCTCAACTAACAAAGGAGGAAGCAATCATCTGGCGTCGATTGCAAACAAACACCTATTACAACGCACCCATCCTCCACGCAATATCCCCTACCCAGTACACCCTCACCTGTCGCTTCTGTCCCTCTCTTAATACTACCTACCACATGGTGTGGGCCTGTCAAAGCACCCCATCGCTTGCCCCCAATTAATTCCCCAGTTAATTCCCCAATTAACCAGGGAATGAATTCCCCAATTAATTCCCCAATTAATTCCACCTTCCCCAGAGCAGTGGGAGGGCCTGCTGACCAGCTCCCGTCACGCTGACCAGATCTTTCTGATCACCCGTCCCAGGGCTGCAGCCAAGGCCCAAGGGTACCTAGACTGAGGCGAACCCACTCCACCGTGCAACGGCTCTACCACCACCGTTTGCTTCATTATACGTTTATTCTCTCTTTCTCCGGATTGTTATTATGTAATGTGTCCCATCGACTTTGTTTAGTTCTTTACGGCGCTCTCTTTATTTGAGCATGCTTCCGTATTCCCTTGCTCACAGTGGAGAATAGAAGTGGCAATCGTTTTTTTTTGTAGTAATGTGGCTGAATCGATGCTCTAGGGTTAATGTCTGTGGTTCTCAACGAGGATGTAACTGCAAGTTACCTGGCTTTGTGGCTCACCGGTAACGCTCTGAAGTTGACGATAGTGGTGGAAACAAGTGATAAAGGCCTTCAATCCAAATTGCATTTCACGGCATAGCGGCGAAGTCAGAATTGTGCACGCGTACTGACATGTACCGTTGTTCACTTGCTGCCTTGGCCTCCTTCTGCTGACTATTGCTCTGTTTCTGATACTGGGCCGCCAGTATCGGTGCGACGACGACAAGCATGGTTTTCTTTCACATTGGCTTCGTGTGCAACGAAAGAAAAAAAACTGAGTGAATACAAGCAAAAGGAAAATCTACGAAAAACGAAATAAAGCAGGCATCCAAGGAAAGTAGGTCTCGCGCCCATAGAGCGTGAGCTCGTTCATAAAAGATGCATTCAGCTGCCTATTCCGTTTCTGTTTGTTTTTTCTCCGCTCGTACCTCGTATATATGGACCCTAGCTGGAATCACCGTGCTCCTCAGGGTGAACGTTTTGGGCTAAGGCCGGCAGTCCATCCGTCGTCTTTGGGTAATATGACTGCGTGGAAAAACACGCGCTTAGTAAACGCTCCAATTGTTTGTTTACAGTTGTTTTGTAGGGCATGCAGGAAGTTTCTCGACTGCGTTCGTAACAGGACCATGCACATTTTTATGTTTACGAACTAATAATATGCATTCCGTTCTTCTATCTTTTCTTTTTTGTTTGCGCCGCACCGTCATTGAGGTTGGTTGGTTTTAATTTTTTAAATCCCTTTCCTTGATGTGCCCACATTTCTCTCCCCCGGTGTCACAAACGTTGTGCTCTTTTCCCGACAAGTACCTTAAGTGACGTATGTCCAATCAAAATTTGTTGGTTTCAATTGTATCCCAGCTGATTTCAAAGCTATGACTGCCTTGTGACCTTCTGTCTCTCCTTTACGGTGGATAGCTCTGGTTTGCCGTTTAATCCGTATGCAAGTACAAGAGACACTTACCAATAATTTGCAATTTCATGACCAGTGAAGCGTAATGACAATCTGGCACACAAAGGTATATCCCTGTTAAATGACACCACGGCGGAAATGCACATTGTATTCCGAGTGACGCAATAAGTTGCTAATGCAGTGGTTCTGTGCATCTCTTCCTACAACTTGCAGTGTCAAGGAAAATTTAACACAACGACCAGCTTTTTTCTCGTCTTCTGTCTTCCGCACAGAACGCACGCACACGCACAGAGGCACAAAAAAATGCAAGCCAAGTGCTCGGAGTGATTGGTGCAGCATCGCCTCGGAATGGTCCCGTAGTTTTCGTAATACATGAAATAAATTCAGTCATAGCGTTACTGTTTGGGTCCCATTATATGAATTGTAGATACCGCAGTCGTTGGTGACGTCCGCTGTTCACATCTTTGCCTTATTTAGTGGTTCTATAACCAGGGCACTGTGCCTTTTCCAATGAAAGTCGCTCATCATCGAAGTGCTGTCGCTATCGCTGCGCCATTTTGACAGAGTGGGTGACACACGACGGCTCGTTGGTTCAGTGCCCTCACTAAGAGGTTTCGTGACACGGCGGAATTAGCAGCAAGAACTTAGAGCTCTTGAACATAACGCGGTCATACAACGAAAGGGCGGATTTCTATGTAATATATCACTATCTTGGGCCCTCATTAGTCAGCTATGGTTGAAGTACATCTAGGTAGAACTCGCAATATTAGCAATCTACCTATGTCGTCGCCGTCCGGTGCATGGAACTTTGAGTCCATGTTCCCGCTTTTCACATTCATCCCCCGCAGGTCGCTCTCGAATACTTCATTTCTCCCAACACGAGCGCGTGAAGGGTTGCCTTAAACTTTAATAGCCCGCGCGGAAGCAGAATTGAAATATCACAACGGCCGGAAGAAAAAGGGCGGCAGTAGGTATCTCTGGCAGTACAGCACGGGGAAGAATTAAATAAGAAGAAAACCGGCGGCGGGGTCGATCGAGGAAAACAAAAAGGGGGTCCGCCAGTGCCAGTCTTATCGTCAAACGACGACGGGGATCAGTGGAAGTGCGGTCGAGTCGTGCCGAGGATCTATGCTCAGGTGGGCTGAATCAAAAACGGGGACCGCACGAACGAAATGAACACACACCAAAAGAAGAAACAGAAGTGAAACCCCCGGCGGTACGGCGACCGCGCGCACGTTTGTCGAAAAGCCTCCCCCTTGGCTCGTACGTATTTTACTCTCCGGCAAGTTCGCGTGTGCCGCGCGCGGTGCGTTAACCCCACCAAAGAGAACGCCGGTTCGTGTGCGCTCTCGATGTGTCATTCGGACTCGTGTAATGCAGGCATTAAGGAATCAGCCGTCGCCATCAGCGCCGCCCCGCACCTAGTGAGCGCGCGCCGGTCGTGAAGAGGAAAAGAGGGTGGAGGCAGGGGAAAGGCGGCGGCTGCAATCAGAATGAAAATCGCCGCCGCAGTTCGCGACTACGAGCAGGGTGGCCGCGCACGCGCTCGTAATGCCCAGTCGTCATGTACGGCACGCCACACCCTTGTCTCCCTTCTTCACTGTTCTACTACTCCCCACTTCAAAAAAAAAAAAAAATCTTTTTTTTTTGTCTGTTATCACAGTTTAAACCTTTTCCGGGAGAGGGAGGCTAGAACTCGGACGCGCTTTAAATAAAGGACGATGCGAGAAGCTTGTAGCGTAGAAGGAAAACCGCAGGCCGAACAAGCCCTCGGGTCATAAGAAAAGAGCAGCAAATAGCCGAGCGTCTTGAACACGTTTTTGAAGGGGCCATGCAAACAAAACACAAGTTTGGTTCATTCGAAAGATTGCCTCGCTAGAATGACACTGACACCCCTTTTAACGGGAACTTCGCTCAAGTAAGGTACATAATGAGGAAAAAAAGGAATGGCCATGCAACCCTCTAGCTAATTTCCCGCAACAGCACCTATGATGTTATATGCCCAAGCTGTACAAATGGCTGAGGCCGACAACTGTAAATGCGAATTGAACCGGGCTTATATGCTTGCCGAACAAGATATTCGCTCTTAAATTTAGGGCCCATTCTTTTATAGCCGTAAAAATTGCGTGGTGAACAATTAACGTTACGAACGAGCACGTAAACACCGAAGCAGTTAGTGCGGCACTTTACCGGCTGACACTGCCTAACGCAGCAGTCAAACGCGTTGGACTTGTCTGACACAGCACTGACCAACTGACATAAGCGGCACGGTCACTTACATGACCGTGTTTGTCGAGTCATAGCTTACGTTTTCGGAAGCGATTAGTACGAACCCCAATAAAAATTCGGCAGGTATAGAAGTCCGGCCAGAAGCAAAATGAGAACACTGGCACTTCAGCGATATTGCAGCGTCATCTAGGAAAGTGGGCGATTAAAAAGATAGCCAAACAGCTGTCCGTGAAAAAGTATCAGCGCTGATCAGCAGGCTATCTTTAGTTTTAAGGTCCTGTTTTGCAAGCGTCATGGTCGATGTCACGAAAACAGACGATTTAGCGGGAAAATTGAAATTTTGGCTTAGAATTGTTAATTTCTCAGTGATAAAGCGTCGTTTGCTGCCGGACATGGGCTGAGGGCACTATAAAGCACTAAATCTTTCGAATAAAACAAACATTTATTTTGTCTGCATGGCCCCTTTAGGGCCTTTGTTCAGTCACAGAAAGCTTTAATGGGAGTGAATTTTGGGACCAGCTGCGCATCCGTCCGCACTCTGATGTTAGGATGCGGAGCGCTAGGGTGAGAGAAAGGATGATGATGACCACCAACGAGGGGTACTCGTTCTTTCTTACAACAGACGCTAGGCCTGCGTTTTAGGTCCCTACAGCGTAGAAATTCACAGCCATGGAGCTAGTAACAAAATTTAGTGAAGTGAATAAAAAATTGTAATTGAACTTGTTTTCTTTCCCCCTCCTTCCTCTGATCCCTAGCAAACACAGAGACAAGCCCTAGTAATTTCCAAAATCAGATTATCCTTGAAAAACAAGATAGCGCTACATGCGCATACTACCATTCTACGTCACGTGGTAGAAGTTTTTGACCAGTCAGAAGGGAGGCACAGAAGCATCTGAATATTTATCGATTGATTATAGGGTTTAACGCGTCAACGTAACACGGGCGACGAGGCGCGCCGTAGTGGAGGGCTCCGGATTAATTTTTACCACCATGGAACCTTTAACGGGCGCCGAAATATCGAATGTTAAAGTAAATTGTTCAAGGTAGCCAGTTTAAGTTCCATGCTTCTGAGCACATACTGCATCGTAGGTCCTTTGCGTGCCTGGGGACACACGGACGGATGTTAGCAAATTACGGGTATTTTATTATTTCCTGTTGTTTAATTCCGTCTGAGGGAAGATAATTATGTTTATAGTATTTAAGCCTTTCTTACCCTCGAATAAAACTTTTAATATTTTCCTTCATGTTACCTTTAAGAGGGGAAAACGAATCAAAAGTCTAGTAAGTTAACATAGCGCATAGTCCGGTAGGCTATCCAACACGGGGGAAGGATCTGAGGATGTTTAAAAGAGAGCAGAAGAAAGGGGGACAGAGAAAGGAAACACTTATTTAACATAAAAACCCGCCTCCATGATGAAAAGGAGGGAATAAAAGGGAACATACTAGGCGCTGCTGCTCCCTCCAACTGGCGCTACTAGTTGGCGTGTGCTGGTAGTGTCCAAAGAAATGGAGTACGAGGTAGGGCGCCAACTGTGAGAGTGATAAGCCGGACCGCTATCCGAAGGTTGCCTCCGTCGTGAGTAGTTAATAAGATTTCACACCTTTTTGGCATACTTTTGGTAATTCATTTATTAAAACTCTGGAAATAGAAGAAATTCACACGCTGAGTAAAACATTTATACGATCCGTTTCGATCTATGCCCGCCAAAATCAACGCAAGGTAAGAATAGTTTTCATTTATCGCAAACGGGAATAAAAATGGTGTTCATGCACTCATGATTTGGTGAGCATGGCAATAGGAATTATAGCATAGTGTAGGAGGTATTTTCGCTAGCGCAGAGTCGTTTATTAGTGTTTAATTACCGCGCATTTTCACTCTTTCGAAGAATACTATAAAGCTAAATTTCGCGTGCCATAATACTAAATGTTATTATTCTCGCATGACTTGAAATTATTTTTGGCTGCCTTGATTTATAATTTTTTGCTTTTCTTCGTCGTGATTTTTCTTGCAGCATTGAGGGCGCAAGACAGGCATTTGATACTTGTACAGTTCGCCAGTTTAGATCGCTGCAGTGTTCCCTCTCCTTCAAAGCATATTTCCCTCTCTCCTTACCTCTCTGTCTGTTTTTCTTTACATGATTGATCACCGAACCTAGCACTTAAAGGGACACTGAAGTGATATGTAAACATTGCGGGATTACTTGCGCAAATTGTAGTCCGGAGTCCCCAGGCCATGTTACGAGAACTCTGGGCGCGTTTACGCGATTTTATATAGTAGAAAAATTAATTCGAAAATGCTGTCCTCCTCTCTTTACGCTCGCCCATTTTCTGCGGCGTTTTCGTGTGACGTCGAGAGGAGCCGAGCTCGCAATTGGCTGCGCTCCTGCACGGCTCCCCGGCCTTCAGACAGAGTCAGTCGGCCCAGCGTTTCGTCTACCGGCCGCCGACGGGTCGTCGCAATTCGTTCGCTCAGTTGAAACGAAGCCAGGACACGTTTGTGAATGGAAGAATGGGCCTTTCTTTACTTGGTTAGTTTGTACACTGTATCTAGCTCCAAGTCAAGGTCGCTTCACACAAGCGCTGCACAAGCGCACATGCGACGCTTCGCTGACTGGTACGCCAGTAGGAAAATATAAGGCCTCTTGAAGGCGGGAGAAGAGTCAGCGAAGTCAATATAGGTACTAAGGAAATAAAATCAACTGATATTTTTACCGTACAGCGTAAAAATAGGGTGCGGGAAGCCCTTTTTTGCGCTGGGCGAACAAGCACAGCGGTCAGCAGCACGACTACGCATCTGCGAACGCTTTTCCGTCTACGAAATGCAATCGCTAGAAGCGATCGAGGTATTGTGGAAACTCGGGGGACGCTTACTGCACGAGAGCAATACAACAAATAGTCATCTAAGCTGCTTGAAATGCCAAAACTAAATAAAAGTGTAAACTTGTTGTACAATATATACCGTATATTACCAAAGTCGGCGGAGGCCGAGTGGTCTGGGGCGTTAAATTTGTTGCCGCAAGTTTTTTGCAAGTCACGAGTTCGAGTCCCCGCGGGTACCTGCTATTTTTTTTTTGTAAGTTAACTTTTTCGTTTTCTGACGATGTTTTCTACATTGAGTTCACGTTTTTTTGGGTCGCAACGTTCATGGCTCCCCTAACTAGTTCACAGAACGCGCGCAGGCTGGCACTGGCGCGCTAGCGAGTTCTCGTTGGCGTGCTGTTGGCATAAGCACCGACTGCTTGCGGGCAGTGGGCACAGGCCAGAATGAACCTTGGCCTGGTGCGAACACGCTTTTTACGGTACAGGCATTAGTGAGGCAAGCTCCAAATATGGGGGAAAAGCGCGTGACATTTGGGCGTCTGCGGGTACGCGGAGGGCGTCCATGCACTGCGTAGGCCTCGGCTAGTGAATGCTACGATTCCAAGCTGTCATGGGAGGCTTATCTTTATGCATTTTTACAGCTGACAACATGGCAGAAGCGCGGTACGATGATTACTGAGTTATTGAGAATGCCCATCCAACAACGCCACCGGTTGTGTTTTACAGAACCGAAACCGAAACCGAAACTTGTTTGGTTGCTCACCTTTGGGCATCGTCCAATCACGGTGCCCGCTCCTCCCAACGTCACAACTTTAGTTGGTGCGGCCGCCGCAAACCGCGCATGGTAGTTTTTCTTCTTTCGCGCTTTGTGAAATAATTACCGATTTGTCAACCGGATAAACGATGAAAAGTGTGCTAATTTGAGCCAGTCTACGCAGTGCAAGCAAAAACGGGAGCTTGACAAATTCACTTCAGTGTCCCTTTAAATATAAAAGTAAACAAGAACAAGTTCACTCGGCAAGGAGGATGCAGTCCAGGACGCACGCAATCGTACGCTTGAATAATTCAGACTGATAACGCCGTTTGTAAATGAGCGAACAGGACGCGAGAGGCAAGGCGCCGGCGAAGCTTCGCCCTTTTTCAATTTTTATAGTTCTTTGGTAGAAATCGCTCCATTTTTTATCCCATGAGTCTAGCTTGCGCTTCTTTTTCTCAGATCAACATTATTTCCGGTTAGGTGCTTTATAACTTCCCCTTAAAGTTGCCGTGTGTTAGGGAAAAGCGATCCACTATGAACGTGCCATGAGAGAGCGGTGAATCTTATTTGTACGAACATTATTATGCCGTCCTTTTTGCTTACCAAGTTTTTTTTTTACTTTTTTATTGTTGCTACATTGCTTGTCATTTGTACAGGAAAGCCACAATGTCCAGGAACTAAGGCGGAATACAAAATATACCGCGTTTAGCCAGTCGATTACTGACTAGGGGATCATTCGGCGGCTAATTTTCACAGTGTATAATAACCCAGCAGCCTTTTTATTATAGCAGGCTGCCCATAATGCTGCGGTGAGCCCTGCTTGCCAATGAAAGCATCGCACCGTCCTTGGTTTATGTGCGCGATGAATGCTGACGGCTCGGAAAACGTTCATGGCGTCGGACGAATGGGACATGGTGGCAAACTGAAACAAAAAATCATGCACCCCTCCGTCTAGCAACGACGATGGTTAAACGCGAACCTCTCCCGTGAGGGATTTTTTTAGTTGTCGTCTAAGTTTCGACTTTGACTTGCAGACGGTGTGTACTTTGAGTCATTGAGTTTTGACTTTGATTCGTACGCAGTCTGGACTTTTGATCGCAGCGGCTTTGAGTTTGACCTTTCACCATTTGATTTCGCAGGAAGATTGCTTCGCGTTCAACTATCGCTGTCATTAGACGGACGGGTGCAGGATTTTTCTATCTAGTGTTGCACGTCCATGCACCCCTCTCGAAATCCAAACCGTGACGACTGCGTCGAAATGGCGCAATCGGATAGACGTCGGCTTCATAGCACGAGGGAACCGGGTTCCATTCCGACCACTTCCCCCACGATCATCATCATCTTTAGACATAGGTGGCTTTTCTGCACTGCGTTTTGGACGCGACATACGCCACGAGGGAGATATTAAAAGTTTCGCTTGAAAAACACAGGGACTGTCTGACGTTATTGTTTCATGGTCGCCATTGTTCGGTCGCGTAAAGCAGCCAACCCGACATAGGAAGCGGCGGCGGAGTTGCTTAGCCACGAACCTAGGGCGGGAAATGAACCGCCTTGCACAGCGTCGACCTCACACGCCATGTTGAACCCACCGCATTCGCCGCAGCCGTTTTCGTGCCTTTGTCTGTACGGTCACATCAAATTATTGAGTTTTTGAAGAAAGTGTGCCTGGAAGAAAGTGCGCGGCTGTTTTCACATCTCCCTCTATCGTAAAGTGACGGAATTTGGGAGGTTTCATCAGCCTGGCTTTCGTTCTTGAAATCAAGCTTTCTTCATACGGGTCTCTTCCTGACGCCCCATTTGCTTGTGTGTACTTTAGCTTTTCAAAAAAATCACAGACGACCACCCAAGACTACGTGATGGGGTGTACAGCAACAGCTACTCACGCACGGCTATGCAATTACAATGATTATCTTCGGGCAATATTTCATGCCCTACGTCCGGTTAACCGGGCTCTAAACGAGGAAAGAAACCCCGATCTTGGGCATGCGCCACGCCGAAGCTCGGGGGCAGATCACCCCCAGAGGACTTATAAGGTATTGACGCCGCCACTTCTGGCCAATCGCCAGCGTGGATATGTCACGCGGGGATCGGAGCTGCAATGGCATGTACTCTGGCGATGCAATATGTAGTTTTAAAAAAATCTACATGTCGTGATGCATTTCTCACCCACCTCCTAGGCCGTAAAACGGCACACAGACCTTGAATTTAAATCATGCAGTTATAACCTATTTACGTGAACTCGTGGATGTGTGGTTACGATTACAGTCTTATAAGCAAAACGGCCTAACTTCTATATCCCGAACTTCCGAAGTGGCAACAGCATTTTGTTTTTGTTTTTCTGATTTGTAATCGGCAGCGCATGTGCCGTGATACCGGGGATCGATAGACCTCCACGCACTCCCGATGACAATCACACGCCGGGAAAAAAATCAGGCCGGGCGAATGTGGATAACTAGGGGAGCTGTGTAGCACCCGAAAGGGGGGCGGTGTATACGTGTATCCGTTTGTTGCCCAGAGCCGTGGTACAGCGCACAACACTGCCTAATAACAAATTCCTGCGCACACTTTGAATGGCACATAGGGATGGTGTAAGAATAGGTTAGCTGGAGGTTTGGGTTCAGAAACAGGGTTGGGTTCAGAAGGTTGGGTTCAGAAACAGGGTAATGGGAGTTAAAATTAGGTTTAGGTAAATTTGGTCATAGGTTTACAGACCACGGGTAAATTAAGGTTTAGGGTCATGTTTAGGGCAGTGTTGTACACGTTCCTCTAAAATAGGAACGAAAGCTCGTTCCTCGTTCCTTCCCAATTTTGAAACGAGTTCCCGTTAGAAGTTCCTTTACTGCGAAAGGAACGCGTTCCAGTTCCACTTCGAAAATTGAAACGTGTCGTTACATTAACGTTACAATTAGGTTTTTAAATTTAAAATATAGTGTCGGATGATCCTGGGGAGAAATTAAGTGAGAAATTTAAAACCAACATCGAACTACGTATATTATACGAATATTAGCACCGCAGCAGCAGATTATCTGGAGATAAAAATAATCAAAAGAAAATCTGCTAGGCGAATTTTTTCAGGGAATTTTTTTTTCATTTACGACAGGTTGTTAATTTATATTCGCTCTTTTTTAGCTAAGACAATTAATCGGTGTTTACCATGGTCCGATGCCTTTTTTGTATTTCTTTAAAATTACACACCTCAAATTGTATAAATTACATGCACACTCTCAATATCCAAAACGTAAGAAACATTAGCTAGCCCCCCAGAATCCAGAAAACCTTGTGAAGGGTATTACACAGGCTGGGCTGCCTTGCTAAAATTAATTTGCGAGCACTCGTCCAGTATATTGTCGTGGAGGAAGAAAGGGCCTTTTTGAAAACAGCCGCAGCTTCTAATGTCCTAAATGTTGATTAAGCGCGGAAGGGTTGTGCATACAAGTTTTACCCATCCTGTTTGGGAAAACCAACCTACGTCTTACGTTTACATGCCTACATTCACCACATTTTAATTCTTTGTCCTAGCGCCCCCCCCCCCCCTCCGCGCCTGCACGCCTCGAATCTTGACCAGATTTCTTTTTGAGTCACATTTTCGGTTCCCCTGAAAACCCTACAGGCGTGGCGGAGTTCACGGTCTCCGAAGCCTCACCGCAGTGATATAGGAAAAAGCTTGACATTCATCAGGAGCTCACGAAACCTCTATAATGTGACACAAAAAGCCACCCAAAAAGCCGCTGAGAACACAATGGCGACTATCGTTTGCTGGCTACGCCCTTCCACGCGTCGCGGTCATACCGATGGCGCCCCCACTCAAGGAATCTCTCTTTCTTCGCCTTCAGTCTCCCCATTAGGAATTATTTCTTCAAGTCGCGCATATCGTGGACACCCCAGGCATACATTGCTTTCTCCCATTATAAGGAGCAAAAAAATTGAATAGGCTAGTGTGAGGATAGCGGCAACAGTCGTCTTCAAGTTTTCGAAGTCCAGTTGACGCAATGGTGAACCACAAGTGACACCCCTCTCTCTCTACCAAGGGGGCTGGTAGAGCCTTCCCCTACCCTAAGTAACGCCACCGTAAGTGCGATCGTTGGTTGGTTAGTTTTAAGTAGAACCGACACCGAATGCAACGAATACGAGATTGATTGAGAAAATAACTAAAACGGAATGCACACGCGCTTAATCTACCTTGTTTTTCTGTTGTTGTTTTTTGCGGATGCTTTGCTGGGGGGGGGGGGGGGGTCGGAGGTGGAGGATGGACTGAAAGCAGCAACGTCTTGCACCATGGGGTGAAGTGAAAGCAAAGCGCTTTGGTAACACTTAAAGTAGTAGGGTTGTTCACATGAATGTTAAAATAAAAAAAAAAGGTTGAACAGATGCAAATTAACACCGTTAATTTTTACCATCTACTACAGAAATTGGGTTTTACGTGGCAATGCGCCGCCAGTGTTTAGCGTTGGTTTCCTCACACGGCGGCGTAAGTACAAGTCTCGAACGCAAAATCATATCATGTCACGAACTTACAGTATCAAAGCTAAAATGTTCAAAGAATGCCTGGGACATCCCATGACTCAAAATGTCTGGGCCAAGACGACGTGCAACAAAATGTCCGTGCACAGAAATGTCCGCACCGAAACCTCCTGCACCTAAATGTACGACACCAAAATCTCCGCATCCCGTATTACACAATCTTTCCCCGCCAGGGACCAATTCTATCGGCGAGACGCGCGTCCTGGCCTCCCCAGGCAAACGATGAAAGGTGAAAAGCATTCTCGCGGCTACGCTATTCACCCGTCGAACGCCGCGTAAGTTCAACCAGCATGAAAGCAAGCACAAGCTGCGGCCTGCTGCGTGGTTATTCTTCTGCCTTTGACCTTCGAGGAAGCCCGTACGGCTGAAGGGCGGGGCAAATTGACCAGCTTACAGGAAGAGAAACGCAGCAGCAACTTGTGGATTTCTGTACTTGAGCCTTGGCATCAAAAACAGCCAAATGCTAGCGATATAACGGCAGGAACGCTGTTCCTGCCGTTCCTTCAAAAACGTAACGAGTTACCGTAACAGTTCCACCGACCCTACATGGAACGGTGGCGTTCCTCCGTTCCTCCAAAAAGGAACTGGTTCCAGGAACGCCGTTCCTTGTAACGCCGTTCCGTACAACACTGGTTTAGGAATAGGTTAAGGAAGGTTAGGTTAGGTTCAATTTATCCTGACTCAATCTCAATCTATCATAATGCACTTAAATTGACCCAGCTGTGTTTTTTTAAACACTCTCTTAGAAATTGTATACATTACCACGGTATTTTTCCACGGTTTGTTCATTTTCTTGCAAGACTTCACACGTTTTAACAAGGTTATGCCGCTACTTTAATAACAAAGAAAGCTGGGCGAGTTCGTAAGGGTTCATGGTGAAACGGAAGCGCGAAGGAACAACGACAACCAGAAGGAACGATTACAACAAGACGGAGCGCTACTATCAACTAAACTTTTATTGAAAAAAAAACACCAACATATATACATGAAGACACAAAATAAGATGCTGCATCACTTGGTCCAGACACAAGCGAACCTTTTTTTATGTATCATCCGGATACTCTACTTCAAGATTAGACAGAGATACGGAGGGGGACACTTACACACTTATCACCCATTTTCGCAATGTGAGCTGCCTCCACGATTTCGCGCGTCTTTTGGTCACGGTATCGATATAAGATAGTAGTTTCATTGAACAAAGGATGGCATCCACACGATGAGCAATGCGCGGACCGGTTTGAAAGCTTATCTGTTTTAAAAAATGTTAAGAATGGCATCGCGCTCTCGTGAATCAAGTCTGCCCTCTCAAAATACTGTCCCCATTCTGTGAGCACTAGCTTCGGTCAACAGGTGGCTGGGTTGAAAGCTGCTGGGTTCCCCAATAACCTGTTGTCGAGTGTATGTGAGGAGCTTGTGAAATGGTCAAAGTCTGGGTTTAGTTCCGAACCCAACCGAGACAGGGCTGAAACTAGAAAAAGAAAGATCGCGGTGGTGCCCTACATGCATAGGATTTCACACTGTTTGAAAAAAGGGGCGAAACGCCTTCATGTTGATGTCTTATTTAGTGCCCCTGGTAAGATTTCTCGTGTTTGCGCGGCTGTTGAAAGAAAGGCCATGTCATGTTCAGGGTCTGGCCTTTGTTCTGTCAAGCCCACTCATTCGCATGTGGGCTTCCGCGTGGCGGTGGTCTATAAGATACCGTTGAAGTGCAAACGTGCCTATATCGGGCAAACTGGACGATGTTTGAATATCCTGCGGCGCGATTCGAGTACAGTTTTTCTCAACCCAGCGCCATTTTGCGACAGCGAATGCAAGCTAGTTATGGTGGCGCGCAGATCGAATTATCCGCGGTCGACTCAGTTGGCGTTCGAATTACGAGCTTTTTAATGCATGGGGCTCTATGCAGCATGGCCGGATTGCGCCATTTATTTCGAGTTATCTGAAAATTTGAATTATTCGGTGGTGAAATAACGAGCTTTAACTGCACACCTTATTCACCTGAATCTAAGTCAGCCAAATATTCTTTAATCTAGCTTATTTCAACTTAAACCAGCCTCATCCATCCTAAGTCATGTTAATCCATCTTAACCTACCTCATTCCACCTTAACATTAATCCATTTTAATTCAACGAAATCTACCCGAATCTACCTTAATGCATTCTAAACCATCCTTATCCATCTCAATCTACCTTTATTCATCTCAATTCACCTTAAACCACCTGAAGTCTACCCTCTCTGCCAAGTCTGCGACGACGCGCGCTTAATCCACTTTAGTAATCCACAATAGTAAACCTTGCTTAATCCACCTTAGTCGATCTCAATACGTCGTATTCTACCTTAATTAATTTTAATTTCCTTTAATCTACCATAATCATTTGTCATTCAAATTAATTTGTCTCAATCTCTCAATCTGCTTCAAGTTACCGTGAGCCATGCTTATCTATTGTCACCTACGTTAATTGATGTTAACGCATCCTAAGCCCTCTTAATCTAGCCTAATCCCCCTTAGTGTGCCCTATTCTACCTTAAATACCCTAAACCAGTACTAATTCACTCTAATCTACCATAACCCTTCTTAATTCATCTTAATCAGCTGTAGCCTTCTTACCCTTTTTAATCCATTCTTATTTCATTGTGTCATACCTGATAAGTCATCTCAATCCACCATAATCTCTTTTAATTCACATTAATCAACATTGTCTACCTTAATTCACTTCAATCACCCTCCTAATTTGTTTTAATCAATTTAATCACTCTCAATCCACCATATTCTATCTTAATCTATCTTAATCCATCTTAATTACCCTAAAACTATCTTAAGCCCTTTTAATCTAGCTTAATCTACCTTTTAATATCGTATTCTATCTTTATATATCTTAATTAACCCTAAATACCGCACGACGTACCTTTCGCAGATGACCGACCTTTCATGAAGCTCTCTAGCCTACTGATTTGCTTTGCCTCATAGAGGGCAGTTGGAGTTTTAAGGCACGAACATTACATATTTATGGGAGGGTGGACAAACATAGCTTCACTCTGATGCCCCACACACCCATGGCAGCACTATTGCTCATGCAGAGTATACATTAGTGCAACGTGCCCGTTGCACACGCAAACGACGACTCATCTGCGCGCGTACCGACGAGGGAGAATGAACTCAACTCCGCAGGCGCTTGGTTGCTGAGGTGCCGTATCCACTCTTGCTTCTCCGCCCTCGCATAAATGTCAGCGAGCCCACAAGAACACTTTTTTTTTTCAACACTCCAGTTGTCGCTACGGCCCATTGGAGCTTAAGGCGGGCGCTCGCTTCTGGCTGGCGGTGATGACGCCTTCGCACGGACCTTTGATTAGCACGGCTGAGGACAACGCAACTGCGGATACAGTAAAATAACTCAAGGGTCATGAAGACGTTATCGTAAATTATTGTTGCTTAGTTTCGCACGGGCTGCCGTTCAACGAACCGACTCATTACACTAACGTAGGGAAGACCCGCCGTGGTGGCTCAGTGGGTAAAGCGTTCTGCTGCTGAGTACGAGGACGTGGGTTAGATTGCCGACCACGGCGGCCGCTTTTCTGATAGAGGCAAAAAGCGAAAATGCCCGTGACCCGCCGCTTAGGTTCAGTGGCTAAGGCATTGTGCTGCTGAGCACGACATCGGGGGTTCGATTCCCGGCCGCGGCGGCAGCTTTTCTGATGGAGGCGAAAAGCCAAAACCCCCGTGTGTACGAGATTTCGGCACATGTTAAAGTTCACCAGGTGGTCGAAATTAATCCGGAGCCCTCCACTACGGTGCGCCTTATCGCATGCGTTGCGTCGGCGCGTTTAAACCCTACAATCAGTCATCATCAGAAAATGCCCGTGTGTTCGAGATTTCGGCGCACAATGAAGATGAGAGGCGGTCATGATTAATACGCAGCCCTCCACTACGGCGCGCTTCATCGCCTGTGAAGCGTCGGTGCGTTAAACTCTACAATTAATTAACGTAGGGAAGAAGTCCTTTCATGCACGTAGGCATGGGGGTAGGTGAGTGCTGGCTTCGTACAGCACGAAATCTTCTGGGTGCTTACATCCGACAACTGGGACCTTAAAAACGTCTGAGACACGATGTTGAAACGGTGGGTTTCCGAACCATTCGGAAACTACAGCGCAAAAAAATTATTTTCCCATTTACATGTAAGGGTAGTGGCGGCAATATCTATATCGATACCTAGTGCATAGCACTAACTTTCACTCCCTCCTTAATTTCATAAATCAGGCATTCTTGTTTCTCGACAGTCGACATCGAAGCCGCCTACGAAGATCAAGGAGAACGTGCCAAGGAACCTTTCGCAATTCGCGAAGGAAGAGTTGAGTGACACGTAGACCATTGTGCACGATTGCCGCCCGTGCCCTCATCCCGGGAGAGCGAAGCCACTTCGAGCGCTGTATCAAGCGTCCCTAGACCACTATTTTGAGACGTGAAGGCGGCGAGGAGGCCTCGCGGCGATCAAGCACATGCGAGTGGACCGACAGGCAGATACAACTAAACACGTCTCCGGACATCGTCAAATCAATCGGTATAGAGGGGCACCATCACATGCCTTGGTCTTTGAGTTTCATACAAATGGAATAGGGGGGGGGGGGGGACTCTTGTTTCTCGACAGTCGACATCGAAGCCGCCCACGAATATGAAGGAGAACGTGCCAAGGAACCTTTCGCCATTGGCGATTTTGTTTTCGAGAACCATGGGGATTTTTTTTTTACCCTGATGGGCAAACGCCCACCAACAACTATTGCTTACAAAAGGGAGGGAAGCACCTACCGGCGAGTACGCGTCTAAGTCCTCTTTGTCCTCTTTTTAAGCACTGTAGCAATTAAGTTGGTGCATAGCGAACTATTGCCTCACCACGCCTGTGCGCATAGTCATGTTCTCGATCGAAGGTTTTCAGAATTCGCTAAGGCAAATAAACGCTTCGCCGCCCGTGAAACTGAAGCAAGCAAGAAGTTCTTTTCGCCTTCTTCAGTGCTTCCTGCCGGCTGGGATCTAGTTTGCAAAATCATTCCCGAAAAATGTCCTTCCAACTCCCAATAGCCTGCCAGTGATGCGTACTAAGCTCGTGAGAGTAACCTTAATTTTCCTGCTTATAATTTTTTTGTGCTAGGTAAATTGACTTCCTCGCATGCTGTAAGGGTGGAGGTCACCGTGCATATTTTAACTTTCGCGATACGTATTCTGTTTTGTATAGTTAGTATATCTTATTTTCTGAACACGTCTAAATTTTTTTACACTATAAGTATTAGTTTTTGAATATTCAGAATTTACACGTGAAACCGTGGTTGTACATGTGGGTTCACGACAAGTTGTTTCCGACGAAAATGTGCGACGAATTCTTTCCGGCTGGTTCGAGGCCATTTCGAGGCCAGGAACTGTGTCCAGGCAAATAAGAACTTCATTTGGAATTTGATAACCCATTAAACCAGGCGCGATATATAGCCCGGTATTCAGACTAGTAACCGGAAACGCAAATGTAATGTCTAGACCAGTCGGAGGACGATTCAAACGAGAAATATAAACTGAAGAGTACACGAGCAGGGCCGGATAGCGTCGGCTTCCTTGAGACGCAGCGGAAGTACAAATATTGATATACCAGTGGCCCATTTCACGGGGCAGCACAGGGCAACACATACGGATCGTTTTGAGAGCAGGCTTTCCCATCTCTCCCAAAGTGGACTGCGTATAGCACGCGCTAGAACCCGCGGCAACCGGCTTCGCGAACTCGGCGTCTGTGCTCCACACCTGAGGTGCGAACGCACGTGAAGTGTTGAGGAGAACAGCACGCGAGAGCTCACGCCGCGAACGCTATAGGCAGAATGTTCTCGAAGGTCGAGCTGGCCGACGCCGGCCACTCGTAACGAGGTGCACGACGTGCGCTCGGTATTTTTCCTCGGTATTTTTTAGCGAGTTCCTCACGTGGCGCAGTCCCACGCGCAAGCCTGGACGACGCCGGGGCTCCTCACGAGGCGCACGCTGAAATGCGTTCAGCTGGGCTGAGTTTTCTGGCAACGCTCGACGGCGGAACGATCAGCTTAAACAGCTCTGCTGTTAAAAAACCAAGAGACGTTCCATATGCGAGCATTAGACACGCGCACACAACAAATAGAGCCCCTGATGGCTCAAAGACGTTAGCACTAGAGCGGAACCGTAGAATTTGAAAGACGAATAATTGATGTGTCGCCGCTACGCCTACAAACTGCCCACAAAAAGTGTTTGGTGCGATGCCCCGCCGTGGTGGTTCAGTGGCTAAGGCGTTGCGCTGCTGAGCCCGAGGACGCGGGTTCGATTCCCGGCCGCGGCGTCCGCTTTTCTGATGGAGGGGAAAAGCAAAAACTCCCGTGTGCACGAGATTTCGGCGCACGTTGAAGATCCCCAGTTGGTAAAAATTAATCCGGAGCCCTCCACTACGGCGCGCCTCATCGTCTGCGGTGCGTCGACGCATTAAACCCTACAATCAATCAATCATCTTTTAAGGACCTGCGCTCAATATTAATGTAAACCTGAGGGTTTCTTGTACTTTTGCCTTGTCATTCTTTTCTCGTGCGCGTGTTTTTATGCTTACTTGCTGGTACTTTTTTGTTGTTTTTAGTTCGATTACATGCTATTTATACTTCTCATTTGTATACTGCAGTTGCATCCTGACATGTACTTACGCACTGTATGTATGTATGTATGTATGTATGTATGTATGTATGTATGTATGTATGTATGTATGTATGCATGTATGTATGTATGTATGTATGTATGTATGTATGTATGTATGTATGTATGTATGTATGTATGTATGTATGTATGTATGTATGTATGTATACTAGTGTCATTTGTGGTCGAGATAGACAATGCATTATCCTTGTTTTTGCAACACAGTGTAGTGTTATTTTGACCGTGCTGTTTGCCATGCATTGGGGCGCAGGCCCTGACAAGCCTTTATAGCCTTTTTGCCTGGGCTCCAAACATCGTTGACATGCTAAATAAATCGAATTGAATTGAACTTAAATGTTACCAGCAACACTGCCAACGTCGGGGTTCACGATCGTGGGCAATCCTCACCTGGCATGAGGCCTTACAGTCAATAGTGTGTGTGTGTGAGTGTCTGTGCGTGCGTGCGTGTGTGCGTGCGTCTGCGCGCGTGTGTGTGCGTGTGCGTGTGCATGTGCGTGTGTGTGCGTGTGCGTGTGCGTGCGTGTGTGTGTGCGTGTGCGTGTGCGTGTGTACACACCGTCGATGTTGCAGCACCACCGCAAAGGGCGCACATGAATATGAGGTGACAATTATGATGGTTCACACCCAAAACCCAACCATAATCCTGCATAACCGTGGGGGAAGGGCGGAACGTGCACGCGCGAGCAGGCATTGCGTGCTTATTGACATTCAAGGGCCTGTGCAGTTCTTTACTTTGTTAAAGAACAACTGCTTATTTGTTTTCGTTTAATGAAAGGACCCGAGACAAGCAATCAAGGCAGCGTTACACAAACATGCGAGCTTCGACACGATTCCCAAGACACCACGAAGTACTGAGAGAAAAGCTACACGAAAAAAAAAAAAAAAAAGAAGACGCCGGAGACGAAGCTTTAGAAGACAGAGAAGCGTCGGCTACGGAAAGAGAAAATGACGGGGGAAAGTGTTGAGTAACCTGAATTCATGTGTTGTGTGTTTACAGAACCGGAAAGTTGGAGAGGAAGGGACATGGAAACATCAAGAGTCAATGAGCAGCGTGATCATGTGCTGTCCCATATCAAGCATGGCTTAAAGGTAGGGGAAGCAAGAAAATCAGCATAGTAAAGGCTCACGAATTATGGAGCGGTAAGACTGAAGGATGGGGAAGGGGGCAACGCAATACGCGGATGACACGGCTGCGGGAAAAAACGGGCCGGGACATAGGGCCTGATGGCTGCAGGCATAATCAGTCGTGACAACCGAAAGGCAAACCAGGGCTCCATCCACCAGCCACCGCCGTGCTGAAGCAAAGTGAAGGAGGGAAAAAACGGTGAACAAAGGTTGGAGGCAATGCGAGAGCGGCAGTTTGAAGTTTGTTTAATCTGAGAGGCCGCCCCTGCGACCGGATTACGCGAGTTCGAGAGCCGAAGTTCTGGTGCCCCAGGAGCGTCGCCGTTCGTTCGCGTTTAAATGTGATTACGTGTTTGAGATTAAAGTGTGCACCCGCCTTCGCCCTCCCATCTCCCTTTCCTCCGAACTCTCTTCATCGTTTGCGCAGCATGGGGCGTTTGTGTGTTCTCTTAGGAACATTTTTCCGTTTCATTCTTTTCCGGTGCAGTTGTTTCCACTCCTCCCAGCATCGGGTTGTTGCGGCAGGACGGCAGTCACGCTAATCCTACGGGACGTCGCCCTCGTGGAGTGTTTGATTTGGGGTAGCCCAAGGTAAACTCACTCCGTTCGCTCGGATTCGTGCACCCTACCGCGCACGCTTTGCGTCTTTTACCGCCAATGTCAGCAGAGCCTCGCTTGCCGCCACGTTACACCGGGGTTCCGATATTTTGCACTAGCTTTGTTGTTTTCTTGATCCTTTCGTTTTGCCGTCTCTACTTTATTCTCATACTCTCGCCTGTAAAGAAGAATAAAAAAAAACGAAAATAGGAGCTCTAGAACCCGTCCGCTCATAAAGCCATGAGAGCGAGAGTGATCGAGGGCATATAGCAACGCTGAAAGCACACTGCCTGAAGCTTACGCCGATCCCCGACGGCCACATTGTTTTACGTTCTGCTAGAAACTGGAGCAATATCTCCGGATTGTGTGCATAGAAAAACGCAGCATGGTTCCCATTGAATGGGAGACGCAAAATAAGCGGCGTTGTTCAGTCGCTTGTATTATTTTTTCCAAGCTCAACCGTGTGCTCTACGTTATTGGAATATCACAGCGCATCTCGCTTGCTTGATGGCTGCATCGGTATGCACAAAACAATTATTATCATAGTAGCTCCCGCCTTCGTCGGTGCAGGTGGTTGACTAAGAAGCTATTACCATCAGAAATGCTTTATTATTTTCGGCGATGAGTGCCCGGTCAGTAACCAAAACTAATTATCATTGGCGTACGTCAACTCCTTAGTCGACGTTGCAGATAAATGGCCAATGAGCTTACATGAACACCCCCATAACTGTCGCAGCTCGTCATCGTCATTGTTGTCGTCTTCATCTGCGCATAGCATTGGTCCAGAAGAACCATTTGCCTTTGCGGAACTCCAACCAATTACTGAACACGATTTTCGGCATATCGATACGTGGCCTGATTGCAAGGGCGATTTGGAGACATTGTATGATTGTGGTGGTTTTGGTTATGCACGTTTATATATAGTTATTACTGTTCGTACGGTTATGCAGGATTATGGTTGGGTTTTGGGTGTGAACCACCATAATTGTCACCTCATATTCATGTGCGCCCTTTGCGGTGGTGCTGCAACATCGACGGTGTGTACACACGCACACGCACACGCACACCCACACGCACACGCACGCACACGCCCGCACGCCCGCACGCACGGGCACACACACGCACGCACACGCACACGCACACACACGCACATGCACACGCACACGCACACACACGCGCGCAGACGCACGCACACACGCACGCACGCACAGACACTCACACACACACACTATTGACTGTAAGGCCTCATGCCAGGTGAGGATTGCCCACGATCGTGAACCCCGACGTTGGCAGTGTTGCTGGTAACATTTAAGTTCAATTCAATTCGATTTATTCAACATGTCAACGATGTTTGGAGCCCAGGCAAAAAGGCTATAAAGGCTTGTCAGGGCCTGCGCCCCAATGCATGGCAAACAGCACGGTCAAAATAACACTACACTGTGTTGCAAAAACAAGGATAATGCATTGTCTATCTCGACCAGAAACGACACTAGTATACATACATACATACATACATACATACATACATACATACATACATACATACACACACATACATACATACATACATACATACATACATACATACATACATACATACATACATACATACATACATACATACATACATACATACATACATACATACATACATACATACATACATACAGTGCGTAAGTACATGTCAGGATGCAACTGCAGTGTACAAATGAGAAGTATAAATAGCATGTAATCGAACTAAAAACAACAAAAAAGTACCAGCAAGTAAGCATAAAAACACGCGCACGAAGAAAAGAATGACAAGGCAAAAGTACAAGAAACCCTCAGGTTTACATGAATATTGAGCGCAGGTCCTTAAAAGATGATTGATTGATTGTAGGGATTTAATGCGCCGACGCACCGCAGACGATGAGGCGCGCCGTAGTGGAGGGCTCCGGATTAATTTTGACCACCTACGGATGTTTAACGTGCGCTGAAATCTCGTACACACGGGCGTTTTTGCTTTTCATCTCCATCAGAAAAGCGGCCGCCGCGGCCGGGAATCGAACCCGCGTCCTCGGGCTCAGCAGCGCAACGCCTTAGCCAGTGAGCCGGGTTCCTTTAAAGGTATAAATAATATATCTATGTTATGATGTCGAGCCAGTTAATTTATCATTGTCGGAAGTAGAAATTTTACCATTCGGTCACTGTAATTTGTTCCGCATTTCCGAATTATCCATTCTTAGGTATGACGAGTGGGATACTGCGGGACATATTTGTCTAGACGAGATAAAGCAGCCACAGCCTTGTGGTTTTTGCGTACAGGTGCCCCAAAAAGTAAACGGAGCATGGCTTTGTTAATTTAGTATAATTTCTATTTTATGCGGCTGTCAGCACAAATAAAATATGTGCGACCTGATTTTATTCTAGAACGACTTTCTTGAAAAATCACTTAGAGGTTGCTGGCTTGGCGCATATCGGAGAAATTCCCTCAAAATCTTCAACCCGTGCTCTGTTTACTTTTTGGGGCACCTGCACATTCACCTTATAGTAACGGCAAAGCTGGGAATCATATAGTTGACCAAAGTGAATTATGTTGAAACTTTTGAACATATTTCTTGTGAGACTTAGATTAGGAGCTCTGCAAATCATTCGTACAATACGTTCCTGAAGTACAAGTAGCCGTTGAATGCTATCCGTGGTAGTTGTTCCCCAGATTAGTGACCCATAATTCAGTTGAGACGAAAATAAAGAGTTATAAAGCATAACATTGATCGTAATTGGGCAATTGCAACAGTGACGGCGGAGGAAGCCTATCGTACTGGATAACTTCTTAATAAGCAAGTAGTCCACGGGTCTGTCCCACGACATATTTTCGGAAAAATACCCACCTAAAGTTTTGAAAGACTTCACAACTTCTATTTACATGTCATTTAGTATGAGGGGTGGTAGGTTATATGGTTTATTACGAGGGTGAAACATAACTGCTTTGGTTTTGTTTATGTTTAATTTCAAAACATTGTTTTTAGCCCAGTCATAGCCCAAGAGTTTGATTAGCTCGGATAGATAGGTCTGTTCCTGACTGACCCGAAAAGAACAAACTGGTGTCATCTGCATGTATTATGCACGCTGCAGTGTCGTCAATATGTACGATTTCATTAATGTACAAGACAAATGGGAAAAAAGCCCAAAATACTCCCTTGGGGGACACCTGCCTCTATTCGTTTTACCGCGGGTGGCCGTTCACTGATTTCGACGTACTGTAAGCGATGTTGCAGGTAAGATGATGTCAGTGACAGGGCTGTTCCTCTTATTCCACAATGCTGTAATTTTAGTAAAAGTATGTCATGATTAATTAAGTCGAATGCTGCTGTGCAATCAAAAAAGATGTCGAGCACCACGTTTTTGTCTTCGAAATTCTGCAGTAGGAATTTTTTCTGTTGCAATAATGCCGATTCTGTCGATCTATTTTTGTGGAAGCCATATTGGGCGGGCGTTAAAATATCATAACGTTCCGTGAAAAAATTGAGTCGCTTAAGAATTAGTTTTTCGAATACCTTTGAATGAGAAGAATAGAAATTCGGGGATAATTCGGTGAGTCATTTTTGCCCCTTTTTTATATATAGCTAGAAATTTTTGCACACTGCATGTTGCGAGGAAACGTACCAGATGATAAGCAGATATTAAATGTGTGTGCCAGGCAATGAGAAATTAAATCCATAACATGCTTAACGGGCTGTACTTGTAAGTCACACATGTCTTTAGACCTATTGTTTCTCAAGCTAGTGGAAGCCATTATAAGTTCACTCTCCGTTACAGGTTCAAGAAACACAGTATTGTTGCAGGAAGGTTTCATATAACGTAATTCATGGACATTTGATGCTGGGTTGAGAGCAGGAAGAAAACAATCGTTAAAAGCCTTGCCCAATTGATCACCTGTAAGTTCCACACCATTGCTGACAATTTTCGTAACAGGTTGTGACGAATTGCAGAAAAAAGTGATCTCAATTTTTTTCACACCTCCCCCGACATCCCAGTGGATGACGCGAAAAGATTGCAATGATAGCGCCTTTTTGCAGAACGAAGTTCCGTTGTAACCTTGTTTCTGTGTACTTTGTATTCCTGTAACGTATCAGTACATTTTGTTTGAACAAATTTTCGGTAAAGTTTGGCGCTATTTGCTATGAGTTTTAATAGGTCAGATGTTGTCCATGGATGGGCCTTCCTAGAGCTAGCAGCGACCTTCGATGGGAAACATTTATAATAAACAGATGTGAAGTTGGACATAAATTTGTCATACGCTATATCATGGTTATATTCGTTCAGTACATCATCCCATACAACATTCGATATGCCATTTCTAAATTTCTACAACGCGAACGTGTTTACGCATCTATAGGAACATTGTTGTTGCACTTGCTTCATATTCGCAGCGTGGTTGACTGATAAAAATATTGGAAGATGGTCACTTATTGGGTATTTGATTACGCCAGAGTTTAGAGGACAAGAATCCACGTTGGTTGTGAAAAGATCTAACTGGGTTTCTGATGTTTCTGTCAGCCTTCTTGGCACTGCAATTACATTACCACAAGAATGAACACTAAGCAAGCTTTCAAACTCTGTTTTGGCCCTGCTGTGATCAAGAAAGTTAAAATCGCCAGTTAAGAAGAAGGTTAAAATCGCCCGTTAAAACTAATTTGTAGTAGTTGTTATTCCCAAAATCTAAAAAAAAAAACCTTCCATAAATGAAAATAACCGCCACAAATCACCACCTGGCTGGCGATAGCAAACACAATACACACACCGACGACATCGAACCGCAAGAACTTCGTAGACGGAAGTGACCCACACACACAAAAAAATAAAATAGGTAAGGGACTCGCATTCCATCTCGTTTACAGTCAGCATAAACACTCCACTATCCGCTTATCTTGGCGATTAATAATGTGTGAGCCATAACCAGATGTTGTAAATGCCTCTTCTTCGCATCGGAACCACGCTTCCGATAACATCCATGATAACATCAAAAACCTTGTCCGCCTGAATAAAGAAAAAAATAGAGGTCGTCATCCTTGTTTCTGCCCGATCTTAAATTGAAATGAACGCAGTTACATCGTTTGAGGGAGTGCGCTTGGCCATAGGCCTTCAACTGCGGCAACTCTATTAGCTCAAGAGCCATCAATAAAAGAAAGGGCAAGGAACGGCGGCAAAGCCATTTGCACCTGTAATTTTGGCTCGCAGGCGTGAATGACAAATCGGGTGGATCACTCTGACGGCAAATGAAACCAGACATCAACCAGTATGTTGATGGGATTAGGATAACTTGTGGGCGGTTCGCGCTTTACACGTGTCAGAAGTAGGCGCCGAAACGAGCAAGCGTGGAAGGTTGGCGTTTTGGCGAAGAGCTTAAAATATCCTGTCGTCACCGTCAACAATGTCTCTGATGACCTATCGCTGCAATCACCAAGGGAACCGTTATCCTGATTATTTTTCTTCAGACATATACTGGGATGTTTTGGGGCAAGAAATTCAGTTCGAAAATACGAGCGGTTCGAGTATATGTAATTTTCTAGGAGCATGAGAACAATCTGGATGTCCCAATCAGACGCAGCGTCAATTTTCTTGTTCGGCTCCATTGGGGGTTCAAATCCGGTATCGGGATAGAGCAGGCGCCCTTAACGTATCTTTTCTAGGTCCTTTTCTTGCCGAATGACAACAGCCTCAGAATCGTCGTGTTTTTTTCGTAGATCTTTCCGTTATAGCTCCAGACGTATTTCCAGCTAAATGCGTGCTTCTTTGAGACAGTCATTCCAAGTAGACGTTTAAGAGCCTGACAGAGGTGGGCGTTGGCAAAAACGGCAGATGAAGAAGCGCAGCCAAAGTTGGTGTTTTTAAAAGCAATTTTTTCGCTTTTTCAAGGAGAGAATCTCGCTTCTGTCGCCGAGCAAATTGCATCACTACGCAACTTGGTTTGTTTTCTGTGAACACTTTACTGGTTGCACCTCTCCGGTTACGTTTCGTCGGGTTACATCACTGGTTACATCACTGGTTACATTTTACTGGTTACGAACGTTACTGGTAACATTTTGTCGAATGTAATACAATTTCATAATCGAAATCGGGCTTTTACGAAGTCAGTTGTAAACGTTGCTCTAGACCAAGGTACATCTCAAATTCAGTCGCCGACTGTAACCAATAGTTCCTTATAACCGGGTGAATGAAAGCCTAATTGTGTTTCCTTATGTACGGGGATAAAAGAAAACCAGTGGTACGGTTTATTACAAGCAGATCTCCGTTTTATCTGTATTCATTCTAACAAGAGCCCAGCGTATTCTACAACCGGTTTTGCCGGTCTATATTTTCGTGCTTTGCAGACAGTTGAGTGCGCGGCTTGCGATGTCCTGATTGTCGCACGCCACTCCCGTAACGTGTAGTCATAAACGACGTCTCCGTAAGCTCGGGAAAAAATCCAATGATGTTGGTCCCTAAGTAAACAGTACCCACCGTGGCGCTCCATCCTCACGTGCTTGGGCAATTGATTCGGGCTCCTTTTAATTTAAGCTGCGCGCTCCCTGTTTGCCGATGACGTTTTGGATAACGCTTCGGCGGGGAAATGAAGGCAGTGCTGGCGCTCGCCGGCCAACATTTCCGCTTGTTGAATTAAGATCGCTATGCGCTAGGCCACTGATCGAGGAGAGCTACGCAGTACTTATTTCCATTCCTTCCATGGTCACCGGACGACGAAAGAAACTGGCTACATCCTGAAAGTCTCTTAACAACCTCGGTCCCTACAAAAGGGCCATCGCTGGGCTCTGCGGTTAGCTGATTTAGAAAGTCTAGAGGAAAAGAAACGGCCGTTATTTCATAATTGAGCGTAATTTGCACGTCCACCGAAGTTCACCCAATACAGTTTGGGTGAACGTTAGTTATAAGGGGCATATTAGTTATCACTGATTGATTATGGGAACAACATGTGCCACCTGCCAACAAATGGTTCGAGAAGAAGCATTGGTTTCGTCGGGAATGGAGCATTGTGGAATTGATATTACCACCGGTGGCTTGTATTTGACAAATGCTCCCGAAATATTTTACAAACTATTTTATCGCATAGTATTGTGGCGCAACGCAGCACTTCAGAGTTCAAATATGTCGCTGTTTCATGTTAGTAAATTTCCTAAATATTTCGACCCCGACGTATGATTTCAGATACACGTTGCTTAATGGTGCTGTCAAGTACATTGGCATCCCAGGTTATACCTTACCGAGTTGGCGAACCTCTGTTTATTAGTTACAACATGAGTTTATTCTGTAAAGTAGTTTCAGCTATTCTTGGCTTAGAAAACCAGAGCCGGCGTAATAAGTGTGGGGGGCTGGCGGACGGACGTACGAAGCCGGTCTGAGAAAAAAAAAGTAAATTAAATATTTAACGAAAAAATATCCACCACTGCGAATAAGGATGCCCAGCGGAGCCGGAAAGTCATTGTTACTCAGTATCGACGGTCACAATGGCTTCAAATTCTCGCTATAATATACACTTATCGGCATACTCGCTACGGCAGATATGTTACCGGATAATGTCAAATCGATGCACGCAAGCCGATGCGTATTCGGCGGGGCCAGGTCGGTGTAGGGTCGCAAAAAAATGTCTCCAACAGGAAAGGCGGAAACCGCTTCCTTTTATGTGCCAACAGAGGCACATTGAAATCACCGACTACGACCACAGGGATAGTGCCATCGCAACTAACCCGCGGTCCTAGGACAGTCCGAGGAGATCTAAGCACTTCTTACAAACTGTGACTGCGAAAGCATTAATTGTCCAGTTGAACTCCGGCTTTGCTTCCGACAAGAGTTTTCGAAGTACGTCGCCCTCTTGCCGCTTGACATGATTGGCTTCGCGATTCGTTTCCGCCTTACGTTTTCAAAGGGCTTCGGTCTGTTCCCTACGTGCTGCGCAGCTTCTCGTTCCCGTTTACTAAGGCCGAGTTAAAGCACGCTTTGGAACGTCTCGCACTTCAAAGACATGCGGAACCTCGCGACTTTTGGTCTAAGGACATTGAAAAGTGTGCGGAAGCCTAGCCTAGTTCCTCTCCTCTGTAAAAAACCTCGGTAATCCTCAGCTTCTCTGCAAAAATCCTGGACCATGTCCACTAACGTGAAACCTGGCGAGGGGCGAAGCATGCAGCGTATAAGTGTATTCTTGGCGCCTGGGATGTTTTGCCCACGGAGACGAAACCGTTGGCGGTAGAGGTATACAGCGTTCCTGTAAAAGTCTCATGTCTTTGAAGCACGAAGCGTTCTAGCGCGAGGCGTCGGAAAACGAGTGCTTCGGTGTGTTCTTTTAGTGCACGTTACGTTCTAATGCGATGCGTTGGAAAGCGAGTTTCTCAGTGTTTTAGCACCATGACTACATGATAATATGGCGACATGAGACGACAACGACATGAGACGCCGACAGCCCGAGTCTCTGAGGGGCTTCGCCCCTAAAAACGGCAACTGTGGGCTTCTTCAGGAGGGGAACTAAGCAGAGTTCTCACTTGATGGGGTGGCTGTTGCCAACTAAACGCCCCCTAAAGGCATAAAGGCGCCATTTACGGCGCAGAATGGAATACTTAATTTGCCTCCAAGACCACAGCTGCATGAACTCTATAGCGCTCAAGAAACAGCGCGTGAATCTTAGTGACGACCATATACCTCATTGAAGTATAATAGGCAACAATTCTGCCCTACCTAAAAAAGCCGTGGACGCTGCGCGGCTGCTATATCTAGTTCTTTTTTTACCCACGCCGTGAAACGCAATCAGCTGGCGGGCTAAAATTTTCCGAAAAGCAAATGCTCCCTCACCCCGGTTTCTTTCTTCACAACTCCTCATTTTTCTCCCTGTGCCCCTTCTACATTTTCCTACTACCTCCTCAGTATTTAAACTTTGGTATACTACCTCTTCAGTATTCCGTGCGCACAAAAAATTAAGTGCTGCCCAGGTAATGACGAGTGACTTGAGAGAGATGTAACGACGAATGTCCGCGGCCTCGCTATATACTAAGCCGCTCGTCTAAACACACGACGCACCTTCCAGTCGTAGTTTTCGCTGTTACGAGGGTAATGTTGATGCAAATCCTTCTGATAATTCGAGTTGGTATTACAAAGCGACTCGCTTTTTCTTCTTCTGTGCGCTTTTGCCAACGACGGCGCTTCGCTACGCGAACACTTTCCAACCGAGTGGTGCGTTGAATGGTTCGTTCTGCCGCTAGATTCTTCCGAGATGTTTCAAGCTTGGCACGCCGTCTCCCCTGCGGCGTGGCCGCAGCCCACCGCGTGGCACGCGCCAAACACCACACCTTCTTTCCTCCACCCTCCCCCACTGTGGCTCAATACACAAACATCGCTCTTACTCCACTTCCATGCACGGCCCTCCTTACCCCACAACCATGTCTGTCCTCACCCCTCTCCTACCGTGGAAAAGGAAGCCCCCATCGCCCTCGCCGTAGTTCAACACCTCCAACCCACCACCATCTTCTCCGTCTCCCATCACGCCCTCTCCAACTACCTCAAGGGTCGTATCTTTCCACAAGCTCTCCCCTCCAACACTCTCCCCAGGATCCTGTGGAGCAAATGTGGACTCTGTGCTACACCGGCTTAGGAGGAAATGAGGCAGCACATTCACATGTTCGAGAACTCATTATTAACCGGGTTCCTGCTTCTTTTGCTCCTAGCCACAGCATCCCCACGCCACCATGCACATACAGCAACATTAAACTCCACCACAGACTGAACCGTCAGACCCCCCCCACCCCCCCCCCCCCCCACCCCCCACACCACACCCTATCACCAGAGGAGGCCCGCACGGGGCGCACCATCCAAGCGCGTACCTTCCCACCGCACAATCCTACAGCACTCCCACCTCCACCTCTTTCCCTCACCCCAATGCCCGTACTGCGGTGCAGTGGACACACACTTTCATTCCCTCTGCCAGTGCCCCAAGGATTCGTACCCACCCCGCTCCGCACCCCAGGCAGGGAGCAGGCCTTGCGGAGCTCCGAGATCTTGGACCCTAATCACCCCCGAGGCCTCCAAGTAACGGCAGCCCTGTGGGCAACGGCCACCGCCACATTAGGGGGAGCTTTTGAATAAATGTTTTTCCCTCTCTCTCCCTCCGACACGTGAGAGGTGAACGCGCGAGCAGTGACGATCGAAGCACGACTGGGGCATTCCTGTGCAAGAACGTGTGCCGCGCATGGCTGGCATGGCCTCTTTTAGCGAGCATACGTCAAAATCTTCGCTGGTTGCAGTGCCAGAAATAACAGTCTCTAGAACCACGTTCAGACTTTTAGAATGGGTTTCGCCTTAAAAAAATAAACTTTATGGTTTCACCTTTTATTCGCCATTGCGGATCAGTAGTAAAGCGTTGCGCTAATGGGCACAAGGTCACGGTCCCACGGATTCCCTTCGCGCCCGCGGCGAGTGTTCTTTGTATGTAGGAGAAAAAAATGGTTATGTATCTGCTTGCTTTGGTGCAAACGTCTACGAAAGACAATAGTCGTCTGCCGCTATTGTCACGTGACACCCTCCCCTCTCACTCCTCCCATGATGAACGAATCAAGGCTTGCTCAATTCAATTTTCCCGCTTAAGCTGCTCCCGCGCCATCTACCGAGAGTGCACGCCTTTTTCTTTAATTTTGTGCGTTTTATTGCGTGATCAATACTTGTGAAGTGTCGGTCTTTTCGCATCAGTCCCCATTGATTCAGGTCGCTCTCTAGAGCGACCGAGAAAGAATCACAGAGCGATAGACTTGAGAAAGCCGATGGAGAGAGCCGCTTTCGAAGATAGCTGGCTTCGCAGGGCTGATGTAGTCTCCAGGGCAACGAAAAGCCGAAGCCTTGCTGGCCATCTGCTTCTGCTCCGACGGGACCCCTGACTCCCGCCACCGCTTTAGCGCATTATAAAATCAAGTCTGCAGCCAGTGCGGGTGGCACAATAGAAGGGAATGGGAATGACGGCGACAAAATGCCGCAGCTAAAGCGAGCAAACGTGAGCGCTGAGACGATTAGCGTGCTAAGCACGGTTCACACGGTTTGCGATGGACGTGCGACAAATTCCGCGTTTGGGACTTCCTGAGCAGGAGAAGCATTAAAGGAGCCATGAAGAGAAAACACAAGTTTGGTTCATTCGAAAGATTGCCTCGTTAGAACCATAACGACACCACTTATAACGCAAACTTCGCTCAAATAAGCTACATAATTAGGAAAAACGGGAATGGTCATGCGACCCACCAGCTCATTTCCCGCAACAAAACCTATGCCGTCACATGGGCTAAGCTCTGCGATTGGCGGAGGCCGGCAAAAGCAAACGCATGTTAGGCAGGGCTTACAGCTTGCATAGCGAGCTAAATGCCCGTGAAACATACTGCACATTCTTTTTATGACAAAGAACGGTGGAGTAAACGGTTGAAGGTCCGAACGAACTCGCAAGCGTGTGCGCCAATGCGTACGAAACTAGCGCGCCGGCCGAGCTCGACATCTCGCCGTCGCGCAGACGAATTTTCGGGTTCGAGGCTCTTCGGGGCCAACGAACCGTTCCAGCACGCACAGCCGCGACCTTGCTTCGTATCGTAATCCCTTCACAGGAGGTTGGCCGTCATATCGCCAACCAGCAAAGGTAAAAATAGAAACGAGGGGAGTAAGGAACAGCAAGAAGCGACGAGATAGTGCCAGTCGTCGCGTAAGTTTCGAATGGTGTTGGTTTGCTGCTGTCGTTACGAGCTCGTTTCCAGTTTACAACCACTGAAAACTTCAGTTTGTTCAGTTACGGCAGGGACCCTTACGTTAGCTCACTCCTGGAACATGCTGGCGCTCGTTGCCGACTTCGTCAAATCGCTCTGACCTTGGGGAAAAAAATGCCGTAAACACCGCGCATTGACGCTCGTATCTTTCTGGTCGAAGCAGAGGGCTCGCGCGAACGGCTTTCCATACACGACACCGGCCAACTGGCATAAGTGATACTGCTACTGAAATTGAACTATTATTAACCGTAATCAAAATACGGCACATACGTACCAGTCTATATTCGTCCGTCGCGACGGGGCTGACGAGGCAGCGGTGCCGACGGCTGGGCGTTCGTCTGTTGTGGCTATCGCGGAATGGTCGCTTTCCCGTCCACCGCGTATCCCACAACTCTTGCCACTCGTGCACTTAGAAGCATTGAGCGTTATTGTGGTGTGAGGTTGTTAAATGCAAGCCCGAGCTCCTCAGCGAGAGTTTTGTTCTCCGGATCAGGCGATTCCATGACTAGGGCTGCGGGTGCACTAGGTTTTACTAGTATTTTTAAAATGGCCGCCGTCTCGATCGACTCCCGCGTGTGGGTGCTATATGGAGTCGACATACTAAGTATCTGTTTCATGGACCGGCTCTATGACGCCATTGTACACGTCACGGAATGTTCAATTTTAGCGGGAGATTTAAAATTTTGGCTTAAATTGCCTTATTTATCAGTGAATAAAGCATCATTTGCTTCCGGGAAAGCGCTTGGGGTACTATGAAACACCTAATCTTTCGAATAAAACAAACTTTTGTTTTCTCTTCATGGCTCCTTTAAAGGACTTTGGCAGGAGCAAGGCAGGCGCATCGGGCGGAGCTTGAGGATCGCGAGAGACGGGGACGAGAGGGTCACTCATTTTTAAAGATCCATTAATGGATTTTACAGCGGTGCTGTGTATGGCTAGGATCCCGGGTCGCTCTTCTGGAGGCGCGATTTACTCGGTCCCGCTTTTGCGCTCCTCCTCGCCACAGCTGACGCCTCTTTCTCAAGTTTTATAGCCCTCGCCCCCACCGATGCCTCTTTCATAAGTAGCGCAATCGGATAATAACGGGGCTAGCGCCGTTATCAGCAGTTGCGCTTTTAACTCACTATGGGACGCACGCGTGTAGTTCGCCCGGTGGAAGAGGAGCGGGGGGAATTGAAGGAGTGTCGGCGCGCACAGAAGCGCGACTGGATGCGGAAACAGCGGAAAGTCGCTGAACGTGCAGCCGCCGCCGTTGCCGTCTCAAATTCCATCTCGTCGAGTCGCTGCGAATCCCTCTTGAATGAAGAGTAACTGGCCCGCTTGGAAGGCCGACGTGAGCCAATAACGGTAATATATAAATTCGCTACAGCAACACCCCACCATACTAAAATACCCCATAGCTACAGATTCACTGATTTTCATCTTCCCAGAGTGGAAGGGCTCTAATTTTACGTTCGGCTTAGAACAGCATGAGCCGACATATTTTGCTTTCGGGTTTGTATGTGACCTCTCTTGGACACCGTTCTAAAAGGGTGTTTTTTATGTACTATCATAAAAAACCAATCTACGTGTATTGCTAATAAAATGAACACGGTGCTTTCGGTTGCGAACTCACATTTTGCCTCGCATATGCATGAGGTTTCCTTTGCGCCTAATGATGTGGAAATATATGAGCCATTTCGGCAATTTTAGAAGCTTGAAATGGTCCTGCCTATATATGCTTCGGGTTGAAGCATTGCTTAAAATTTGGCCGACAGACAGACAGACAGACAGACAGACAGACAGACAGACAGACAGA
This sequence comes from Haemaphysalis longicornis, assembly GCF_048455015.1. Lineage (NCBI taxonomy): Eukaryota > Metazoa > Arthropoda > Arachnida > Ixodida > Ixodidae > Haemaphysalis > Haemaphysalis longicornis. The sequence continues at coordinate 199,891,144 of NW_027526203.1, forward strand.
CAGACAGACAGACGGACAGACAGACAGACAGAACGAAATTTTTCGCGCTAATTCGCACAAAAAAACTTCAAGAAAATTGTCTTTGTGACGCAAGTTTGGCGCATGTGAAAAGGTTTGGAGGCAGTCTGAATCCATAGCCCCCTACAACGGCGTTCGTCATAGCCTAAATATAGATACAGGGCGTAAAAGCCAAATTTATTTTTATTGATTGGTTGTGGCTCCCTGAAGTGTCTTTGAATGTTCTGAATAAAGGGGAACCAAGTCATAGAGAAATCCCCGTGGAATCACTCAGCGGTCCCCAGGCTACACCATTGTTTCGCGTTATTTTCGTACCTTCCCCTAAATGGATCGCACATCGTTGCTCTCCCTCCCAGAACTAAGGTCGGGAATTTCGTTTCGCGTGCTCAGTAATTCTCCTTCTCGCCGATCATTCATTTCCATCATTTTGTTTTATTTCTAGACGATGGTTGTGCGGAGTATACCTTCCTGCCTCTTTCTTCTCAAGCCGTCATTTTCTCTTTTTCTTCGGCGCTTTACCTTCCACGTACCCGATGAGGCAATAAAAAAACGCCCGCAATATGGGGATTTCAAGGTTTATTGTATTTTCGGCGCACGTCCTATGTACGGTACATGTAGCAATTGACCCCAATTTAAAATTCTTAAGCTCCTGCCTTAAGTGATATGGCACTCTCCAGGGCAAAAGCTACCACTGCAAAAAACTACGACAAAAGCCCACAATTTTTCGCCCCAACTGGTTTGTGAAGGCTCCAAAACGTTTCTTTTTATTCGGCAAAGCTGGAGCACGAAAATGCTATACCGGCGGCGTGGTTCAAAGGCGGGACAAGCCTGAGGCGCGAAAAGACCTGCTCGTGTCGGAAAGACGATGGCTTCTGACCCTGGCTGCCCTCTCTGTACCATTGGGAACGAGCACCGCTTCGCTAGCTGCCTATACTAGCGCCGGGGCTGCTTCCAGATTCCTCGCCTTGTTTGGCCGGGAATGCCATTTGAAAGACCCACCCTTCCTATGTTCGCTTACGATTCCAGCGTCACCTTCTTCTTCAGGTCCCATGTCTGTTTCCATGCGGCGGGACCATTTCTCTCGGTTTCGTTGGTTTTATTCTTTCGTTTGCGATAATATGAGGTGCTCTTGGGGCTAGGGCTTTCCTTTGCGCCGCCTGCGTGACCGTACCATGACGCGTCGACGAACTTCTCTCATTCTTTCATTCATTCTTCTTTCTCTCTTCTTCTTTCTTCTTTCTTTCTTCTTCCTTTCTTCTTCCTTCCCTTTTCCTTCCTTCTTTCTTTCTTTCTTTCTTTCCTTCTTTCCTTCTTCCTTTCTTTCTCTCCTCCGTTATTTCTTTCTTTCCTTCTTTCTTTCTTTCTTTCCTTCTTTCTTTCTTTCTTTCTTTCTTTCTTTCTTTCTTTCTTTCTTTCTTCTTGACTTCCTTCCTTCCTTCCTTCCTTCCTTCCTTCCTTCCTTCCTTCCTTCCTTCCTTCCTTCATTCCTTCTTTCCTTTCTTTCTTCCCTTCCTTCTTTCTCCCTTTCTTTTTTTCTTTACTTCGTTACTTCTTCCCAACGCCGCCTGTATTAACATTGCCTGGCGCGTCGCGCGCTTTCCAATGGGAAGGGTAGGGACGCTTAGTTCAGGCACTGATCCGCTATGTGGCGCGTGCCGGCGGACATCTCGCCTTACGTCACTGCTCGCGAGTCGCGAACGCTGCACCCACTTCTACGACGTGTGTCTGTCAGCTTGCCTGTTGGGCTTCAAGGGCCGTTTCGCTTACATCTTAGCCATGACGGGGCGATAGTTCTGGGACGCACTGGGGACCTTGTTGAACGTGTCGCTCGCTTCATACTTGCTGCATTTTCCCAAAAATAACTGATGGAGGTGGAACTGAAATAGTGTAAGAACATACTGATTGTCGGGTAGACATATAGCCAACAGAAAAACGATATTTTCGGATGGGGCAGCCATTATTTTACTGATATTTTTCTTTCTGGAGTATTTAGAGAAGAAAAAATTGCGTGCACGTTTTTTGTTCAGGCGCTCACTTCTACGATTACTTTCCAATAATATCACGTGCTTGTAAACTTCAGAAAATGATAGGAAACAAAAGATAAGCAGCTGGGATCCCACCACGTTGTCCGGGCGCTTCTACAGTACAGTCCTCAATTTTAGAAGTGCGTACCGATGCGGAGTGCGAACAGCGGGGTCAAAACAATACCTAAATGCGGAGGGGATAGAGATGGGATGCCCCACTCAGAAAATTTCAGGGCCTGTGATCCCAGTAGATAAGCGCGCAAAGCCGGCATCAGCCTGCGGCAGCGCAAGGGATTTTGCTTCGTGACAAAGGAAGTTTTATCAGTGACAGACCAAGACAGACAAGCATGGTGAAAAACAGGAAGGCGTAGGAGCGCCTCCTCGGGAACGCTAAACAAACTTTCCACTATTTTGCATAGTTTCCGAGAAGCGGCGCTGGCTGGCGGACCCGAAAGCTCGCTGGAAGGCTACGGAGCGGGGAAGGGTAGGAGAGAGCAACAGGAGAGTGGCTGTTTGGCCATTTTTCGCTCACGCGTTAGGCAATGTTTATACAGGCGGCGTTGCTTCTTCCTTTTCTTCTTTCTTTCTTTCCTTCCTTCCTTCCTTCCTTCCTTCCTTCCTTCCTTCCTTCTTTCCTACTTTCCTTTCCTCATTCCTTCTTTTTCTTTCTTTCTTTCTTTGCTTCCTTACTTCTTTCTTTCCTTCTTTCTTTCCCAGTGACCGCTGATAAACACTTTGCCGGAACATAGTTGCGCGTAATCGACATCGACCGCTAATTAAATTCAGAAAATAAAAATACGGGTGCGATCTAACCCGTGCCCATCATAACCACTCATAGTAGTAGTATAAACATTTTAAGGCCTTAAGTGTGTCATCGAACACGAAAGGTGACCGTCTTCCTAGTCATCGTCGTCAACACGAATGACACCAAAGTTGCCGCCGCTGTAAAGACAAGATAAATAAATAAACACACGATCTCTGCTGAGGTGGGATATGAACCCAAGCCGCCAGAGCAACAGCCCAGAGCGTTACCCTGGCGGCGCTAACTAGACCCCCTGTCAGCGGGGGATTAAGAGTCAGCCTGGTGCCTGCCTCGTGACAGGCCGACGTGACGGCACGGGAATAGAACAGGTGCGCGCGGAGGAGACCGCTGACTGTGGGGAAGCTGAGCGTGAACCGCGGCCAGTCTGTCTAATTCCGTCAAAAGACGGACAAACGAAAGCAAAGATGCACCGAAACGATTAACAGGGGAGAAGCCTTTGATAACTGCTTGCTTTCATCTAAAAACCTCACAAAGTGACAAAGTTTGTAAGTGTACTTCTGAAAGTACAATGGGAGGCGCTGTTTGTACAGTTTAAGTATACAAGAGGAGGTCCCAGGCGGGAAGCCGCAGACGGGACCTTCTATGGATAGCGAACATTGTACAAATGTATGGGTTAATAACAGCAATCTATTAGCATTTTTTTAAATACCCTCATGGCAATTGCATTGAAGAGGGGAGTGGGTAAATTACATCACAACAAATGACAAAACTGCAGTACAAATTGCAGGGATTGCTTCATGGAGTGCAGACGACGTTTTTTCCGACCCAGCTTGGTGGCATCCCTATGGTCCGGGATGCCATGGGCTCTTTGTTGCCGCCCGCTTCGTCCTGTACCAGCAAGAGTTGGTCCTCGGGGTTGGCGCTGACCAGAAGAGTCCCCCACTGATCCTTGCTTGGTCGGGTGATGTGTGCTACGTCGGTGCCTGCACACTTCCACGCCATGTGGTACAGGGTGTTTGTAACTGAACAGCACCTGCAATCAGGGTCATGATTCTTTTTTGTGTGATTTTACTTTGCCAAGTATATAGTCGGGACCGTTTGTTTCATAAGGTAGGAGATTTGTTCCATTGTATACTACTGGTTTTTATGTTGTACTTTTATCAGTCGTTTCCGAGCCCGGGAAGGGAAAGAATAATAACGAGTAAAGGTTTGTGCACTTCGCCTTCAACTGAAAAAAGCATCAACCAAACAAAACAAAGGCACTTGCTAGATCGGGTGTTAAGAAACTTCCTTCGCTCCATAGCCACGTAAACTTGCACATTAACCGTACACCTACATGGAGGGGAAGGACTGAAGATTAACTGTTGTTGCGCACCAAGTGCTAAAACTAGCGCCTTGTTTGGTCGCTCACTTCCTTCATATTCCAGCAGGTGGAAAGCGTGTGCGACGTGGGGTCGGCCTTTGGCGCGATGCCGCGCTCTTATCCGCGGTTAGTGAAATCGCAGCCGCGACATTCCCTATGCCTTTGTCGCGATCAAATATTTAATAGTTGCATAATTGCTCGAGTGTGTGTGTGTGTGCGTCTGTTTGTATGTGGTCCTTCTTGGGCAATTCAGGGGCGGTGAACGCCGCTGGAAGCGACTAGTGTAAAACCGCAAGCTGGTGCCGGCCGACAATCGTTGTGAGTCACCGCCAACGGCAAGCCAGCTTTAAATTTCACTAAACTGTGATTTTGAAATCATCGTAGGCTAGTGTCTCCCACCCAAATTGGTATCCACCTCCCGACGCACTCGACCGTTTCAGCAGCACTGCGCGAACGCGATCCAGCTCTCCCTGCGAGAACTTTCTTTGCGTAACGAGCACGTGCGGGAAAGTTTCGGTAGCTTATAACTCTCAAGTAATATCATTCGAACGGGCCGAAAACGCTTCAGCAACACAGAAACTCAGTTTGAAACAGCGCGAGGAGAAGTCGCGTACTAAGGGCAGATATGGCGCGGGGCGAGTAAAAATTGGCCGCGTATCTGCTTGCTTCACCGCAATGTCGTCCAAACACGATGTCTGCCGCCGCTGCCACATAACTCAACTTTCGCTCTTTAATCCTCCCAACCATCGCCCTTTTTTCCCTCAGCTGCCGCTGCTCTTATGATGAAATCAACGGAGGTTTGTACAACGCAGCTCAGACTGCTCGCGCGCCAGCTGTTGGAACAGCGCGCATCTTTTCCTTTATATGTTATTTCTTTCTCTGCCTGAAACAGTATAGGAGAGGCAGTAGAATTCTGGTATTTATGTGCTTGCTTTTATCTCGCACGTGCTGGAGCCTTTCGGTGCCATTCATATCGCTTTTTTTTAACTAGCTACCGTAAAAACCATCCCAATGTGTATTCTTAAACTAAAAGAACGTGAGGATTACCGGTTTTAAGTACTTACATTTTGCCTCAAATGCGCGTGAGGTTTTTTTTTCGCGTTAAATAATGGAGACATGTATGACTTACACCAGTAGTTTTGGTTATTTGGAACGGTTCTGCCTATATACAGGGTGATCAAAGTTAAGTCGATAGGTTTTTTTAAAAATAGGCGCTTAGATTTGCGCGAATGCCACCTGTACAGTGAGGTTATACGCCCAGGGGGACACATAAATAGGAGGTAATTATTGATTTCAGAGTCTTAATTAACTAAAATTGATAAATTAACTTTTTAGTGGCTACAGTAGCCAGGCATGTTGGTATTGGAAAGTTACACGCAACCATGTTTCTACGCAGTTTCAATTGGCAGAATTATTCTAGCGCATCCGTAGTCCGAGATATAAAACGGCGAAGATTAATTGTTGTTCCCATGATTACGCATGCTAGGCAGCGAAGACCGGCGCAAAGCTCCTCCCTTCTGTGATGTGCCTGCTGTGTACGGTGTTTAGTTCGACAAAGGGGTGGCGGCATAGGCAAAAGTGATAACTGGCACCCACTCATTCGTGGACGGCGTCATCGCAATCTGCAGTACTCGGAACCGCTATCGAAACACAGAACAAAAGGGAGGAGCTATGCTTCGTTCTTGACATCTAGCATGCGTAATCACGCGAACGGCAATTAAACTTCGCAGTTCGATATCTCGGAGTACATATGCCCTAGAAGAACTCTGCCAACTGAAACTGCGTTGAAACAAGATTGCGTCTTACTTTCCAATACAAACATGCATGGCTACTGTAGCCGCTAAAAAAATTATTAATCAATTTTATTAATTAAGCCACCTACATCAATAATTACCGCCGAATTATGTGTCCCCCTAGACGCATAACCTCACTGTAGAGAACGTCTTTACGCAAATCTAAGCGCCTATTTTTAAAGAAAACCTGTCGACTTAACTTTGACCACCCTGTATACTTCCTTTCGACGAATGGTTTCAGCTTTTGGCCGGAAGGCTGAGTCGAGGGACAGACAGACAGACAGACAGACAGACAGACAGACCAAAATTTTCTTGTTTGAGCATCCCAAGAAAGACTATCGTCTTTATAAAATCGCTTTCCGTTGAAACCAAACCACGCGCATTCGTTACCACAGCTATCATCGGCACTAATTTTTATCGCGTTCGTGTAGGCTTCTCCCTAATTCGGGCAATCGGTCAGACTTCCGACAGCAAGCGGGAAAGAATTGTACAAGAAGGAGATTAAGAAAGGAAATGGTGCACTGCATGGCTGCGCAATGTTGGAAACATTGCACGTGGTGTCTTGGCGCTTTCCTTTCTTCGCGCTCCTACGCAGCAGCCAATTACCATCCGCACCTTGACTAATGAAGAGTAGTAATTAGGATAGGGATAGCGATCTGGGCCCTCATTTTGGATCTCCATGCGGATTATGACCAAATATTCGATAGGTATAACCGCGTACTGCGTTCAGCATTAAAAGCAATTACTCTATGATACAAAAGTAGACCGAAAAACCTTGTGCGATTTGTGGGGTATATCTAATAAAGTTAAGAAGAATCTTTGTTGTTTCCTGAAATGTCTGAGCCAACATTCACTAAGAAAAGAAGATCAAAGCCGGATGAAGCCTGGAATAAGAACTATTTTAGACGTCTGGGGCCTCAAACGAGGCTAACGGAGCTTTTTGGGGGTTATTTCATGGTTCAGAAAACCTAGCCTCTACAGAAGGATGAAGTACGTGCTGGCGGCATAATAGATAAATGACGTCGTAACGGTAGCACTTCTGACGTATAGGCCCATTTTTTAGTGCGAGAACCAGCTCCTGCGTATCATTAAGACACAACCACATGCACGCGTAAAACCGACGTACTCGCGCAACGACGTAAACCGACGTAAGCGCGTAAGGAACCGGCATACTCCGGCGTACGCCGAAAGCATTGCTACGCGCTTGTTACGCCCGAGTCAGAGCCCGCCAGATATCGACGCAAACTTTCGGGCGCACGGTGTTGACGTAGACCTCTGGCTGTTATCTTATCTGGTGGTCAGGTCGCATAACAAAGCAGGAAATTGATGAATTAGCTTACTTTACTATTGGTTATGCGATAAAACGAAGTAATTTCTAAAATACGGACAGGTGAAAACCGGACAAAACGCGTTAAGCAACGAGCAACTATGGGAGCAAGGTAGTTTACGCCAAATGTAGCAGAAGGTTTTGTGCCTGCCAAGCATGCATACTAATCCTTAACGTTTTTCAATGTCTCAAGAACTGTTTTAGTTGTTTCTCTATTAAATATACGTGTTTTTGTGAGAATAAGCTATATTTCTTTTATTTGAGTTAAAATGTAGTTGAACTCGTCGCCACGAAGCTGAGTCCGAGATAGTCGAGCCACACTGCGCGGCGCATTGGTTTACGTGCGCGTTGCTGCGATCTGTGGTTACTCGCCCTCTCCGACGTCGTCGGTCGGCGTAAAGGCAGCGGCGTATGTCGCCGCAGGCGTACGTCGTTGCGCGAGTACGTCGATTTTACGCGTGCATGTGTTTGGGCCTTTAGTCACCTGTGGCTTGCTTGCAAAGCAAAAATAAAAAAAAATAAAAGAAACACAGCTTAAATAGATATACTTGTCAGAGAAAGCAAAATTAAGAACTTCATAAGGTGTACAGATCTGTTTGACTATATTTCTGTTAACAGAAATGTAATCAAACCCCTAACAATTACTTCTTTCCGCATCCAAGGTTTTGCAAGACAACCATTTAATTTTGATTCATGGCGTGAGGATCCGGAAAATGATTGCGTATCAGCGCGCGTCGATTCAGCTACGAAACAGGGGCACTTCAATGTAGATGTAGGCGTACCATCTAGCGTGTTTAGCCGCAGCACCCGAGAAGGCCGAGTACTATTTTGATACTGTTGATCTTCGCCATGTTCTGCGCCGCGTGTATTCAGCGCTGCGGGATACGGAAAGACAAACAAGAGGGGGACGTGCATTGAACGGCGCAGGCAGACGACGGCTTCTTCGCGTCCCTCGAAGCGGAAGCACCAATCTCGGCCAGTAATCACACGTGGAAAGAGCTGCCTGCCAACCGACCCGGCGACTGGGCGAACCATTGAAGCGAAATAGCGGGAGACAATAAAATGAACCTCGCACGAAAGCAACGCGAGCGAAGACAAAAAACCGAGCCAGCGAAAACGCACGGGGAATTACTGTCGGAGGTTGAGCCCGAATCAAAAGATCCCGCGAGCAAGGGACCAGGAAGGCGCTCCTTCGACAACAGACGTACGCCGCCGACGCGCGACGAGCGGCATCGTCGATTCCCGCCGCGTCCTGCCCTCCCGCGCCGCCGGGGTTCGGGGCACTTTCCTTCGCAATCTCCTCCTCCCCTGCGCGTCTCCCCCGCAGGGAGTTCGAACCCGAGTGGTGCCGCCACTCCTCGCGGGTTCCAGCCGCCCATTGGTCGGCCCGGGCTCACTCGGTGCTCGCGCCGTCGTCGCCAGGCTCCGCCCTCGTTTTGCGTCTTTTTCGCGCCCTCCCTAGGACTAGGCCGCGGTCCCTTTCTCTCCCTCCCAGGCGCACGGCCGGGAATCTTGCCGCTTTTCCGTCCTGGACGGCAGGGGAATGCCGGGAATTCGAGCCTCGGCGGGAAGGGAAGCTTCCCGAAAAGGGAGCCGTGGCAGAGAGTGAAAGGGAGAGGGAAGGCTCTGGCAGCGGAGGCCCCGCGCTCGTGCCGGCACGCGCCCGCCAGCGCCGCGAGCTGTCTGCGTCGCCTGGCAGCAGACGGGCGGAATCCCCTCCGCGTCGACTCTTTGCGGCCATTTGGCGGGCTTTTTATTGGCGCGGAGAGGCCGGTTGGCGCACTTAGCCAAATTAAAAAAAGCGCGCGCGCTCTCGCGCGCTCCCTACGGCCGCCGGCGACACGTCCGAACTCGGCGGCTGCCCCCAGCCAGCATGAGCGCCACGAGCATGGTGACCGCCGACCACAACCGGGACATGCTTCTGGCCCTGCTGTCGCGGAACAAGGCTCTCGAAGGTCAGCCCACTTCTCCTTGGTCTTCTTGCCGCCGGGCCACCATCGGCGATTGCGCGGCCGACGGCGTTTATTTGATAACCTGCCGCGCTATCCTGTGCTCGGTCGCTTAATTGGCTGCTGCTGCCTTTGGGACCAGACGGCGATCCAGCTCGCTGCAACCACGCGCGAAATCGGCTCCAAAGTCTCGTCCCAATAACGGCGGGCCCGAACAGATGTTGGGTCACGCTCAATTCCGCGCCTTCTTTCATAACACCAGAAGGTCGCACTTAGCCAGATTATAATCGACATTCAGAAGTCTTGCGCCCTTATCACGGTGTTCTAGTGGGTTTTAAATCGTTTTCGGGAGTCAAAATACGAGAAAGAGTAGCGTGGCGAAGGGTACGCGAAACGAGAAAGGTGAGAGAGGCCACGGGAAATGGGAGGGGAGCGCAGTAGTTAGGACACCCCCCCCCCTCCCTTGCCCAGCAGAGAGGAATGGGAAAAAGGGTTATCGTTCTTCGTTTGACTTATCAAATTAGCGAAACGAGGCTTGCGCCGTCGTAGTCGTTTCCGCGGAGACGTAATTGCGGCCAGACGGAGCAGAATTTACCGGATGTAAATTACGTTATGACAAAATCTGGACTCTAGATGAAAGCAAGCCGAGACCTTGTAGGACGGCGCTGCAAGGCTCTGAGTTCTTCCCGAAATGGGCAAGCGGAACCAGGGAGAGAAAATGGGTTTTGAAGAAAAGAGCGCCCAACTGTCGGGAAGTCGGTACACACGACCAGTGCCGGCATTGTGAGGACGCCCTTGTTTGCTCCCTTAGAGTGCGTCATCGGCAGGGATGCGATTTCGCCTCGGTGACTATTTTAGGGGCTCCAGCGTGAAGAGGTAAGTTCGGAGCGTTTCTGCACGGACGGAGCTCTTGTTGAATGCACGCGCTCCAGTATGGCACCCCATGAGGTGTCCTTTCGAGGGTGCAGTGTGGTCAATGGTATTAGCCCTGCATCGCGACTAAATGTGGCGGGGTCAAAAGAAACGACGACGAATGCCGGTCACTGCAGTTCACTGTCACTGCAGGAGCTGAAGTTGCGCTGTATTTTTTTATTGTGTGTGTGTGTGTGTGTGTGTGTGTGTGTGTGGCATGGTGAAGAGTGATGCAAAAGACTACTCTCGTTTGTCCGGCGGAATTCATGAGCCCTGCTATGTTCGAAGCTCTCTGGCTACTCGAAAGCAAATAAACCGTTTTGAATGAATCCTTACAGTCGAACGTTCACGAGAGACATAACTGTTGGTGTCAACAGACCTCAAGGGAAGCAAATATGTCTATCCTACAACGTCTACTATACAGTAGTACTTTCCCAACTTATTGTGAATGAAGAACTGTACGCGAACAACTGTATTCCGCACACATCGAATTCATTATTTACTCCCAGCACTCTGGAGTCTTGGCGCAGAAGTAATGAAGCAAATTTTAAACCAATTTTGTTTTTAATCGAGCATGGCGTTGTAAACTGCTGGTATTTAATTGTGATAGTTCTCATTTGTATATGTAATATGGAAAGGTTGTCGTTGATGATGATAAACGTTGTTTGAAGTGGAATATGGATGAAAAAAAAGGGCATCTGGCAGATTCCAATACAGTATTCATTTCACACGTTAAGTGCTTTGAAACGAAAGCGGTTTGTTCCTAATCGTACAACTTATTTCCATGCCGTTGCAGCATCTGTGTACCAGTTCCTTACCCGTTGTTTCCTCTCTAGGCTCCTAAACAAAATGACTATTCTTGGCAGTTTCCTCTGAAACAATGCACAACTATCGATGTTTTTCGATTTTGGCGGTATTTTTAACTGTACGCGCTCTCAGAATTCACAGCAAGAAAAAGAAAATCAGGAGACTAGAGACGAAGTGCCACAGGAACAATAAAAACCCCGAAGCTCAGAGATGAAAGACAGAGTCTAGTCAGCAAACAAGGGCCTAAAACTAGCGTGGCCACGTTTCCATAGTGGATATTGTCTTTTTGAACGCAAACAGTCGGTCCCCATTCACAAAGGGTCCACCTATCGAAACGTTGGTCACGCCGACCTGTCTCTGCTGGGTCCCCATACAGTGCTGAACGAAATATTTGAAACGCCTGTCGCACTTTTAAAGGCAATTTCGTTTACATTCAGCAGATTTAATCACTCATATAAAGCTGCCCTTGTCAGCATTTCTTGCGAATTTCTGCATTATCGAAGCGATCGTTGATATTGAACTAAATGTTTGGCTTGATGGTATCTTGTACTAGGCACGTGACATCAGTTCATTAACAAATATTGCATGGGTCCGCATGAGGATTAACCCACGTGGTAGATCGTGGTTACCGTTTTACTCATTCTTCCGCATGCTGCAAACCCTCATTGCATCCCGCGTTTCTGATTTCAATAAATTCGATTTCTGTCAGATCTGAGACGACCCAATTTATAACAGTTGTTTAGAGTGAGCCTTCAGTGGAGTCGTATAGAGGCTGCACTATATGCGGTACCGATCTTGTGCAGAAGCAGGCCTGCTTCGTCACGCCGATTGCTTACATATGAGTTCAAAGGTCGCATGAGGTCTTCAACATGGACTTTCGTCGTCGGGCATATACGTAAGGGACACTACCTGCCTGTGAAGTAGGATAGTATTTTTGTTGCCGAGATTTCATCCCCACTTTTCGCGACTAGAAAGAGGCTACAAGAAAATAAGTCATGTCCGGCGTATTAATGTTGACCGCATTTTAATGAGCGAACTTTTTATGCCCAGGTGTGTCCACCCGTCCGTCAGTCGTCACTGACATGCTCGCGCAGAGAGGGCGCAATACGTTGTTGAGCTTTCCTTGAGCCGGTGTTAGAACTTTCCTAGCCGTGTTCCCATTTTAGGAATGCGGAAAACAGCGCTTCAAAAGGATGAACGAGGTAGAAACAACAATACACAACGCTGCATTTTTCCCGTTCATATTTTTTTCTATTCAGGGAATCTCATCTAAGTATGTTTCTAAGAACTATTTATAACTAAAATGGCCTAGAATCCAGATCCATTCAGTAATCTGAAATTTGGCATACCCAAACACCGTAACATCAATACCCCCGGCTAGTGAGGGGGCAATGATACACATCGAAGCAGAAAAGGATACCTAGTTGGGTTAAAATTGAAGACATTTGGCGTCTGTTGCTTCAACCCGTCACATTTTGTAGAGCTAGCAGGGGCTTAAAACATAGCGGTGCGTGAAGTCAGCCGAAATTGCCGTCAGCGAAAATTCCCGCGAAAATTCCTATCATTGATGTGAACTACTGGGACGGAGCTTCGAAATGGTTGGGCGACTTAGGCGTCCTCTTTTCCATTTTAGATACGAGCACCCCTAAAACACGAATATAAGCGAGGCTCTTATTAATATCTACCCATGCTGTTTTTATTCTCATGTCGGGCTCAGATGAAAAGGTGTTAGTTAAGCTGCGGTTTTACGCAATCAAGCCGCGATTGCTAAAGATGCGCTCTCAAATAAAGCATTGAGGTACTCTTGAATGTATATTTCAATTTTTATAATAATAATATCAACATTAATTATATTGGGAAATACGGTTGCTACAGGTAAAAAATTCTGAAATGTAAGACAGTTTGATCGAGGCGTGCTGCAACGGGTACCGTGACAGCGGTGCGGCACTACCAGATATATTATTCTTAGTCCCACGTCACTGGTGTTAAATTGTACAAAAATAAGACAGGACACAGACTCAGGCGATGCAAAGAGAACAACTAAGTGTACAAACAGATATAAAGACGACAGAAAACAGCCAGAATAGTATAAAATTTTCAAGAAAAATCTTGAGATTTCAATTATACGTGTTGAAAAATGTGCAAGTTTGATGTGGTAATTTTGCATATGCATAATAATTTTTTTGCATCTTTGCGTGTAACACCAGTATCAATTGGGAAGAATCAGTGTGTAAGTGTGCACTAAAGAACGCCCAGACGTCTTTTCAGCCCAAGGGGGAGCAGCCGTTGACGCCAAGGAGTTCATGAATTATTGGCTATGTACATACAGGCAACTTTTTTAGTCCTGGCTTATTACAAAAAAATATGAATTGGTTCTAGTCTCCGTGATACTGTGCCCACCATGACTAAGCGCCGGCCAGTCGATTTTACAGAAGAATAATTCTGTTCTCTTAATTTATAACTTGTGCTTATTGAAAACCGGCTTCGATACCGGGAGTGGCGCCCGCTTTAAGCGCGTGTGCGGCAAAGCTCTCAAATACTGCAAGGTTAGAGCGATGAAGAGCGCGGAAAGCCATACGACAGGAACGGCCCAGAGACACGGCGCTGAATAACAAGTGATGTTTATTGTCGCCTAATAGGCAATATATATGAGCCGAATGTCACGTGTCTTCTGTTTCTCCTTCTTTTTCCTATTTATTGTATTTATTGCCTGTTAAGCGACTATAAACATCACTTTTTAGTCAACGCCGTGTCTGTGCGCCCTTCCTGTCGCCGTGTTTTCCGCCCTGTTTATCGCTCTGATATGTACAGCTAGAATCTTCAGCTCGCGTGTTGGCACGTAATACCGAAACTATACCGCCTCATGGAGCGCTTTCATCACTCGGGCACAACTCTGTGACCAACTAGCCCAATATCGAACTTTATAAGCGTATGATGCAGAGAACGATCCCCCTCCGTCATACCCCTTGCCATCCCGGACGAGGTCATAGACGCATAGACGAGCACGGAAAATTGGACAAGTCATACTTCTGGAGTGACGGCGTCATTTAGAAATGCTGCCATGCCATTAAGGCCAAAAAGTAGCTTGTAAAAGGCAAAGCGCTGTCGGAATAAATTCTTTAAATTGGGACAGGCTCCTGCAGCAAAATCCGTCATTTTTTCTTAAAAAGACAGCATGCGCGATACACACGCGCGAGTATTGCTTAGGTGACAGAAAATGCATGCGGACATTTTTTCTAGTGTATGTGGTCCTTATTTGAGCGCGTACGGAGTTGCGCGTTACACTCCCATGAATACAGTCCAACTCATGTGTTTAAAAGGGACCCTGCAACACTTTTTTCAACTTTTTTTAAATCCTAAATGCTTGCAGAAGTAGTCACCCAGCACACCGAGTACTTAGATTCCGGGGTCGCAAAGTAACTCAGCCAGAAATCACTGCTCTATGCCCATCAGATAACTTGTAAACTCGCTCAAAAGATTGTTCTCTCTTTCCCGGTCTTGACGTTCTTCAACGTCCCGAATTGCGTCACTGAGGCCATGTAGAGGCTGTTGGCCGGTTTTCTTTCTGTTGCAGCAATGAACGCTTTTCGACAGCAACAAAAAAAAACAACACGAAAACAAAGCAGAAATGGAAGGCGTATCTGATGTGACGAGCAAATCACGCAGTGCCGCTCTGTGCTGGCGATAACTATAGCTTTAGCAGTGGTTCCAGACGCGAAGGAAAGAGTGAAAGTGCTTAACGAAAGTGTTGCAGGGTCCCTTTAACTGCAAGCATAATGCTTCATCTCCTTCAGCGTGCAGCGAAGTTCTCTGTGGAACGAAAACAAAAACAAAACAAAGGCACTGTGATGAGGAGAGTTGCGCTAAGAGCGATAGATTCGACTGACTGAGAAAAACGACGTACACACTGAGCTTAAACCGTCGTCCGTCTGTACGCCCTGTGTTCCACCAACTCGCCCGGCACCAAGCTTTGCTTAAACCAAAAAGAATGGAGACCGAAAGCAGGTTCTGATCTAACGTTAGTAGTATCCCCTGCATTAATAGCGTGCTGTCCTAAATTAAATTACAGACCTCCTCGCAGGGGCGAGAAACGAGAAGGTCCGGCCCATGCTTGCGCAGTGAAGATATTAACCCACGCCCTCCTCACGTTAATGCGTGGGAGCAAGTCTGACTTCAGCCAATTCGTAGGCAAGTATGTGCCGGGCATTCTCCGTCTGTCTTGAGACACCTACCTTGGTGGCAACTTGCTCCCCTTTTCAGGTAGGTATTCGGTGGCTGTGCTAGGCGCATGCAGACCATATAAAGCGCACATCTCCGCTTTTCGCCGTTTTTAGCTTCAACATATTTATTTATTTTTTATTATGCGCGACACAAATCTAGAAAGAAAAGTAATACATACGCAATACATAACCAACTCGTCAGACCTGCGCTTGAAGTTTTCCTCGGGGATCTGTTCTGTGCATCTACACCGGTGTGAGGCTCTTTTGATATAGGATTATATTGATGACCTATGTATCTCTTCTTTTTTCTTTTGCCGTGAATGCTTGAGGGTCGCAGCAGGCGCCATGGGATACCTGCGCAATGTCCAGAGTGAATTTCCTGCACAGTGCAAAACGTTGCTCTTTTATAGCGCCAAACAAACGCGTTGCCTTGCGATGTATGGTCGAGCCAGGCTCGTAGTCCATGATCACTCCACTTCATTTAGTCCTGGCTTTCCGCTTGTACTTCTCTTTTCCGCGAATTTCTAGACGTCGAACAGGCGCGAAGAAAAAAAAAAACAATGATATGGCAGACACAAAAGAACACAGGGCCGAGTAAGCGCGTCAGCCGGCAAGCAGAAGGCAATGCGCGCAGACGATTCGGTTGTATTATTCACGGCAAAGCGTGCGTATGTATACGCGGCCCACTTGGCCGGGATGCAAGCGCGGCACGGGGGCGTATGGCCTTTTCATCGAAGCGCCCTCCCAATGGGCGCTTCACCGCCTTCCTTATAACCTCGCCGGGGCCCCTTCCGGGCACGCTCTTTGGCGGCGTTGTTGAGGCGGCCGAAAAAGATTCTCGCCGCCGACCCTTCTCCTCCCCAAGGGGCGAACTGGGAAGACGCGCGCTGGGCTGCCCTTCTGCCTAACCTCTGCATAACGCGAGAAGCAGACGAGTGGAGCAGCAAGCCAGATGAGGAGGGAGAACTTCACAGAGAAATGGGAAAAGGGCGGCGGAGGTTCGGCATTGCGTGAAGACGAATGCGATGGATGGCAAGAATGCAACCCCTTTTTGCCCTTTGCTCCCTTTTTTTCCCTTTCTTTTGTCTGGGTTTTTATTTTATGCTGCATGCGTAGGCCGCCCTTGCCACCTTCTTCGCCTCAGCTCTCATTGTTTTTATCGCATCGCGCCCTCGACTTGGACGTGTGCGATGAGCGAGCTGACGAGCACTGAAGTTTTTTGGGGCTTCTAGAGTGCATGGGTTCAGTGCCGCCGCCGCCGCCGCCGCCGCGCTATTTGCTTAGATATGTTCGTTGCCGAGCGTGCGGGTGGAGCGCAGTGCGCGTGCGCTATGAATAATTCATGAAAGTGAACGGGTGAGAGCTGTTTTGTAACCCCTGTTTTTCCTGCGCTTTTTTTTTTCGTCGTTTCGCGTCGGTGGCTTTGCTCATCCTGTTTGCCTTGTGCGTTGTACAGCGCGCTTTATTTTAGCTTTTTCCTTTCCCTGAATGCTTCAGGCTCGAGCTTGTTTTCTTCTTTCAGCAGGCCTCACTCCCGTTCTTGCAATCGCTTCAGCTCGGCCTGCTTGTGCGCTTACCATCGCTTCCGTGTGGCAGAGCTTCGCAACACCCGTAGTATATATAAAAAGTAGGCATTCCCTCATTTCAAACTCTCATGCAAATATTAATTTGCAATTCCTTACTGTTTTTAGAAATCATCCCAACTTAGAAGGCAAAGAGTTCCGTAAAAGTACCACCAGTACCGTTTTGCTAAATATAGGACAAACGATCTGGTCCTGAGAATTTTCTTCTCTTTCTCTTTCTTTTGCTAAGCTTTTGAAGTGGCAGTACGCCAACGCGTGCTCATACAGCACCGGAAAAAACGATGTGAGATTTGACAAGAAAACAAAAATTTCCGAGAAGCTACGTATATCTGCGCATACGAACCAAACTGCTACGCATTTAAAAAAAATAAAGACTGAAGCTTGCATTTCCGGGCTAAATGGATTTACTCGGTTAAGTAAAACGATCGCTTCAAAATAACGCAACATTGAAACTCTTGTTGAATGCCTGGGCTAATGGTGACGTGCGCCATGTGAATATGAAAGCTTTACGCATTCATTTCTATTTATTTATTTTCGTTGTACTCGCTTTTTTTTTCTACACAACTATTTATTACGTTCGCGGATCAACTCCAAGGGTAACTTTCCAAGGGTACTGCATTCATGATTCCCCTGATGCCTTTTTCACATTTTTTATCACGATACCCATGTTGTTATCTTCTTGAAGGCACACATCGCACATGATTTGACGGCGACTAGGGCGAGGGCATACGGCTCTTCAGGCGGGCGACGAAAACGCGGGCTGTATACTGGCCAAGGCCTAGCCCAAAACAGTGGAAAGCGCGTTTGACTTCACAAAACTCTGACAAGTGATGCACATCAACTGACCACTTACATGATTCCTGGCTCAATGGTTGGGGTAAGAATGTCTGCATGTGTTTTGCTTAGCAACGGCAAGGACAACACAAGTAGACGTGCCCGAGGAAGCACGCCGCAAAACGGGGCCACTAAATGCAACGCGTTTTACAGTAGTGTAAACCCACTTCCTATGCGAACAGGGGGATGTACAATAGTGTTTTGATGCTACGATAAATGCCTAAATTACCTACATGCTCCAACGAATATTTACGTGCATTGGGACAGCGGAAATCTGACGGGACACGTTGAGGAGTGGATGGGGCGAGCGCGGGTGTGCGTATGCAATATTGAAAATAAATACAGCAGGGACGCGGAACTTCCCATGTAGTTACACTTACACCTTTTACGCTGCCATAACGCCCCCCTTCCCGCTAGAATTTCGGCTATGCTGCAGGACCAGCCTAAAGGCTGAATTTTGACCTTTAGGCTTGGTCAGGAATAAGTACATTCAGAAACGGTGAGGATGCTAAGCTTGTGAGTGGAACATAAATAGATGATCACGTATAGATTATAAACCTCTGCTTGTGTTTTTTTGTTTTTCGTTCGTTTTTGGGACACTGAGGCCGAGATTGCAGTAAATCGTATAAGCCATAACAAAAAAATATATATAGAAACCTTCATGGGTCCGCACCATAAAGGAAACAAAACATTTTGGCTTTCATGATTTGGCTTTCATGTTCTATCAAACTGAACGCTGCTATTGCTCGTAAAGACGAAACGACTTTTCTCTCTTTCTCATTTTCTTTTTCAGCTAAAATGAGGCTAAAGTAATAAAGTTTTGTTTGTTTCGCTCTAAACAAGTTAAGCAAGGATATAGGGCGTTACGGCGGTTGGTACCAGAAAATTGCTGATACTGAAAGCTCAATAAATTTCACCCCCAGTTTTGAAGCAATAACTTCCAATTCTTTCATGCTCTGTCGTAAAACCGTGCGAATTCTGCGTGACGGAAAGTTGCTCATGTGTGATTTACACTTTCCCACCGAGCGTTTGAAATACGCCCCTACAGTGCAGCCCATCCTCAAGGGAACATGGATTTTAATATGCTCGGCATTTCTTTAGAAAAGCACATTAAATGTAGTCTTTGCCAAAAGTTTATACGCCGTGCCCAATGCCACTGTACCTCAAAGAATTTTAAGAATTTGTTGCTTTGATTATGCCGTTACTTATACACGAATCGAAGCCGGGCTAGATGGCTCGATGTTTCAGCGTGATATTCTGATTCTTTTAGCATTTCTGTTGAGACCGCTTTTTATATTTATTAAAAACGAAACTGAGGACTTGTACCCGCACGGGTGCTCGCGCGTATGCGCGCACACGCACGCACACACACGCACGCACACGCACACACGCACACACGCACGAAAACGTGCACACACACACACACACACGCACGCACCCACACACACACACACACGCGCACACGCACACGCACACATACACACGCGCACGCACGCGCAGGCACGCACGCACGCACACACGCACACATGCACGCACACACACGCACGCAGATAGATAAGCATATAAATTTCCCTACGTGGCTACGCAAGGGTGTCATTCAGATATGGGTATTCGCGGTCATGTAGCCCTCCGGACTTTTTTACACAGGTCGGCAGATCGTCTTATTTGATATGCCTCGATTATCTCCCTAATTGTTTTATCTCTGTGGTTTGACGAAACCGTGGTTTCACCGCTGTATCAGCATGCCCTCCGTAGTGCTGCACGACAGAGAATACGCATATCTGAATGGCACCCTTGCATAGACACGTAGGGAAATAGATTACGATTGCGGGGACGTAGCAGTGCGTGCGTTTTGTTTTCGTTTATTTGTTGCGATAATTTACCGCCACGTGAGTGACTGATGTATGTACATAAGCAATGTTTCTTTCCAAAAATAAATAATTGTGAGTGCAGCGCTGTCCTGTAATTTCTCGCTCTTTTGTGCCGTGTTTTTTCCGCGCTGATCTCTAGTAATGTCCGTTCTTCTGGTTGAAGTGTGTTTAATTTTTGAAATGAAAGAAAGAAATAGGAGAAAAACATGCTCCCCGGGGGGAACCTGAACCCACGTGCCCCGCACGGAAATATATGAAAAAAAATGGGAAAATATCTGCTGGATGATTGAATGCATCCTTCCGCTTGCGCCGATGAGCGCGCACAGACAGCCTAGACGGGGCGCCATAGATGGCGAGACTGAGGGATCAAGCGCCGGCGAAGCAGCCGTTAAACCCTCGCCCAGTCACGTTGTTCGCTTGCGCAGAAACGCACGCACACACGGCCCAGCCGGCCATGAGTGACCAAGTGCAGGCGAAGCTGCCGCTTCACCCTCGCCCGGTCAGGGGGCACCGAAGGAAGGAGGCTCCGAGGGAGCAAGTAGTAAGAAAGAAAAACACAGCTTGCATACCGGTGGCTGAAGGTCACTTGCGACGCAATGAATGACCTCGAAAGATTTAGCCTAGTAGAACGTTCGGTCTAATAATTATCGGTGGTCGTTATTTGACGATAGGTAGAGTTGTGACTTCTTGCATGCTCCAAAGCCACGCTTGAAAATTTCAGAGGGTGAAGGGGGGGGAGGGGGGCATGCTACTTCTACGAGGCAATAACAAAGGCCCGGATGATCCCAAACTGCTCTTGCGAATCCTTACGCCTTATGAGCATCCTTATGAGCATCCTTATGAGCATCAATGAACACCGCAGCTTTTGATGATGATGATTGATGATTTCTATTGGTTTCCTCTTTGTAGCGGGGGGATGACGTGTCATCTTACCAAAAATGTTTTATACTCTTGGTTTAATACTAGCGCTGTGTAGGGCAGGCACAAAAAACTTATTAGGCACAAAATACTTTTTGTCCTGTTACAGGTGGTAACTGTCTTAGGCAATATTCCCCTCTCTGCGTTTTGTCCACCAGCATTCTAATCTTCTTTTCGTCCCCTCGACAGCCTTGAAGTTAACTTCCTCTGTGCTGCCCTTAAATCCTAGGGCTTCTCGAAGCCGAATATTTCCCTCATGTAGATTTGGATGGATACTCTCGCATTCTAACACTATGTGCCGCATAGTTTCTGTTTCTTTTCCGCAGACCACGCATACCCCATCATTTTGTGAATACTTCCCCACAAAGCTCTTAGTTCCCAGGCAATCTGCTCCAGCCTCAAAAAGCAAAGCACTGCCTTGGAAATTATCGTAGAAACTTTCCTTTCTGATGTCCAATTTCTCAGCCCTGTATATCTCTAACGAAGTTTTAGCTTCCATTTTTTTCTCTCCATTTATTCGTTTCTATCTGCCTTGCCTTTTTTTTTTGGTTACCTTGGCTGTTTTGGATTCTCCACTGCTCTTTTCGTATTGCATTGTTAGCCTTCTAGTCTTCCTTAACCACTGCGTGTCCACGCTTTTCAAGTTTAGGTACCTTAAAACCTTAGCTGCCCACCTACGTTGATCCATTTCTCTTAACCTCCTCTCAAAACATATTTTACTCTGCGCTTCTCAAACTTCAAACGGCGCCCAGCCCGTATTCCCTGCATTGCTTCGTTAGTTGTTTTTGCATGTGCGCCTAAGGCCAAGCGGCCTACCGTTCTCTGGATCAGTTCAAGGCCTGATAGAACGTCTGATTTTACGCAGAGTACAGCATTCGCAAACGTGAGGCCCGGAACCATTACTCCTTTCCACATTCCTCTCACTACTTCATATTTGTTATACCCCCACAGAGCTCTATGCTTCATTATAGCTGCGTTTCGCTTTTCTTTACCCTTAAGTTGCTCCTCGTGAGTTCTTTAGTAGTTATCCCCTTCGTTTATCCACACTCCCAAATATTTATATTCCTTCACTCTGGGTAATTCGCCTTGCTGGATGGACACTGCGTCAGTGGTGGTGTCATTGAAACCCATTATTCCCGATTTTTATGCGCTAAAATTTAACCCGAGATTGGTGGCTTCCTGGCCGCTAATATTTATGAGCCGTTGCATATCGGTCTGGTTATCAGCTAAAAGAACTAAGTATCAGCTAAATACGCTAAGGAATACGCTCAAACACGATTTACACCACTGTAAAGCGTGCTTCACTTTGAACACTGGTGTGTGCAAAAAAGCAATCTTTTCAGGCAGCGGATAGAAGCTTCGGAAGATAATGGATAGCTTTCGTTAAGAGGCAAACAAAAACTGTGCAACACTAGAGGAAAAAAGAGAAGAAAAAAAATCAAGCTAAAAAAAAAAAAGAAAGCGACGTCCAAAACTGTTGAACAAGATCATGAGGGTTGTCGCTACTGTCGCCACTCGAGGGCACAAATAAAGGCAAAACTGGATACCATATGCCCTTTAAGCGCTATAAATCTGTTTTCTGATGAAAGTTCAATGAGTACTGAAACAAAATTTCAAAGGTGAGATAAGTATGTAAAAAGCTTCCTTTGCGTATGGAGGTACTCCCCACGACGTTTCAACAGCAACCGTTCACTATAAAATATTGTGACAGGACAATTTAAGGAACTGAAGACGGCGAGCAAGATGTCGGATGTGGCTAAGTTTTATGGGGACGCATTTGGGAGGGAGGCTCATTAACACCCTCACCCTCATTGTCTACCCTCATTGGGAAGCTCACCACAACGCCAATTCTGGCTCGTCAGATCCCTTGAGCACGCCTCACATCATCCCAAGCGTACAAGAAGTTTCGGTATGATCACTGTCATTCTGACGCTCAGTTGCTGTTGTCACCAGAAGGACATGTTGGCAGCTCTATGAAATTACTGTCCCGTTACACTGGACCTCCCCGCATTTTGCGTCGAGTCATCGACGTCAGCTTTGAAATAACACCCCACTCTTCCTCCTCTGCACAAGCTCATCAGAACATTGTTCACGTGACCTGGCTTAAGCCCTACTATACGAACGTTTCCACGCTGTTTTAAGAACCGCCCAGACGGCGTTCCGCCACACGGGGAGGAGGGGGGAGGTCATGTGACGGGCCAATTTAAGGAATTGAAGACGAGGAACAAGATGTCGGATATGGCTGTTTTGTGGGGATGCATTTGGGAGGAAGAAGACGAACGCTTATGTTACCGTACAGAACGTTCTCCTGGTAACTATATTTCCAATTGTAAATAGTGTAGATATACCGCATTTTCTGGTTTCTTCCCCGTAACAATATTTTAAATGAAATTTTAAACTTTGCACCCACGAGAAAACTCAGAACGGATACCCTTTAGACATCGCCATCAGCATGACGCGTTGAGAGCCGTGCCATGCGTCTCGCTCCAAAGCGCCACATCAGGGCTCCCGTGGCCTAGTCAAAGCGCTGGCTGCTGTTGTCTCGCGCTGCTCAGCCTCGTGTATCCCGTCACAGCTTCGGGACTGACGTCACCCGGCCCGGCGTGTGCGGCCACAGCCACTCTGGACCAGCTCGCTGGCTCCAGCGCGCCCTTCCAGACCGGCTGTGGTGCGACGAGAACAGGGACTTCAAGAGGGCCGTAGTGTCATGGCGGCCGCCTCGGTGTTCGTGTCGTCGAAACTCAAACCGAAACCAATAAACGAGGCTGTAAATAATTATTTACGTGGCGGTCGACCATTTAAGGTGCCATTCTATGATTACTGGGCTGGAAAAAAAACGTAACACGAAAGTTTCGTGTCAGTACTCCTTTCAACCTTTCAGAGGTTTTTGGTGACAGAATTTGTTAGCCC